>NC_041384.1:698422543-698465804 GCF_002162155.2 Triticum dicoccoides
CATGAGTCCATACTTTTTGTTATATTTGTGAAATACGTACATATTTGTACGTAAAAAAGTGCATACTCAAAAAATGGTACATACTACCAAAAAATTTATATATATACTACCTAATCATTATTATAGACTACATACTACACGTACATACTCTCGGTTTTGACAGATACTACATACAACATACAAAACGCAAGTGGTGGTAACTACTACTGCTTGTAGGAAACATTTGTCCTATATATATATATATATATATATATATATATATATATATATATATTAGATGTGTGCGATACTCACTGTTTCATTAGGTCAGAGGCTTGTGTCTATCTATTGATGGAAGATTCATTCAAGTTCTGAACTGCACTTTGATTTATTTGCAAACATGTCTCTCGGATGCATTCCGCGCGTAGAGGTAGCAGAATAAACAGATTATTTTCTTCATTTTTGCGTACGCTACATCTGAACATAATTTTGCTAGCTACGGAGCGGAGCAACATGTTGCTGACATATATCTTGGAGACTACATCCAGAGGCAGTCGATGATTTAAGACGCGCAAATTCAGGCTTTCCTATCTCCACTGTAATGTTCTGCATTTTATCTTCAGATTGTATTCTGAATCAGTCGAAACAAAATATGTTGCCACGTGTTGCTTTTCCTCCTCGTTGGAAGCCTCCTGATCCTCGTTGCTTTCCATGATAGCCTCCCAAATATGTCGTAGGACGAACCATGATTTGCCTCCCAAATCAGCACAACAATGAACCTGGAAGTTGCATTGCTGCCCCTCCTGTTTGGAAGCCTCCTGATCCTCCTTGCTTTGACCGCTGAAGCTTCGGCCTTGCTGTGAGTGAGTATGAAGATGAGCCATGCCATCATGTATTATTATGCCTATTCTCCAGCAAATGGATGATCGGTTGGTTCTCTTTTATATTATTTTCTTCTAAAAAAGAGGTGCCCATATGGCAGCTCATATTACCGCAAAACTTGCTTCTCAAACGGAAGACTTGCCCCTGCTTATTAACAAATTCAAACTGATCCAGACTATTAGGATCCTTTCTGGGTTCTGTTTTATTCATGTAAGATTGCATCCAACATGACTGTAAGTCTGTAACCATGTTGATTTGACAATATAAGCTCGTTGCTCTCAAAAACCATAATTTACTCCATGGCTGCTGCTGCTGCTGGGAGCCATTGCAGCATTGTGCAACCGCCTCGCTGCGACAGGCGGCCGTGTCGGGCGATAAGGGCATGCTAAGTTATGTAGTTCAAAGAGGCAACATCAAGTCTGAAAAGATACGAACTGAATATACCACTTAAAAGTCGAAGTTTCCACACAACATTGTCGACACTACAGAGCTAAGTCAGAGAAACTCAGGATACAGTGACTCCATCAAACTGATGCTCTCTCATACACAAATCAGGACACGACCCGGCCTTCTGGATACTGGACTACAGGTGCGAAACAAAACGCAAGAAAAGCTTAGAGACAGACTTGCTGGTCTGTGGTTCCGCCTAGGAGAGCAAGGAAACCAGCGAGACAAACTCCAAGATCGCCCTGCCCTTCCATTTCGTGTTGATGACGAAGTGCTCTGGGTGCTTCCTGAGCAGCTCCAGCAGCCCGAACCACGGCCTCCCCTTGGCTATAATCGGCGACCAGTCCTCCCAGGTCAGGTACTTCCGCACGCTGGTGTGGTGCCACACGTTGCCAAACCGGTGCACAAGCTGTGAGTAGACAAACAAGTAAGACTTTGCATGTACAATGATTGTAACTATGTGTAAAAATAGTCCGCTCATGATTCATTGCTATGCTTTTACATAAGAAAACCAGTTTGCGAAGGAAGCCTGAATTTACATAAGAAAGCACGATTAATCAATTTAAAAGCGAAGCTTTCCAGATAGTTACCAGAGGATATACTTGCAAGTCTTTCCCACTAGTTGTAGAAGAAAAATGTCAATATCAGTAGAAAATTGTCCGTAGCGAGTCATGGCTCCACAAAAACGAAGCGACAAGATTCAGCACAAAACATGTTTGGAGTGACAAGTGAAGGATGCTAGCAAGCAGAGCCATGCATTAACAGGCTTAAAGCCTAAGAGCCTAAAATTAACTGCCTTCATGGATTTATATGATAGTTTTGACAAGTTATAGTACATACACCTCTCTCGAAATAGGCTTTCGCCCAGCTTTATATATATATATATATATAACCCAAACAGCCAAACTCATACAAAGTGGTAAGAAACCATCATACAAGCACGTCAAAAGAAAAATAATATGGCACCTGACCAAGAGCACAAGTGTACCTTACCCAACTTTGAGCATGAAAACAGGAGACGCGACATCTAACAAGAGACAACCAAGACTACTGAATAGGACCGGGGCCTCACCACTTTGAGAAACCACCTTACACCAGAGTACCGAGCACACCGAGCCATCTATGGAAAGGGCCGACTCGCCGTTGAGATAGCAAGGACTTAGAACAGCGGAAAGTAGTGGCTACTCTCGGGTGTAGTACACCCGAGTTAGCAAAAGATTGAAAAAATGTGATCAAACATTGTCCAAAAAATCTAAACTTTTGGGACATAAAACATTATCAGATGTGTGAGGTCCTTGCAAAATTTCATCTAAATATAACATCTGAGGAGCTCTCACCAAAAATAACAAAATCACTGCTCAAACAGTGCACAAAACTTTCAGCAGCGATTTTGTTTTTTTCGGTGAGAGCTCCTCGGATATTATTTTTCGATGAAACTTGACAAGAACCTCAAACATATGATAAAGTTTGATGTAGCAAAATTTCAGATTTTTTGGATTTCGTTTGATAAACTTTTTTCAAAGTTTTTGCTAACTCGGGTGTAGTACACCCGAGAGTAGAAAATCCAGTCTCGAAAAACAGATACCATGGAGACACTATAAATGACAGGAGATCACTAGACCATGCCACACCAGAGTCGAGGATACTAAAGTCCTCGATAAAAGAGCTGCCCGCCCGGCTGCCGCGTGGTGGTGGCGCTGACGAGCAAGAGGAGGGTCGCATTTTTTTTTCAATCCTCCACCGAAACCTTCCACATCATACGACATACACCTACAGGCTACAACTAAGCTATATTAGACAGGTAGGGATGCTAGCACCTGACTTCCATCGGCAGATGATATTCTCAGAATGCAGTTTGCATTATTATTCTTTTGAATCAGGAAGACTTTTTTTAGTGTCATAAATTGTGATGATATTCTATATCATAATTTAAACTGTAATGGTATGGTCCATCCCATCAATGTATAAACACAGTAAACTACTTTCAGTATATTTAACTTTTCCAAGCCAGAGCAAGACTAATTAGGTTAGGCGTACTTTAGCTTCAGTATAGAAGTTGGATAGGAAATATGTGTGTTTTTCCATGACAAACCTCTGTGTGGAGTTTTCTCATAGGCATATATTGTCCAGGACCACATAGGTCAGATAACACAGTCGCAACAGATGACACGACTTCCTTCTCTTCCAATTGAACGATGTGCTGGTTGTCCACATCCCCGTCACCCCTCAGCCTTATTTCTGGTCTGTTGTCTGCACACACAAAAAGAAGCAATTTCAGGTCAGATCAAGCAAATATTTCCCTACGCATGGTAAAAGATAATGAGTTTGGTCTTTCACTGGACAAAACTCCAAAGAAACAGAATGCAGCAATAGCTTTTGAAATTGAAGGTCCATAGCTAGAAGTCTGGAAACAAGAACAAAGTTCACAAACAGCTTCTAAAACTTGCATCATACCATTTACTAATTCATACTCCCTCCGTCCCATAATATAAGAACGTATTTTACATTATGCTAGTGCAAAAAACACTCTTATATTATGGGACGGAGGGAGTAATTCTTAATAGTATGGCTGCTGCTTTAGTGATACAAATACCATAGATAATGTACTTAATTTATCCCTAGAAAGTAAGATTGGAAGATGTCAGACATTCAGATTGAAATATCTTGGTGTGCATCTTTCGATGTGTGAATATAACTGCATCTCTGCTACTTTTTTTCTCCTATAAAAGGTAAAAACATAAGAGATGCAGTTATGTTCACACATCATGATGTGCTAATTCAGATATAAAGCATAATGTTCTTACATAACACCACTTGCAATAGCAACTAAAAATATATGTGCAGTTGCAGGAAACATATGATGAGAGTTGCTTAAGAGATATTCCCGCAATACTACATCTGAGTTATAATGTGCATATATCTATCTCTATAACATGTAATATTGCAATATCAACATTATCTTACTTTGTAGCCATGAGTTGCAACATGCAAATAACGCGTACAGCCAGATTGAGTGACTGAACAAGCAAAATCATCATCAGCTCTACATATGTTTCAGAAGAGAAACAAGACTACTAGGAAGGGAAAGTATACACAGTAAAGATGCAGAGCAAGGATTATGTATCACCTTCGCCGACTATTCCTATTGGTTCAACATTGATTCTGTGCCCACCGTAGACGTCCAAATCTCCGGGAGACTTCTTGGTTATCTTCAGCTTGCCCTTCATTCCACTTGCACCGACACCATTCCCAACGTCATCACTGTCCCAGCCATAATCACCTTCAGGGAGGCGGTCATGGAAATCGGACACACGAGGGTGCCCTGGCTGCACATACGATGGCGGCGGGATCTGTGAGGGAAGAACAGGGGCTTGTTGAGTAGCGGCAAGCGACGCAAAGATAGACCTCGTGGGCAGGAGGAAGTAAAACCACTTGTCCCCAATCTGAAGGAGGTCCTGCGAGTCAAGCTTAAGAGGAGAATTCCCAGGGAGATGCAGGACGCCCTCAACATGGCAGCCATTCTTGCCGATGACATTGAGCGCGAAACGGCGGCGCTGGAAGTCATAGAATATCCGCGCGTGGTGGCGCGAAATGTTCATCCCCCCACCAAGGCTGGAGAGATCGACATCCACCGTCGATTTCTTGCTGTTGCGGCCCCCACCAAGGCCCTAATCAAACAATGGATTGGTGGAACAGGTTAATTAATGAGCTATCGAGATGGAAAATATGCGAGCAGGGCGTATCTAGAATTCTAGATGCACGGGCAGACACAGATTTTAAGAGGCCAGTGGAGCTTAACTAATCATCAATGCAACAAATGCTCATATATGCAACGGCGATGACAACCACTATCCTGGCAGGCCTATTCATGATATGATACAATACAGAATTAGTGATGAGTTGAAAATCCTAGTAAATCGGCGATGTGAATGTCGGACTACAAGAGAGCTTCAGGTGTGGTGCACCTGCCCTCTTACCGGAGCGTCGTCAGACGAGCCGCCAGCGTCCGCTATCCGGCGTCGCAGTCGCGGGGGGGTCTGGACGCAAAACCCCGCCTCCCTCCTCCACTCCGGTCGCCGGCGCTACAACTCTGAACTCACCCGTCACCGGCGCAAAGACAGACTGGTCCTAGCCCGGGAGGCCACTCGGCCGTTGCACGACGGCGGGAGATCCCGGCCGGCCGGAGAAGATGCCCGGATCTGGGTGGGGGTCGAGCTGGGCCCGGTCACGCGAGACGACGAGCTCTCCCTCTCTGCTTTTCGTGTGGGCTTTGTTTCTCAGGCCAATAGCTTCTACAGCCCATGAAAGTTATGCCCAACAGGTTAGTGCCCATCTAATTAAAAAGAGCACAATACAAACAATAACTAGGGGGTTTTTCTGAAAGAAAATGAACTAGGGTTTATTTGTACATGCAATGAATAACTACCGAGAGACAAAATTTTACTCTTTTGCACATGTATTAAATCCAGGCTTGACATTATTCCTCTTCATATTTTGCTCGTTCTGATCTAGGCATGTAAAGAAGATGAAAATGATTATATGAAATTATGTTTGCAAACAAAGAGATAGATAGCTCTTGAGACTTGATCATCATTTCTTTGTATCATCTCATAGTTTGACATGACAAGTTAAACTTTAGCGCAACACACATGAATGAGATCGCGATGTTGGCAAGAAGTGTTGACCATCATATGACAACAACTAATTCTATAGACATAATATGCACCATTTAACATTTACATATCCAATTATAGATTTATTTGAGGCTGCTCTTCAATAAAAAGGCCACTTATAATATAATAAGTACAATAATTAGTTTAGCAGGGTATAGTCTAGCAGAAACGCTACTAATGAGGAGTCTAGCTGCGTTTGTCAGCTATGAAACATTGCTGGTACGATTTTGACATTTTTGGAATTTAAGCTCAACTATTTGGCTTTTGCCTTCCAATTTATATCAACACATAGTTTAAGTATATACTTAACCGTTTATTAACATAATATTTGATAAACACCAAGAATTTTATGGAAGTTTAGAAGGGCAGCCAACGGAATTGAAATGTCGTTGTCCGGCAGGTTTAATTGACAATAGAGATCGATGTTGGCAATGTTGATCATATGACAATAAACAAATTCTATAGACGTAATATGCACCATGCATTTAACATTTACATATCCAACTTTGGATTTATTTGAGGTTGCTCTTACATAAAAATGACACTTACAATATAATAAGTATAATACATACATTTGCAGCATTTTCTGGAAGCTAAACCTGCTAGAACGTGCACTGGCCACGTTTCTGCCTAGGCAACCGCTGCTAGTATGCTTTATGTATTTTAGGAGTTCAATCATTAATTGTTGTTTTTTCTTTTGCTTTTCAACTTGTATGAACAGATAGTTTTCGTGTGTACAATAAAAAACACAACAACTTAATGCATAACAAGGGTTTTTAAATGTAAAGCATAAATTACACACATATCTTTACACATATATAATAAACTTAGCAGCATCCTCGACTAGACTGAACGCTGCCAGTAGTGCAACTACCTACCATGATCCTGGGGGCTGCACACTGCTAGTTCTTTATGGTTGGTACTAGCATGATACACCACACTAGTAGCGTTTGTAGCGTTTACTGGAAGTTGCTTTTATCAAACGCTGCTAGTAGTCTTCGCAGGTAGTTGCTTTTATCAAACACTGAACGCTGCCGATAATTTGAAAAAATAGCTGCCGCGTTCAGTTTCATGATACGCTGCTATTAGCAAAATCCTATAAGGGGTTTATGTACTAGTTCTACAAAGAATCAAGAGATGAAATTTATGCAATCACCATACATGAAATTGAATTAGTTACACCTATGAAAATAAACATATAAAACCATATTTAAATGTTTGTTGCGAGAATGACCCAAATCTATTATCAAAGTTCACCGGAAGTACAAAGCACCTCAAACATAATAAAAATCACATCGAGATTTCGAGACCACCGAGCGACCACTACCGCCGTCAGAATGAGCCGCCGACACACCGCCGTCGCCGCTCCCCCACCAGAGCCGGCTTGACCTTATCGGTGACAGCCGGGAAGTCTTCGTGCACGCGGCCCTAAGGACCAACGCCCTGGAGCCGCAGTCATCGTCGTTGTACCCCTGAATAGATCTGAAACACCTGACACCAAATCTTACCGCATGACGATAAACCCTAACCTCACCGTCCAAAGGAGATGCCAGGAATCGACGTCACAACTTCGCCGACTATGTCCTGATGAACGAACTTGAGAAGGATTAGAACCCGGAAGACAAACAGGAAGAAGAAAGCACCGCCATCCGCCTGAGTGCTGCACCTGTGAGGACTAAAAACCCCTAACCTAAACTACTAACCGGAGCAGAAACACCGGGATTTCCCTCCCCGGCCGCCACCGGCCGCCGGAGCGGCAGGCAGAGGGGAGGCGAATCCACAGGCTCGCCAGTGAAGCCTGGAGAGGAGATTACATCAATATAAATTAGATTCACCTTATCTACAATAAGGATCCTTAGCATCTATCTATTTTATATTAAAAGTAATTGAAAGACTAACCAGAAAAAGAGAATTAGGCTACAAAATCTCACAAGAATTAGAAACAGTTGGCCCTTAATTTAACAAACTAGCTAATCACAACCATTGGATAAAATTACCCACCTATCTATCAAAAAAATAGAAGGATGGTACATAGTAAAGAAAAGAACTAATCATAATATCTATCTTTCAAAATATATCTTTCAAAGATTCACTAATTATGGACTCCCTAGAAATTCCCATGTTAATTCGAAATTACCGATACTAATTATGGAGTACCTAGAAATTCCCACAATAATTAGAAATTATAGGTCCTTAATCTGATGGTGCTGAGTTATAATGGTGCGGATCCACCCTTATAATCCTTGCAACCTGAGAAAAACTATGGACCATGGCGTTGTGAGCAAGAGGCGGCCGCTGGTCACTGTAATCTGAGAAAAACCAAGGTGACTGCGCGGTCACCTTCCAATCCAGACGCATGAAGCAATGAGCTCAAATCATACAACTTATCTAGGGATGGCTTTCAAGTGGGTTCCATGTTCTTGATATGCTGATGCTGATTATCTTCCTTGTGGTGCTCTTCATACCACATATGGAGTCTCGACTTCCAATGTCTACCGGAGTTCAAGAACATTGAACCCTGTAAGAATGAACTCAAATCATACAACTTATCTAGGGATGGCGTTCAAGTGGGTTCCATATGAAGCACGTGCGTGATTTCAAGTTTAACTTAGATACATTACACTAGTCCTGTATCACCTGGACTATAAAGAAATCGGACTCCATGCCGCTGGCACCGAACCTATGAGCCATACATTGCCATCGGTGATCCATGTAGGCAAGGCAGCGTCACCATCAACTTAATGATAACCTAACGTTAGAGGTTTTTAATCTGTAGTCTCGATGATACAAACACATCAATGCATGTACTACCATCCGTTGATGCGTGGAGACCATGTTACAATGGCAACACTAACACACTAATCTTTTTATCCATATATTTACCAATACTTTCGCTTTTCTATTCAGGGTTGATCTATAATTTCCCTTTTTTCTGTCAGTGCGTGTGGCGAATCTGAAGTTCTTGATGTGTCAGCTTCACACGCGTTGTGTTTTGCTCTAGCACATATATGGCAAAGACACATGGATCATTGATGCTTAGGGGGTGCAAGGATGCCGACATGACTACTGGAATAGTATGTAAGAATGAAGTTAATCAAGCATGTGAAATTATCTATGAGGAGAGTGGTTTTAGCATAGGAGATGTTCACACATCATGAACTAAAGGGCTACAATCCAAGGGTATATATGAGGATGCCCATATCAACACCATGGCGCTCTTTAGCTCAAATGCTTATATGAGAGAAAGCACTTAGAACCTATATAAAGTTATAAATGTACTTACAGATTACATTCATTGACAAGAAGTATTTGGCTTTCGGGTACTGATAACCCACAAGTATAGGGGATCGCAACAGTTTTCGATAAGTAAGAGTGTCGAACCCAACGAGGAACTAAAGGCAGAACAAATTTTCCCTCAAGTTCTATCGACCACCGATACAACTCTACGTACGCTTGACGTTCGCTTTACCTAGAACAAGTATGAAGCTAGAAGTACTTTGTAGGTGTTGTGGGATAGGTTTGCAAGATAATAAAGAGCACGTAAATAAAAAGTATGGGCTGTTTAGATAAAGAAACAATAAAGTAAATATAGCGAGTGTGGAAAAGTGGTGGTAGGAGTTGTGAAATTGCTCCTAAGCAATTGACTACTTTACTAGACCGATAGCAAGTATTATGTGGGAGAGGCCACTGCTAGCATGTCATCCCTTACTTGGAATTCTATGCACTTATGATTGGAACTATTAGCAAGCATCTGCAACTACTAACGTTAATTAAGGTAAAACCCAACCATAGCATTATATTGGTCCACCTTCAATCCCGTATGCATCAATTTCTATGCTAGGTTGAAGCTTCTGTCACTCTTGCCCTCCAATACATAGTCCTATCAACATACAAGTAACCCTAGGGTGTGATCCACGCGCGCAATCATATGATGGGCACCAAAGGACAGCAACATAACCACAAGAAAATTAAATCAATCATAGCAATTCATCAACCACCGATAGGACAACGAAAATCTACTCAGACATCATAGGATGGCAACACATCATTGGATAATAATATGAAGCATAAAGCACCATGTTCAAGTAGAGGGTACATCGGGTTGCAGGAGAGTGGACCGCTGTAGATAGAGGGGGGAAGGTGATGGAGATGTTGGTGAAGATGGTGGAGGTGTTGGTGTAGATCGCGGTGATGATGATGGCCCCCGGTGGCACTCCGGTGCCACCGGAAGCGAGGGGGAGAGAGCCCCCTCCTTATTATTCTTCCTTGACCTCCTCCCTAGATGGGAGAAGGGTTTCCCCTCTGGTCCATGGCCTCCATGGAAAGGGAGGGGCGAGAGCCCCTCCGAGTTTGGATATGTCTCTTTGTCTGTCTCTTTTTCTGCGTTCCTAGATTCTTGAAGGAAATATGCCCTAGAGGCAATAATAAAGTTATTATTTATTTCCTTATATCATGATAAAAGTTTATTATTCATGCTAGAATTATATTAACCGGAAACATAATACATGTGTGAATACATAGACAAACAGAGTGTCACTAGTGTGCCTCTACTTGACTAGCTCGTTAATCAAAGATGGTTATGTTTCCTAACCATTGACAAAGAGTTGTCATTTGATTAACGGGATCACATCATTAGTTGAATGATCTGATTGACATGACCCATTCCATTAGCTTAGCATCCGATCGTTTAGTATGTTGCTATTGCTTTCTTCATGACTTATACATGTTCCTATGACTATGAGAGTATGTAACTCCCGTGTGCCGGAGGAACAATTTGTGTGCTACCAAACGTCACAACGTAACTGGGTGATTATAAAGGTACTCTACAGGTGTCTCCAAAGGTACATGTTGGGTTGACGTATTTCGAGATTAGGATTTGTCACTCCGATCGTCGAAGAGGTATCTCTGGGCCCTCTCGGTAATGCACATCACTTAAGCCTTGCAAGCAATGCAACTAATGAGTTAGTTGCGAGATGATGTATTACAGAACGAGTAAAGAGACTTCCCGGTAACGAGATTGAACTAGGTATTGGATACTGACGATCGAATCTCGGGCAATTAACATACCGATGACAAAGGGAACAACGTATGTTGTTATGTGGTCTGACCGATAAAGATCTTCGTAGAATATGTAGGAGCCAATATGGGCATCCAGGTCCCGCTATTGTTTATTGACCGGAGACATGTCTCGGTCATGTCTACATTGTTCTCGAACCCGTAGGGTCCGCACGCTTAAGGTTTCGATGACAGTTATATTATGAGTTTATACGTTTTGATGTACCGAAGGTTGTTCGGAGTCCTGGATATGATCACGGACATGACGTGGAGTCTCAAAATGGTCGAGACATGAAGATTGATATATTGGACGGCTATATTCGGACACCGGAAGTGTTCCGGGTGATTTCGGAGAAAACGGAAAGCCGGAGGGTTACCGGAACCTCCCCGGGAGAAGTAATGGGCCATATGGGCCTTAGTGGAGAGAGAGAGGGGCAGCCAAAGGTGGGCCGCGCGCCTCCTCCCCCCTGGTCCGAATTGGACTAGGAGAGGGGGGGGGCGCCCCCCTTTCCTTCTCCCTCCCCACTTCTTTCCCCCTCCTAGTAGGAGTCCTACTCCTACTAGGAGGAGGACTCCTCCTTGGCGCGCCATAGGGGCCGGCCGACCTCCTCCTCTCTTGAACCTTTATATACGGAGGCAGGGGCACCCCAGAAACACACAAGTTGATCCACGTGATCATATTCTTAGCCGTGTGCGGCGCCCCCTGCCACCATAATCCTTGATAATATTGTAGCGGTGCTTAGGCGAAGCCCTGCGACAGTAGTACATCAAGATCATCACCACGCCGTCGTGCTGACGGAACTTTTCCCCGACACTTTGCTGGATCGGAGTCCGGGTATCGTCATCAAGCTGAACGTGTGCTAAAACTCGAAGGTGCCGTAGTTTCGGTGCTTGATCGGTCGGGCCGTAGAGACGTACGACTACATCAACCAAACGCTTCCGTTGTCGATCTACAAGGGTACGTAGATCACACTCTCCCCTCTCGTTGCTATGCATCACCATGATCTTGTGTGTGCGTAGGAAATTTTTTGAAATTACTACGTAGAGGACACGTTTTGATGTGTAGGTAAGATTGGTTCTTGCTTAAGCCCGTAGCAGCCACATAAAACTTGCAACAACAAAGTAGAGGACGTCTAACTTGTTTTTGCAGGGCATGTTGTGATGTGATAT
Source organism: Triticum dicoccoides (assembly GCF_002162155.2). Taxonomy (NCBI): domain Eukaryota; kingdom Viridiplantae; phylum Streptophyta; class Magnoliopsida; order Poales; family Poaceae; genus Triticum; species Triticum dicoccoides. The sequence continues at coordinate 698,434,750 of NC_041384.1, forward strand.
GGTCAAGACATGATGCTGATTTTATTGTATGAAATGATCATGTTTTGTAACCGAGTTATCGGCAACTGGTAGGAGCCATATGGTTGTCACTTTATTGTATGCAATGCAATCGCGCAGTAATGCTTTACTTTATCACTAAACGGTAGCGATAGTCGTGGAAGCATAAGATTGGCGAGACGACAACAATGCTACGATGGAGATCAAGGTGTCGCGCCGGTGACGATGGTGATCATGACGGTGCTTCGGAGATGGAGATCACAGGCACAAGATGATGATGGCCATATCATATCACTTATATTGATTGCCTGTGATGTTTATCTTTTATGCATCTTATCTTGCTTTGATTGACGGTAGCATTATAAGATGATCTCTCACTAAAATTATCAAGAAGTGTTCTCCCTGAGTATGCACCATTGCGAAAGTTCTTCGTGCTGAGACACCACATGATGATCGGGTATGATAGGCTCTACGTTCAAATACAACGGTAGCAAAACAGTTGCACACGCGGAATACTCAGGTTATACTTGATGAGCCAAGCATATACAGATATGGCCTCGGAACACGGAGACCGAAAGGTCGAGCGTGAATCATATAGTAGGTATGATCAACATAGTGATGTTCACCAATGAAACTACTCCATCTCACGTGATGATCGGACATGGTTTAGTTGATTTGGATCACGTGATCACTTAGAGGATTAGAGGGATGTCTGTCTAAGTGGGAGTTCTTAAGTAATTTGATTAATTGAACTTAAATTTATCATGAACTTAGTACCTGATAGTATCTTGCTTATGTATGTTTGATTGTAGATAGATGGCCCGTGCTGTTGTTCCGTTGAATTTTAATGCGTTCCTTGAGAAAGCAAAGTTGAAAGATGATGGTAGCAATTACACAGACTGGGTCCGTAACTTGAGGATTATCCTCATTGCTGCACAGAAGAATTACGTCCTAGAAGCACCGCTGGGTGCCAGGCCTGCTGCTGGAGCAACACCAGATGTTATGAACGTCTGGCAGAGCAAAGCTGATGACTACTCGATAGTTCAGTGTGCCATGCTTTACGGCTTAGAATCGGGACTTCAATGGCGTTTTGAACGTCATGGAGCATATGAGATGTTCCAGGAGTTGAAGTTAATATTTCAAGCAAATGCCCGAATTGAGAGATATGAAGTCTCCAATAAGTTCTATAGCTGCAAGATGGAGGAGAACAGTTCTGTCAGTGAGCATATACTCAAAATGTCTGGGTATAATAATCACTTGATTCAGATGGGAGTTAATCTTCCAGATGATTGCATCATCGACAGAATTCTCCAATCACTGCCACCAAGCTACAAGAGCTTTGTGATGAACTATAATATGCAAGGGATGAACAAGACTATTCCTGAGCTCTTCGCAATGCTAAAAGCTGCGGAGATAGAAATCAAAAAGGAGCATCAAGTGTTGATGGTCAACAAGACCACTAGTTTCAAGAAAAAGGGCAAAGGGAAGAATAAGGGGAACTTCAAGAAAAACGGCAAGCAAGTTGCTGCTCAAGAGAAGAAACCCAAGTCTGGACCTAAGCCTGAAACTGAGTGCTTCTACTGCAAGCAGACTGGTCACTGAAAGCAGAACTGCCCCAAGTATTTGGCGGATAAGAAGGATGGCAAGGTGAACAAAGGTATATGTGATATACATGTTATTGATGTGTACCTTACTAATGCTCGCAGTAGCACCTGGGTATTTGATACTGGTTCTGTTGCTAATAATTGCAACTCGAAACAGGGACTACAGATTAAGCGAAGATTGGCTAAGGACGAGGTGACGATGCGCGTGGGAAACGGTTCCAAAGTCGATGTGATCGCGGTTGGCACGCTACCTCTACATCTACCTTTAGGATTAGTATTAGACCTAAATAATTGTTATTTGGTGCCAGCGTTGAGCATGAACATTATATCTGGATTTTGTTTAATGCGAGACGGTTATTCATTTAAATTAGAGAATAATGGTTGTTCTATTTATATGAATAATATCTTTTATGGTCATGCACCCTTGAAGAGTGGTCTATTCTTATTGAATCTCGACAGTAGTGATACACATATTCATAATGTTGAAGCCAAAAGATGCAGAGTTGATAATGATGGTGCAACTTATTTGTGGCACTGCCGTTTAGGTCATATCGGCGTAAAGCGCATGAAGAAACTCTATACTGATGGACTTTTGGAGCCACTTGATTATGAATCACTTGGTACTTGCGAACCGTTCCTCATGGGCAAGATGACTAAAACACCGTTCTCCGGTACAATGGAGAGAGCAACAGATTTGTTGGAAATCATACATACAGATGTATGTGGTCCAATGAATATTGAGGCTCGTGGCGGATATCGTTATTTTCTCACCTTCACAGATGACTTAAGCAGATATGGGTATATCTACTTAATGAAACATAAGTCTGAAACATTTGAAAAGTTCAAAGAATTTCAGAGTGAAGTTGAAAATCATCATAACAAGAAAATAAAGTTTCTACGATCTGATCGTGGAGGAGAATATTTGAGTTACGAGTTTGGTGTACATTTGAAGCAATGCGGAATAGTTTCACAACTCACACCACCCGGAACACCACAGCGTAATGGTGTGTCCGAACATCGTAATCGTACTTTACTAGATATGGTGCGATCTATGATGTCTCTTACTGATTTACCGCTATCGTTTTGGGGTTATGCTTTAGAGACGGCCGCATTCACGTTAAATAGGGCACCATCGAAATCCGTTGAGACGACACCTTATGAACTATGGTTTGGCAAGAAACCAAAGTTGTCGTTTCTGAAAGTTTGGGGCTGCGATGCTTATGTGAAAAAGTTTCAACCTGATAAGCTCGAACCCAAATCGGAGAAATGTGTCTTCATAGGATATCCAAAGGAAACTATTGGATACACCTTCTATCACAGATCCGATGGCAAGACTTTTGTTGCTAAATTCGGAAACTTTCTGGAGAAAGAGTTTCTCTCGAAAGATGTGAGTGGGAGGACAGTAGAACTTGATGAGGTAACTGTACCTGCTCCCTTATTGGAAAGTAGTACATCACAGAAAACTGTTTCTGCGACACCTACACCAATTAGTGAGGAAGCTAATGATAATGATCATGAAACTTCAGGACAAGATACTACTGAACCTCGTAGATCAACCAGAGTAAGATCCGCGCCAGAGTGGTACGGTAATCCTATTCTGGAAATCATGCTGCTAGATCATGATGAACCTACGAACTATGAAGAAGCGATGGTGAGCCCAGATTCCGCAAAATGGCTTGAAGCCATGAAATCTGAGATGGGATCCATGTATGAGAACAAAGTATGGACTTTGGTTGACTTGCCCGATGATCGGCAGGCAATTGAGAATAAATGGATTTTCAAGAAGAAGACTGACACTAACGGTAATATTACTGTCTACAAAGCTCGACTTGTCGCAAAAGGTCTTCGACAAGTTCAAGGGGTTGACTACGATGAGACCTTCTCACCCGTAGCGATGCTTAAGTCTGTCCGAATCATGTTAGCAATTGCCACATTTTATGATTATGAAATTTGGCAGATGGATGTCAAAACTGCATTCCTGAATGGATTTCTGGAAGAAGAGTTGTATATGATGCAACTGGAAGGTTTTGTCGATCCAAAGGGAGCTAACAAAGTGTGCAAGCTCCAGCAATCCATTTATGGACTGGTGCAAGCCTCTCGGAGTTGGAATAAACATTTTGATAGTGTGATCAAAGCATTTGGTTTTATACAGACTTTCGGAGAAGCCTGTATTTACAAGAAAGTGAGTGGGAGCTCTGTAGCATTTCTGATATTATATGTAGATGACATATTACTGATTGGAAATGATATAGAATTCCTGGATAGCATAAAGGGATACTTGAATAAGAGTTTTTCAATGAAAGACCTCGGTGAAGCTGCTTACATATTAGGCATAAAGATCTATAGAGATAGATCAAGACGCTTAATTGGACTTTCACAAAGCACATACCTTGACAAGATTTTGAAGAAGTTCAAAATGGATCAAGCAAAGAAAGGGTTCTTGCCTGTGTTACAAGGTGTGAAGTTGAGTCAGACTCAATGCCCGACCACTACAGAAGATAGAGATAAAATGAAAGATGTTCCCTATGCTTCAGCCATAGGCTCTATCATGTATGCAATGCTGTGTACCAGACCTGATGTGTGCCTTGCTATAAGTTTAGCAGGGAGGTACCAAAATAATCCAGGAGTGGATCACTGGACATCGGTCAAGAACATCCTGAAATACCTGAAAAGGACTAAGGATATGTTTCTCGTATATGGAGGTGACAAAGAGCTCATTGTAAACGGTTACGTTGATGCAAGCTTTGACACTGATCCAGACGATTCTAAATCGCAAACCGGATACGTGTTTACATTAAACGGTGGAGCTGTCAGTTGGTGCAGTTCTAAACAAAGCGTCGTGGCAGGATCTACATATGAAGCAGAGTACATAGCTGCTTTGGAAGCAGCAAACGAAGGAGTCTGGATGAAGGAGTTCATATCCGATCTAGGTGTCATACCTAGTGCATCGGGTCCAATGAAAATCTTTTGTGACAATACTGGTGCAATTGCCTTGGCAAAGGAATCCAGATTTCACAAGAGAACCAAGCACATGAAGAGACGCTTCAATTCCATCCGGGATCTAGCCCAGGTGGGAGACATAGAGATTTGCAAGATACATACAGAGTTGAATGTAGCAGACCCATTGACTAAGCCTCTTCCACGAGCAAAACATGATCAGCACCAAGCTCCATGGGTGTTAGAATCATTACTGTGTAATCTAGATTATTGACTCTAGTGCAAGTGCGAGACTGAAGGAAATATGCCCTAGAGGCAATAATAAAGTTATTATTTATTTCCTTATATCATGATAAAAGTTTATTATTCATGCTAGAATTGTATTAACCAGAAACATAATACATGTGTGAATACATAGACAAACAGAGTGTCACTAGTATGCCTCTACTTGACTAGCTCGTTAATCAAAGATGGTTATGTTTCCTAACCATTGACAAAGAGTTGTCATTTGATTAACGGGATCACATCATTAGTTGAATGATCTGATTGACATGACCCATTCCATTAGCTTAGCATCCGATCGTTTAGTATGTTGCTATTGCTTTCTTCATGACTTATACATGTTCCTATGACTATGAGAGTATGTAACTCCCGTGTGCCGGAGGAACACTTTGTGTGCTACCAAATGTCACAACGTAACTGGGTGATTATAAAGATACTCTAAAGGTGTCTCCAAAGGTACATGTTGGGTTGACGTATTTCGAGATTAGGATTTGTCACTCCGATCGTCGGAGAGGTATCTCTGGGCCCTCTCGGTAATGCACATCACTTAAGCCTTGCAAGCAATGCAACTAATGAGTTAGTTGCGAGATGATGTATTACAGGACGAGTAAAGAGACTTGCCGGTAACGAGATTGAACTAGGTATTGGATACCGACGATCGAATCTCGGGCAAGTAACATACCGATGACAAAGGGAACAACGTATGTTGTTATGCGGTCTGACCGATAAAGATCTTCGTAGAATATGTAGGAGCCAATATGGGCATCCAGGTCCCACTATTGGTTATTGACCGGAGACATGTCTCGGTCATGTCTACATTGTTCTCGAACCCGTAGGGTCCGCACGCTTAAGGTTTCGATGACAGTTATATTATGAGTTTATACGTTTTGATGTACCGAAGGTTGTTCGGAGTCCCGGATGTGATCACGGACATGACGAGGAGTCTCGAAATGGTCGAGACATAAATATTGATATATTGGACGGCTATATTCGGACACCGGAAGTGTTCCGGGTGATTTCGGAGAAAACCGGAAAGCCGGAGGGTTACCGGAACCCCCCCGGGAGAAGTAATGGGCCATATGGGCCTTAGTGGAGAGAGAGAGGGGCAGCCAAAGGTGGGCCGCGTGCCTCCTCCCCCCTGGTACGAATTGGACTAGGAGAGGGGGGGGGCGCCCCCCTTTCCTTCTCCCTCCCCACTTCTTTCCCCCTCCTAGTAGGAGTCCTACTCCTACTAGGAGGAGGACTCCTCCTTGGCGCGCCATAGGGGCCGGCCGGCCTCCTCCTCTCTTGAACCTTTATATACGGAGGCAGGGGCACCCCAGAAACACACAAGTTGATCCACGTGATCATATTCTTAGCCGTGTGCGGCGCCCCCTGCCACCATAATCCTCGATAATATTGTAGCGGTGCTTAGGCGAAGCCCTGCGACAGTAGTACATCAAGATCGTCACCACTCCGTCGTGCTGACGGAACTTTTCCCTGACACTTTGCTGGATCGGAGTCCGGGGATCGTCATCAAGATGAACGTGTGCTAAAACTCGGAGGTGCCGTAGTTTCGGTGCTTGATCGGTCGGGCCGTAGAGACATACGACTACATCAACCAAACGCTTCCGTTGTCGATCTACAAGGGTACGTAGATCACACTCTCCCCTCTCGTTGCTATGCATCACCATGATCTTGCGTGTGCGTAGGAATTTTTTTGAAATTACTACGTTCCCCAACAATTCTTCCCTTTCAGCGTTACTTATATTCCCGGAGATCCGTAACTCCGATTGGGCTGAAATTTTAACACGATCTCTATCCGGATATTAGCTTTCTTGCGGTGAAAGAAGGGCATCAACTGCCTTACGGGTGGCCACGAGGGTCAGGGGCGCGCCTGCCTCCCCGGGGCGCGCCCCCTACCTCGTGGGCCCTCGAGCATCATCTCGCGTGGATTCTTCTTCTCAAAACTCATATATATTCCGAAAAAAATCTCCGTCAGTTATTCTGCGAAACAAAAAACATGCAACAAACAGGAACTGGCACTGGGCACTGGATCAATATGTTAGTCCCAAAAATAGTATAAAAAGTTGCCAAAAGTATATGAAAGTTGAATAATATTGGCATGGAACAATAAAAAATTATAGATACGACGGAGACGTATCAGCATCCCCAAGCTTAATTCCTGCTCGTCATCGAGTAGGTAAATGATAAAAAAGATAATTTTTGATGTGGAATGCTACCTAGTATAATCTTGATCATATGTCTAATCATGGCATGAATATTAAGGCACGAGTGATTCAAAGCAATAGTCTATCATTTGACATAAAAATAATAATACTTCAAGCCTACTAATAAAGCAATCATGTCTTTTCAAAATAACATGGCCAAAGAAAGTTATCCCTACAAAATCATATAGTCTGGCTATGCTCCATCTTCACCACACAAAATATTCAAATCATGCACAACCCCGATGACAAGCCAAGCAATTGTTTCATACTTTTGACGTTCTCAAACCTTTTCAACTTTCACGCAATACATGAGCATGAGCCATGGACATAGCACTATAGGTGGAATAGAATATGATGGTCGAGAAGACAAAAAGGGGAAGATAGTCTCACATCAACTAGGCGTATCAACGAGCTATGAAGATGCCCATCAATAGATATCAATGTGAGTGAGTAGGGATTGCCATGCAACGGATGCACTAGAGCTATAAGTATATGAAAGCTCAAACTGAAACTAAGTGGGTGTGCATCCAACTTGCTTGCTCATGAAGACCTAGGGCATTTGAGGAAGCCCATCGTTGGAATATACAAGCCAAGTTCTATAATTAAAATTCCCACTAGTATATGAAAGTGATAACTCAAGAGACTCTCTATATGAAGAACATGGTGCTACTTTGAAGCACAAGTGTGGTAAAAGGATAGTAACATTGCCCCTTCTCTCTTTTTCTCTCATTTTTTTATTTTTTTATTTTTTGTAGGCTTCTTTGGCCCCTCTCTCTTTTTTTGGGGCTTCTTTGGCCACTTCTATTTTGATAACCTCACATGGGACAATGTTCTAATAATGATAATCATCACACTTTTATTTACTTACAACTCAATATTACAACTCGATATCTAGAACAAAGATATGACTCTATATGAATGCCTCCGGCGGTGTACCGGGATGTGCAATGATCTAGCGTAGCAATGACATCAAAAAACGGACAAGCCATGAAAACATCATGCTAGCTATCTTACGATCATGCAAAGCAATATGACAATGAATGCTCAAGTCATGTATATGATGATGATGGAAGTTGCATGGCAACATATCTCGGAATGGCTATGGAAATGCCATGATAGGTAGGTATGGTGGCTGTTTTGAGGAAGGTATATGGTGGGTTTATGGTACCGTCGAAAGTTGTGCGGTACTAGAGAGGCTAGCAATGGTGGAAGGGTGAGAGTGCGTATAATCCATGGACTCAACATTAGTCATAAAGAACTCACATACTTATTGCAAAAATCTATTAGTCGTCGAAACAAAGTACTACGCGCATGCTCCTAGGGGGATAGATTGGTAGGAAAAGACCATCGCTCGTCCCCGACCACCACTCATAAGGAAGACAATCAATAAATACCTCATGCTCCAACTTCGTTACATAACGGTTCACCATACGTGCATGCTATGAGAATCACAAACCTCAACACAAGTATTTCTACAATCCAGAACTACCCACTAGCATGACTCTAATATCACCATCTTTATATCGCAAAACTATTGCAAGGAATCAAACATATCATATTCAGTGATCTACAAGTTTTATGTAGGATTTTATGACTAACCATGTGAATGACCAGTTCATGTCATCTCTCTAAATAGATATAAGTGAAGCAAGAGAGTTTAATTATTTCTACAAAAGATATGCCCATGCTCTAACAAATAAAAGTGAAGCAAAAGGGCATTCTACAAATGGCGGTTTTCCATGTAAAGAGAAACAGGCAATCCAAACTTCAAATGATATAAGTGAAGCACATGAAGCATTCTATAAAGCTATACTCAAAAGATATAAGTGAAGTGCAATGAGAATTCTATAAATCAACCAAGGACTATATCATACCAGCATGGTGCATAAAATAAAAATGAAAACTAAATGCAAAAGACGCTCCAAGATTGCACATATCGCATGAACGAAACGAATTCGAAAACATACCGATACTTGCTGAAGAAAGAGGGGATGCCTTCTGGGGCATCCCCAAGCTTAGACGCTTGAGTCTCCTTGAATATTTACTTGGGGTGCCTCGGACATCCCCAAGCTTGAGATCTTGCCTCTCTTCCTTCTTCTCACATCGAGACCTTCTCGATCATCGAACACTTCATCCACACAAAACTTCAACAGAAAACTCGGTAAGATCCGTTAGTATAATAAAGCAAATCACTACTCTAAGTACTGTTGCAAACCAATTCATATTTTATTTTTGCATTGTGTATACTGTAATATAACTTTTTCATGGCTTAATCCACTAATATAAATTGATAGTTTCATCAAAACAAGCAAACTATGCATCAAAAACAGAATCTGTCTAAAACAGAACAGTCTGTAATAATCTGAACATTCATCACACTTCTGATACTTGAACAATTCTACCAAAATTAGGAAAAATAAAAAATTTGTATAGGAATACAGTGCAGAAACAATCAGAACCATTTGACGTTCCAGCTAAAAGTGTAAAATCACGCACTACAGCCAAAGTTTCTGTCCTGCATCGTACAAACCATCAAGCAAATGTAAACATCCTAAAGGCAAACCTTGGCACATTATTTTTATAATACAATGGAATTGTAGAAGGGGATAATTATTTTTATTGAAAAGTTTCTGTAATCAAGATTCACAAAGTTTCCGTGAGCATGAACAAAGTTCAAGGCTAGCTCCCACTTCAACAATGCTTGTCTCTCTCACTTTCACTTTCCTTTTTGAAAAAGTTTTGGGTTCCCCTCTTTATTTTTATTGTTTTTAAACTATATGAAAGCACTCAACAGAAATAAATGACTCTATAAAACTTCCAGGTTGTCTCCCTGGCAGCGCTTTCTTTAAAGCCATTAAGCTAGGCATATAGTGCTCAAGTAATGGATCCACCCGGATCCCAAGGTATATCAAAGCCAATTTTAATTAACAATGATTTATAATTTAGTAGTGAGCACAAAGTAACAAATATCATGCAATAACGAAGTCTAACTCTCTTCCTATGCATCGGCATGTCACAACCTAGCTAGTCATGCATTAGAGTGTTGCATCATGTTTACTCTTTCATCAGAAACTTGAAATGGGGATGACAGAACCCCCAGTCCCCTCTGAAACCAACTAGGGTTTACTAAAATAAATTTCAATGAACCTGAAATGCCCTTCTAAAATGCCCATCATTTTTGTCTTGGTTCAGAACCTCTGCCAAAAGTGGTGCACATTTTCCTAGGCCATCTTAGGGTTTTTGAATTAATTCATAAATATTTGAATTTGGGCATTTAAAATAATATAAAATATTTAAATGCTCAAATATCTCCAAACTAAAATGTTTCATGTTGGAAATAATCCAACTATGGGCCAGGAATAGTTTGGTGATTTTTGAACTTGCCTAGGTATTTTATTTAATTCAACAAAGTTGCAGATATATTAAATAAAACAAAAAAAACAGAAAAATATATAACAGGAGGAGCTTACCTGGGCTCCTCCACTGTGCGGCCCAGCCAGCTGGCTGGCCCAGCCGGCAGCCGGCCCAGCCCACCTCCCTCCTCTGTCGTCTTCGCCCCGACAGAGGGAGGGGAGTGTGGCCGGCGCGCGCGCACGGCCACCGCGCCACGCCACCTGCTCGCCTGCTTGCCTGGCCTCCCCTCCTCGCTCGACTCCCTGGACGACGCCACGCCCTCCCCCCTGCTCTCTCTCACTCTCCCCCGGCTCTCCTCTCCTCTCCCTCGCTCTCTCTCTCGCCCGGCCGAACACCACACTCGCCGCCGTTCGCCATAGCCACCGTCTCCGACCACCCCTCGCTCCCCCGACTAGCTCAGGAGCTCCGCCACGACTCCCTCTTCCTCCCCACCGCTCCACAGCTCCCCGGAAGCCCTGCATCGCCGCCAAGTCGCCGTTCCCCTCTTCGGGCTCCGACCACCGTCGCCGTCGAATTCGCCGTCTCCAGTGCGTCCCCGAGCCCGCTTCGACGCCCACTACAACCGCGGTGAGCTACGCCACCGTTTCCCCCTCTCCTTCCCCTTGTTCCCTCACCGTAGCCACCTCCCCACCACGGCCGAACCTCCGTCGTCGCCGAGCTCGCCGTCGATGCAGCTCCGGTGACCATTTGGTCACCCCGGCGAGTCCAACAAGTTCGCAAGACCCCGTAGAGCATCCCTAGCGCCTCGCCTTGCTCGACTTCGAGCTCCAGCACCGTTCCCGTGCACGACCGAACCCCGGCGGCCGCAGCCGAGCTCGCCGCCGTCGACTCCGGCCACCCCGACCCCAACGGGCTCCGCCAAGAGCTGCGGGTTGGCCTCAGCTCCACTCCGGTGGTCTCCGCAGTCCGTTTGGTGGCCGAAATGACCAAAACCACTTCCGCCGCCGCGTCGGGCTCGCCGGCGGCTAAACGCCGGTGCAGCCGACTCGGGTTTGACCACGGGTGGGCCCTGGTTGACTCCCCTGAGTCAATGACAGGTGGGGCCCAGCCCTGTTAATTAAACAGGATTAGTTTTAATTAAGTTTTAATTAAAATAATCACCCTGACATGCGGGACCCACTGTCAGGTTTGACCTGGACCAGTTCCGTTGACCTGCTGACGTCACACTGACGTCAGGCTGACGCCGTAATTGATTTTCTGGATTTAATTTAAATCAGGAAATTCCAGAATATTATTTAAACTTCAAAAATTCATAACTTTTATTCTGTAACTCCAAATTGGACAAATTATATATGAAAAATGATCAGAAAAATCCAATCTATCCATCTGTACTATTTTCATGCATGATCAAACAAGTTAAATTGATGTTTTAAGCAGAACAAGAAAAGGCACTTTAAAAGGCCATATTTGAATTTGGAATTTGAATCTTTGATTCAAATTTGTTCAAACCCTTCTGGCTTTAGTTGCATTAGCCCAACACACTCATATTGCCATGTTTCATGCATGCATCATATTGTTGCACATTGTTTGGTGATGCTTGTGTATCGATGCCCTTTGCGACAGGTTCTGTCCCCGAGGAGTACCGTGATTACCCTAACGAAGAACCGTATCCGTGCATCGAACCATCAGGCAAGCAACCAACCATTTGATCATATCGATACAATCCCATGTTCTCGCTCCTGCTCTCTCTTACTGCATTAAGACAACGCGTTTCAAATTGCTGTGTGCTACGGTAGTTGAACCCATTTCCTCTGCATGACCTGTCATTGCCACAGTAACTAGATGAAACCCACTAGCATGTGTAGGAGTTGTTTGAGCCATATGTATGTGTTGTTCCTACCTTGCTATGCCTGCTATGCTTAGAGTCGTGTCAGGTCTGGTTCATCTGGGTGATGGGCTAGAGTGAAATGTTTATCTCGGTAATGAGAGTGGTGTGGTGAACACGATTTGGTAAAGGTATCGATGAGAGGCCATGTAGGAGTACATGGTGGGTTGTTTCATTGAAGCCGACCTTAAGCACTGAGATCTGTATGCGTGATTTAAGATACAGCTACTACCATGCATTGGGCCCTGAAATATGACCCCGCTCGGCTTCTTATTCACCCTAGCTCTCTGTCCAGGAGTTGCAAGTAGTTTCTGGTGTTTGTAGCCTACTGGAGGCCGTGGACAGCGCTGACCGTAGGGGTGGGCTGTGATGCGGTAGGTACGTGGCACGGTGTACCGAATACCCGTTAGGTATCTCGAGAACCCTGTTCACATCGTTCGGGGCCGTATGGGAAACCCCGGCCGGACTCCCTGCGGATGGAACCTGAATAGGCGATAAACCTGGACTAGAGGCTTAAGTGTTTAGGTAGGTCGTGGTCTACACCCACGTCGGCTTTCGCTTGAAGTCTGCCGAGCACATGTCGTGTGCAGACGCTAAGTGGTGGAAACATGTATGAAGAAGTACACCCCTGCAGGGTTATCATAATCTATTCGAATAGCCGCGTCCGCGGTAAAGGACTACTTGGTTACCTATACAGTTCATAGACAAGTAAATGGAAACTGTTAAAAGCCTCAAGATAAGTGTGAGTGCCGAGGATGGCTCTTCCGTAGGAAGACGGAGGTGGATCCTCGGTAGTGTATTGAAGTGGTGAGTAGTGGACTCGTGTGCGCAAAACCATTTCAAGTTGGATTATCGTAGGATAGCCTAGCCAAGAGTCAAAGCTGGCTTGCTGCAATAACTCCACCAACCCTTCTTGATACGATGCATGTATGTAGGATCTGATGTAAGTCTTGCTGAGTACCTTTGTACTCATGTTGCTATAATCTACATTTTTACAGAAGACGCTGCAACCCCTTCTGATGGGTTCTATGTAGACGTTGACATCAACGAGTAGGCTAAAGACCCAGGTGGTGACCCTGAGCTTGTGAAGGACCACGTAGTATAGCTAGGCTTTCCAAGCCTCTTCTATTTTACTAGTTGTCTGTACTCAGACAAGTTATTTCCGCTGCTGGTTTGTATGACTGTATGACTTGTATGTTGGGTCGTGAGACCCGTACCTTTGTGTATGTTATGTATGGCTCACTGAGCCTTAAATAAAGTACTTGTGTCGTAGAGTCATGTTGTGATGCTTCGTTGTATTTGCACATATCGAGCATATTGTGTGTATGATTGAAATGCTTGGTATGTGTGGGATCTGACTATCTAGTTGTTTATCTTTAGTAGCCTCTCTTACCGGGAAATGTCTCCTAGTGTTGCCGCTGAGCCATGGTAGCTTGCTACTGCTCTGGAACACTTAGGCTGGCCGGCATATGTCCTTCTTCGTTCCTGTGTCTGTCCCTTCGGGGAAATGTCACGCTTTGAGTACCGGAGTCCTGTTAGCCCGCTACAGCCCGGTTTACCGGAGTCCTGCTAGCCCAGTGCTACAGCCCGGACCCACTTGCTGATGACCGACACGTTCGAAGCTGGGTCATGGATGCCTGTCCCTGTAAGTCTGTGCCACTTTGGGTTTACGACTAGTCATGTCAGCCCGGGCTCTTTATCATATGGATGCTAGCGACACTATCATATACGTGAGCCAAAAGGCGCAAACGGTCCTGGGAAAAGGTAAGACGACACCCGTGGGAATACCGTGCGTGAGGCCGCAAAGTGATATGAGGTGTTACCAGCTAGATCGATGTGACATCGAGTCGGGGTCCTGACAGCGTTGGTATCAGAGCCGGACTGCCTGTAGGTTCTCCAAGCCAAACTGGTCGATGTTGAGTCTAGAAATTCTTTAGTTATATGTAGGGGAATTGTTTGTGGGATGGAACGTAAGGCTCTTTTTACTCCTTTACCTTATGACTTTCTGATCTGAGTCAGTCCATTCTTCCACCGGGGGTTAAGGAATTAGGATCTGTTCTCTCTATCAGGATCACGAGTTACTAATCAGTAGTACCTTATAAGTTTGATGGTTACCAGCCTAGTTCAGTTCTACTACCACATTATGTTGCCAGAATGGATTCAGAACTTTGATATGATGATGTTGAGTGTGTATGAAATCCTTTGTCAAATGTCTCAAAATCCTTCTTGAGCATTTACAGCTGTTATGCTGCCGAAATTTTGCCAGAAATTCTAATGCCCTTGCATTATGATTGTGCTTTCAGATGGCCACTCGCGACCTCAATCAAGTGGTTCGCCTGACTCGATGCCTAGATGTACCCGGCCATACTGCTAAGTTGGTCAGGGTAATGACTGAGGCTGGATATCGCTGGTATCCCGAGTACACGGTCGAAGAGCAATTTCGAGATTTTAATCAGAGCCAGTATCTCTGCACTGTCAGGATATTTCCATCTTATCATGGATCCACCGAGCCTCTTCACTGCTCTTATGGACTCGGGGTTACCATTGAGATGGCTGTGCAGGACGCCGCCTACTCTATGATGACCATTATGCGAGTCAGATCTGGTATATTTCGGGACTCTGATTTCCGGTATATGCCAGGATCACTTCCGGGAGCACAAGGGTATCTCCAGGCTATCTATGCTGACCCCACTCAGGAGGATTCACGGACTCGCACCACTGCTGAGATGCTCGAGGATAAGGACCGAGAAAATCGGGCCTTAAGGCTAGAGCTCTTCAACACCCGTGCTGACCACTGGGCCACTTTGACTCGGTTCGCACCGGCGGTGCAAGCTGGATATTCAGATATGCGCGATCTCTATCCTGTGAGATCTGCTCTGCCAGACGTGATGGTTTGGCGTGATGTAGGAGGCATCACCCCACCTCGCGGTCCCCGCAGGCCACCGTTTGTTGGTCCAAGGCCTCATCCTAGCCCCTATGGTCCACAAGCTTCGCGAGATCGTCTGTTTCCGGATGATCATGTTGAGCTTCCAGGCTATGGAGGTGACTTCTACGAGGACTACTACGGATCGGTCTGAGTTAGTGGTAGTATCACTAGTTCGCACTAGCTGTGTCGTCTATCGTCCCGCGTGACTCGTGGGATATGACCTAGTTTGTACTCCTTCCGGAGGTGTAGAAAAATAATGTATAGGGGCTTGGAATGCCTCCGATGAGATGTAATCCTCTTTCACCGTAATAGTACTTTGTTTGGTCTTGTACTAAACCCTGTATGGTGTGTATGACGATGGAATAAAGAAGCAGTTTCTGTATCTACCATGTCATACGGATGATCATCTTGCATTTCGAGTTATTCCTTACATTTTATCCTATGTCGGAATCTTATCATCCTGATTAAATCATTGTCTTGTTTACCTAGGATGGTCAACACGCGCGCTAACCCTGCTTCTCAAGAGCAGGCCGAAGGCAGTGAAGCCAGGAATGAAAATCTGCCTCATCCTCCTTCACTAGCCGAGGTGATGATGGAAGCTGAGAGAAACAAGTGGGAGTCAAACCGTTTGTTGGAGCGTATTGAACAGAATACAGCACACCATCAGAGGGCTAACGTGGTGTCACTCAGTGATTTTATCAAATTGCATCCACCCACGTTCCACCACTCCGTCGAGCCTCTCGACGCTGATGACTGGCTTCGCAGTATCTCTCACAAACTGCGTTCCGCGCTGGTAGCGGAGGCTGACAAGGTCACCTTTGCTGCATATCATCTTGAAGGCCCCGCCAGTCTATGGTGGGAGAATTATGGAGCTATGCGCCCAGCGGGCCATGTCACTACTTGGGCTGAATTCAGCGAGGCTTTCCGTGAACATCACATTCCGGAGGGTCTCATGGACCGTAAACGTGAAGAATTTTGCAGTTTCACCCAAGGCCGACTTTCTGTGGATGCCTATAGCAGGGAGTTTGGTAATCTCGCCCGATATGCAACTGAGGAAGTGTCTACTGACGCCAAGAAGCAAGCAAGGTTCCGTAAGGGCCTTAGTCCTGAGCTTCGCCGTGACCTCCGTCTGCATGAGTGCACATCTTTTTCGAAACTTGTCAACAAAGCCATCAGTGCTGAAACTGGTCAGACTGACTATGACGCAACACGCAAGCATGGACGTGACATGGGTTCCTCATCCGGTGCTGGTCCTCAGAAGCGCCGCGTGTGGGTACCCAACACCGCCCTGCCACCCAGGTTCACACCGAGGCCATCCTTCCAGGCGCCTCGCCCCGTTCAACAGTCTGCTCCAGCCAAGCCCTATGGGGGTCCAACTAACAATGCTCCTCCACGTACCAGTTCCGTGACTTGTTTCAAGTGTGGGGAATCTGGCCACTATATGCGTGAGTGTCCCCAGACCAACCCCAATCAATCTGCTAAAGCTGTTGGCCGTGGCAAGCCGACAGGGAAAGTGTTTCATGCTAAACCGGTCACCGCTTCGCGTGGCCATGTCAACTGTATCTCTGCCGAAGAAGCTCAAGAGGATCCCAACGTCGTTCTCGGTACGCTTCTTGTTAACTGCCACCCGGCATCTGTTCTTTTCGATACAGGAGCCTCTCATTCTTTTATATCTGAAAATTATGCTCGCTTGCATAACATCGCATTCGGTGATATGCCAACCTCTATGGTAATCCAAACTCCGGGATCCAAATGGCAAACTTCTAGAGTAAGCCATGGGAACGAAATCCAAGTCGACAGACTTGTTTTCCTTGCATCTTTGATAGCCCTTAAATCTTCAGATATTAATGTCATTCTGGGTATGGACTGGATGTCGGCTCATCATGCCCAAATCGATTGCTTCTCTAGGACTGTTCAACTCACCCATCCTTCGGGGAAGATAGTCAATGTCTTGACCCGAATAGCCAAGCGACAATTATATTCTCTTAATGCCAGCCCTTTGCCAGACCTTGAGGACGTTCCGGTAGTCCGTGACTTCCCGGATGTCTTTCCAGAGGAATTGCCAGGTGTTCCACCTGACAGGGATGTTGAGTTTGTAATAGACCTCATTCCAGGAACCGTTCCGATTGCTAGAAGACCTTATAAGATGGCACCCCTAGAACTAGCCGAACTTAAGAAACAACTCGACGAGTCCTTGAAAAAGGGTTTCATCCGACCTAGCTCATCTCCGTGGGCTTGCCCCGTCCTATTCGTCAAGAAGAAGGATGGTACGGACCGGATGGTTGTAGATTACCGACCTGTCAACTTGGTCACAATCAAGAACAAATATCCACTTCCCAGGATCAACGACCTGTACGATCAGCTCGCTGGATCCTCAGTCTTCTCCAAAATGGATTTGAGGTTGGGCTACCATCAAATCAAAATTAGAAACGGGGACATTCCTAAAACGGCCTTTGTTACTCGTTATGGCCAATACGAGTACACCGTCATGTCCTTCGGTTTAACCAACGCTCCAGCCACCTTTTCTCGGTTAATGAACTCAATCTTCATGGAGTATTTGGATAAATTCGTCGTGGTTTACCTCGATGATATACTCATCTACTCCAAGAACGAGGAAGAACATGCCGAACATCTAAGGCTAGTGTTGCAGAAACTTCGAGAGCATCGCCTTTATGCCAAATTTTCTAAATGTGAATTCTGGTTGTCAGAAGTGACCTATCTGGGTCATGTAATATCTGGTAAAGGTATTGCTGTTAACCCTGAGCGAGTTCAAGCCGTCCTTAACTGGACTCCACCTGAATCGGTCAAGCAAGTTCGGAGCTTTCTGGGCTTAGCGAGCTATTGTCGTCGCTTTGTCGAGAACTTCTCCAAGGTTGCTAAACCCCTAACCGAACTCCTCAAGAAAGATAAAAAGTTCGAGTGGACTCCACAATGTGAGCACAGCTTTCAGGAACTGAAAAGACGCCTGACTTCTGCTCCCATACTGGTACCGCCAGACTTCTCTAAGGACTTTGTTATCTACTGCGACGCCTCGCGACAAGGACTAGGTTGCATTCTCATGCAAGATCGACACGTAATTGCCTACGCTTCACGGTAATTGCACCCACATGAGGAGAATTATCCTACTCATGATCTAGAGCTTGCAGCCGTAGTCTATGCACTTAAGACCTGGCGACATTACCTCCTCGGTAATCGTTGCGAAATATTCACTGATCACCAAAGTCTGAAGTATATTTTCACCCAACCGGATTTGAATCTCAGGCAGAGACGTTGGGTTGAATTGATCACAGACTTCGACTTAGGAATAACCTACACCCCAGGGAAAGCCAACGTCATGGCTGATGCGCTAAGTCGTAAATCTTATTGTAACAATCTGATGTTACAACAAAGTCAACCGCTTCTCCATGAGGAATTTCGGAAGCTTAACCTTCACATTGTTCCTCAAGGATTTCTCTCCACCCTGGTGGCGAAACCTACTCTTACGGATCAAATCATTGCTGCCCAGAAGCGAGATAAGGGAATAGCTAAGATCAAGGAGAACATTGCTAGCGGAGGTGCTAGTTGTTTCTCCACAAATGATCATGGTGTTGTGTACTTTGAGAACCGTCTAGTGGTTCCCAAGAACCAGCATCTACGGCAGTTGATCCTTAAGGAGGCTCATGAATCTCCTCTCACTATTCATCCCGGTAGTACTAAGATGTATCAGGACCTACGCCAGAGGTTCTGGTGGACTAGGATGAAGAGAGAAATTGCTCAGTATATTGCTAATTGCGACGTCTGTCATCGTGTAAAAGCAGAGCATCAACGGCCTGCTGGCACCCTTCAACCCCTATCTATTCCTGAATGGAAATGGGATAAAATTGGTATGGATTTCATTACCGGTTTTCCCAGGACCAAGAGAGGGAATAATGCTATTTTCGTCGTGGTCGATCGTCTTTCCAAAGTAGCCCATTTCTTACCTGTTCGTGAGAGTATAACCGCTAGTCAACTGGCAGACTTATACATCTCCCGAATAGTGTCTCTTCATGGTGTTCCTTTGGAAATTAACTCGGATCGAGGAAGTCTTTTCACCTCTCGATTTTGGGAAAGTTTCCAAAATGCTATGGGAACTCGTCTCTCCTTTAGCACCGCTTTCCACCCTCAGTCGAGTGGTCAAGTGGAACGCGTCAACCAAATTCTAGAAGACATGCTTCGAGCCTCTGTTATCTCATTCGGAATGGACTGGGAGAAGTGCCTTCCATTTGCCGAATTCGCTTATAACAACAGCTATCAATCTAGCTTGGGTAAAGCCCCTTTTGAAGTTCTCTATGGACGACGATGTCGAACACCCCTTAACTGGTCAGAGACTGGGGAAAGACAATTCTTTGGCCCGGATATGATTCAGGAAGCAGAAGAGCAAGTTCGTATCGTTCGTGAAAAGTTGAAAACAACCCAATCTCGTCAAAAGAGTCAATATGACCGAAAACATAAGGCTATGACTTTCGAGGTTGACGAGAAGGCTTATCTTCGGGTCACCCCTCTGAAGGGAACCCATCGTTTCGGTATCAAAGGCAAATTGGCTCCTCGTTACATTGGACCTTTTCGCATTCTTGCCAAACGAGGAGAAGTTGCCTACCAGTTGGAACTACCTCCGCACCTCTCCAGAGTTCACGATGTCTTCCACGTTTCTCAACTCAGGCGTTGCTTCTCGGATCCTATCCGTGAAGTGGACCACGAAACGCTTGATCTCCAAGATAATCTTACATATCGAGAGTACCCCGTTCGTATCCTCGATCAGGCCGAACGTACCACCCGACGTCATAATATCAAGTTTCTCAAGGTTCAATGGTCGCACCATTCTGAGGATGAAGCAACTTGGGAAAGGGAGGATCGTCTTCGACTCGAGTACCCGGCCTTCTTCCCGGAGGAACCCAAATCTCGGGACGAGATTCTTTTGAGTGGGGGTGAGTTGTCACAACCTAGCTAGTCATGCATTAGAGTGTTGCATCATGTTTACTCTTTCATCAGAAACTTGAAATGGGGATGACAGAACCCCCAGTCCCCTCTGAAACCAACTAGGGTTTACTAAAATAATTTTCAATGAACCTGAAATGCCCTTCTAAAATGCCCATCATTTTTGTCTTGGTTCAGAACCTCTGCCAAAAGTGGTGCACATTTTCCTAGGCCATCTTAGGGTTTTTGAATTAATTCATAAATATTTGAATTTGGGCATTTAAAATAATATAAAATATTTAAATGCTCAAATATCTCCAAACTAAAATGTTTCATGTTGGAAATAATCCAACTATGGGCCAGGAATAGTTTGGTGATTTTTGAACTTGCCTAGGTATTTTTTTTAATTCAACAAAGTTGCAGATATATTAAATAAAACAAAAACAGAAAAATATATAACAGGAGGAGCTTACCTGGGCTCCTCCACTGTGCGGCCCAGCCAGCTGGCTGGCCCAGCCGGCAGCCGGCCCAGCCCACCTCCCTCCTCTGTCGTCTTCGCCCCGACAGAGGGAGGGGAGTGTGGCCGGCGCGCGCGCATGGCCACCGCGCCACGCCACCTGCTCGCCTGCTTGCCTGGCCTCCCCTCCTCGCTCGACTCCCTGGACGACGCCACGCCCTCCCCCCTGCTCTCTCTCACTCTCCCCCGGCTCTCCTCTCCTCTCCCTCGCTCTCTCTCTCGCCCGGCCGAACACCACACTCGCCGCCGTTCGCCATAGCCACCGTCTCCGACCACCCCTCGCTCCCCCGACTAGCTCAGGAGCTCCGCCACGACTCCCTCTTCCTCCCCACCGCTCCACAGCTCCCCGGAAGCCCTGCATCGCCGCCACGTCGCCGTTCCCCTCTTCGGGCTCCGACCACCGTCGCCGTCGAATTCGCCGTCTCCAGTGCGTCCCCGAGCCCGCTTCGACGCCCACTACAACCGCGGTGAGCTACGCCACCGTTTCCCCCTCTCCTTCCCCTTGTTCCCTCACCGTAGCCACCTCCCCACCACGGCCGAACCTCCGCCGTCGCCGAGCTCGCCGTCGACGCAGCTCCGGTGACCATTTGGTCACCCCGGCGAGTCCAACAAGTTCGCAAGACCCCGTAGAGCATCCCTAGCGCCTCGCCTTGCTCGACTTCGAGCTCCAGCACCGTTCCCGTGCACGACCGAACCCCGGCGGCCGCAGCCGAGCTCGCCGCCGTCGACTCCGGCCACCCCGACCCCAACGGGCTCCGCCAAGAGCTGCGGGTTGGCCTCAGCTCCACTCCGGTGGTCTCCGCAGTCCGTTTGGTGGCCGAAATGACCAAAACCACTTCCGCCGCCGCGTCGGGCTCGCCGGCGGCTAAACGCCGGTGCAGCCAACTCGGGTTTGACCACGGGTGGGCCCTGGTTGACTCCCCTGAGTCAATGACAGGTGGGGCCCAGCCCTGTTAATTAAACAGGATTAGTTTTAATTAAGTTTTAATTAAAATAATCACCCTGACATGCGGGACCCACTGTCAGGTTTGACCTGGACCAGTTCCGTTGACCTGCTGACGTCACACTGACGTCAGGCTGACGCCGTAATTGATTTTCTGGATTTAATTTAAATCAGGAAATTCCAGAATATTATTTAAACTTCAAAAATTCATAACTTTTATTCTGTAACTCCAAATTGGACAAATTATATATGAAAAATGATCAGAAAAATCCAATCTATCCATCTGTACTATTTTCATGCATGATCAAACAAGTTAAATTGATGTTTTAAGCAGAACAAGAAAAGGCACTTTAAAAGGCCATATTTGAATTTGGAATTTGAATCTTTGATTCAAATTTGTTCAAACCCTTCTGGCTTTAGTTGCATTAGCCCAACACACTCATATTGCCATGTTTCATGCATGCATCATATTGTTGCACATTGTTTGGTGATGCTTGTGTATCGATGCCCTTTGCGACAGGTTCTGTCCCCGAGGAGTACCGTGATTACCCTAACGAAGAACCGTATCCGTGCATCGAACCATCAGGCAAGCAACCAACCATTTGATCATATCGATACAATCCCATGTTCTCGCTCCTGCTCTCTCTTACTGCATTAAGACAACGCGTTTCAAACTGCTGTGTGCTACGGTAGTTGAACCCATTTCCTCTGCATGACCTGTCATTGCCACAGTAACTAGATGAAACCCACTAGCATGTGTAAGAGTTGTTGGAGCCATATGTATGTGTTGTTCCTACCTTGCTATGCCTGCTATGCTTAGAGTCGTGTCAGGTCTGGTTCATCTGGGTGATGGGCTAGAGTGAAATGTTTATCTCGGTAATGAGAGTGGTGTGGTGAACACGATTTGGTAAAGGTATCGATGAGAGGCCATGTAGGAGTACATGGTGGGTTGTTTCATTGAAGCCGACCTTAAGCACTGAGATCTGTATGCGTGATTTAAGATACAGCTACTACCATGCATTGGGCCCTGAAATATGACCCCGCTCGGCTTCTTATTCACCCTAGCTCTCTGTCCAGGAGTTGCAAGTAGTTTCTGGTGTTTGTAGCCTACTGGAGGCCGTGGACAGCGCTGACCGTAGGGGTGGGCTGTGATGCGGTAGGTACGTGGCACGGTGTACCGAATACCCGTTAGGTATCTCGGGAACCCTGTTCACATCGTTCGGGGCCGTATGGGAAACCCCGGCCGGACTCCCTGCGGATGGAACCTGAATATGCGATAAACCTGGACTAGAGGCTTAAGTGTTTAGGTAGGTCGTGGTCTACACCCACGTCGGCTTTCGCTTGAAGTCTGCCGAGCACATGTCGTGTGCAGACGCTAAGTGGTGGAAACATGTATGAAGAAGTACACCCCTGCAGGGTTATCATAATCTATTCGAATAGCCACGTCCGCGGTAAAGGACTACTTGGTTGCCTATACAGTTCATAGACAAGTAAATGGAAACTGTTAAAAGCCTCAAGATAAGTGTGAGTGCCGAGGATGGCTCTTCCGTAGGAAGACGGAGGTGGATCCTCGGTAGTGTATTGAAGTGGTGAGTAGTGGACTCGTGTGCGCAAAACCATTTCAAGTTGGATTATCGTAGGATAGCCTAGCCAAGAGTCAAAGCTGGCTTGCTGCAATAACTCCACCAACCCTTCTTGATACGATGCATGTATGTAGGATCTGATGTAAGTCTTGCTGAGTACCTTTGTACTCATGTTGCTATAATCTACATTTTTACAGAAGACGCTGCAACCCCTTCTGATGGGTTCTATGTAGACGTTGACATCAACGAGTAGGCTAAAGACCCAGGTGGTGACCCTAAGCTTGTGAAGGACCACGTAGTATAGCTAGGCTTTCCAAGCCTCTTCTATTTTACTAGTTGTCTGTACTCAGACAAGTTATTTCCGCTGTTGGTTTGTATGACTGTATGACTTGTATGTTGGGTCGTGAGACCCGTACCTTTGTGTATGTTATGTATGGCTCACTGAGCCTTAAATAAAGTACTTGTGTCGTAGAGTCATGTTGTGATGCTTCGTTGTATTTGCACATATCGAGCATATTGTGTGTATGATTGAAATGCTTGGTATGTGTGGGATCTGACTATCTAGTTGTTTATCTTTAGTAGCCTCTCTTACCGGGAAATGTCTCCTAGTGTTGCCGCTGAGCCATGGTAGCTTGCTAGTGCTCTGGAACACTTAGGCTGGCCGGCATATGTCCTTCTTCGTTCCTGTGTCTGTCCCTTCGGGGAAATGTCACGCTTTGAGTACCGGAGTCCTGTTAGCCCGCTACAGCCCGGTTTACCGGAGTCCTGCTAGCCCAGTGCTACAGCCCAGACCCACTTGCTGATGACCGACACGTTCGAAGCTGGGTCATGGATGCCTGTCCCTGTAAGTCTGTGCCACTTTGGGTTTACGACTAGTCATGTCAGCCCAGGCTCTTTATCATATGGATGCTAGCGACACTATCATATACGTGAGCCAAAAGGCGCAAACGGTCCCGGGAAAAGGTAAGACGACACCCGTGGGAATACCGTGCGTGAGGCCGCAAAGTGATATGAGGTGTTACCAGCTAGATCGATGTGACATCGAGTCGGGGTCCTGACACGGCATGTCATAAAAGAACAATTCATGCACACAAAGTAAAGGCCAATGCATAGTATAAACAGTTTCTTGCAACTTTATCATATTGGAAACATAGAGAGGTGGAGATATAGTTCCTCTCTCATAATAATTGCAAGTAGGAGCAGCAAGCACATGCATATTATATTCATCAAAATCATCATGTGCAACGCTAAAAGGCAACCCATCAATATAATCCTTAATAAGTGCAAACTTCTCCGATATAGTGTAGTCGGAAGAATTCAAAAAGATAATAGGACTATCATGTGTGGGTGCAATAGCAACAATTTCATGTTTAACATAAGGAACTATAGCAAGTTCGTCTCCATAAGCATAATTCATATTGGCATATTGGCCACAAGCATAGCAAGCATCATCAAAAAGGGATATTTAAAAAGAATCAACGGGATCATAACAATCATCATAGCAATCATCCTCCGGTAAGCACGAAGGGAAATTAAACAATGTATGAGTTGAAGAGTTACTCTCATTAGAAGGTGGGCACGGGTAGCTAATCTGCTCTTCCTCCTTTTGTTCTTCGCTCTCCTCCTCATCTTTTTCATCCAATGAGCTCACAGTTTCATCAATTTCTTCTTCCATAGACTCCCGCAAAATATTAGTCTCTTCTTGGACAGCGGAGTAGTCCTCAATATATAGCCCAACATAGGCATTAGAATCATAATTATCATAGCAATATTTAAGTATGGCAAAATTTTCAGATTTGTAAAGAGTAGCATCATACTTTTCAATCAAAGAAGCAATTTCGTAAGCACCCTTAAAAGCAACAAATTCTTCAATTTGTTGAACACCATAGTAATTATAAACACCATTAGCATAAGAAGATATGATTCCATTATCATTAAACAAACATTGGTAGGGAAGGTGTTTCTTAGGGTCTTCAGAATAACAAGTATAATCATATATTTCACATAAATTCCAAGCATAGCATTGCAAACGATGAATGTGATCTAGTAAAAGTTTCCCTTTTTCAGATATTCGGTGTCGCACATAACAAGCATGCTCATCTAAAGATTTGCCCTCAACCAAACTAGTTGGGGTTTCAGCACGAGCACATAGGGATCAAAGATGATCCATGTAATAAGCTTCAGCAGTGTGATAGATTTTGAGTGGTTCTTCAACCATTGGTTTAGTAGGTACAACTAACTTTTTTGGTATTTTATGTTTCCTACCCATAACTAAAGATAGAAAACAACTAAGAACAGCAAATAAAAATTACTTAGTGATAAAGAAAACAAGCACACACGAGAATATTCATCCCACGCTATTGCTCCCCGGCAACGGTGCCAGAAAAAGGTCTTGATAACCCACAAGTATAGGGGATCGCAACAGTTTTCGATAAGTAAGAGTGTCAAACCCAACGAGGAGCTAAAGGTAGAACAAATTTTCCCTCAAGTTCTATCGACCACCGATACAACTCTACGTTCGCTTTACCTAGAACAAGTATGAAGCTAGAAGTACTTTGTAGGTGTTGTGGGATAGGTTTGCAAGATAATAAAGAGTACGTAAATAAAAAGTAGGGGCTGTTTAGATAAAGAAACAATAAAGTAAATATAGCGAGTGTGGAAAAGTGGTGGTAGGAGTTGCGAAATTGCCCCTAAGCAATTGACTACTTTACTAGACCGATAGCAAGTATTATGTGGGAGAGGCCACTGCTAGCATGTCATCCTTTACTTGGAATTCTATGCACTTATGATTGGAACTATTAGCAAGCATCCGCAACTACTAACGTTCATTAAGGTAAAACCCAACCATAGCATTAAGGTATATTGGTCCCCCTTCAATCCCGTATGCATCAATTTCTATGCTAGGTTGAAGCTTTTGTCACTCTTGCCCTCCAATACATAGTCCTATTAACATACAACTAACCCCAGGGTGTGATCCACGCGCGCAATCTATGATGGGCACCAAAGGACAGCCACATAACCACAAGTAAATTAAATCAATCATAGAAATTCATCAACCACCGATAGGACAACGAAAATCTACTCAGACATCATAGGATGACAACATATCATTGGATAATAATATGAAGCATAAAGCATCATGTTCAAGTAGAGGGTACAGCGGGTTGCGGGAGAGTGGACCGCTGTAGATAGAGGGGGGAAGGTGATGGAGATGTTGGTGAAGATGGCGGAGGTGTTGGTGTAGATCGCGGTGATGATGATGGCCCCCGGTGGCACTCTGGTGCCACCGGAAGCGAGGGGGAGAGAGCCCACCTCCTTCTTCTTCTTCATTGACCTCCTCCCTAGATGGGAGAAGGGTTTCCCCTCTGGTCCATGGCCTCCATGGCAAGGGAGGGGCGAGAGCCCCTCCGAGATTGGATCTGTCTCTCTGTCTTTCTCTGTTTCTGTGTTCCCAGATTCTTCACTTTCACCGTTTCTTATAATCCCGGAGATCCGTAACTCCGATTGGGCTGAAATTTTAACACGATCTCTATCCGGATATTAGCTTTCTTGCGGTGAAAGAAGGGCATCAACCGCCTTACGGGGTGGCCACGAGGGTCAGGGGCGCGCCTGCCTCCCCAGGGTGCGCCCCCTACCTCGTGGGCCCCTCGAGCATCGTCTCGTGTGGATTCTTCTTCCCAAAAATCATATATATTCCAAAAAAAAAATCTCCATCAGTTTTTATTCCGTTTGGACTCCATTTGATATGGATATTCTGCGAAACAAAAAACATGCAACAAACAGGGCACTGGATCAATATGTTAGTCCCAAAAATAGTATAAAAAGTTGCCAAAAGTATATGAAAGTTGAATAATATTGGCATGGGACAATAAAAAATTATAGATACGACGGAGATGTATCAGGTACACCTCTGAAAAAGTTACACAACTACAACTCATAGTTCAGAAAATATCATATGAAATACCATTTTTTGTGTACTAAATAAAGTATGTAGTAACTAGAACAATGATATATTTCATACTTAGGTATTTGTGAATTTTTTTGCTTACTATAACAACTAGACTGACAAGTAGGAATTAGTGATGAAAATATTGCTTCAATTTGAGTTCCGGAAGCAGTTTGTACATTCTAGATAGCTACAAGTCTAAACATCATTTGTTTTTTGTGAAGCCTGTGTTTCCAAAAGATTGATCATTCATGTCCTTCTGGTTTTCTTTTCTAGGACCAAGTATTGAAACATGATTCACGGATTTGAAACAAGCAGAATGATTACCTTTTTAATATGGAGTGGTGCAGTGATTTGAAATGGAAGCTTGGTCTGCTAGGATAGCATGTTCTTACTATAGTTGCAGATATGAAAAATTTAAAGCTTGCACACAATAAGATGACAATGTAATACATTCCTTGGATTTGCAGCAAAGATGCAAATATCTAGCGGTCGGTGATTTGTGGAACTTTCATGGAAGTTCTTCTATTTTTTCTGCTATCTCCTGTGCTATGTTTTGCATAACACCTTACTAAGCATATCTTCTACTTACTCTATCCAACATGAGCACATGATAAAAGAAGTGATGACTTCCTTTTCTTGATTGTTTTGATGGTCATTATGTCCAATGTTAAATCATAATGATTACTACTATGGCCCAAGAAATAATTTAGTACGGAATGCTACACTACTGCAGGTTGCTTCAGGGAAATGAGAGTTCCATAGTAAAATGAAATACCAATTATAGAGGGTTAGATTATGTCTGGCAAAATATTCATTTGTTATGTATGAAACCAATGTGTCAGTCTTCTAGTGCTATCTTTGTTAGCTTATTGTTAAGCATCCATACTATGTGTCAGTCTTCTAATTTTTACGACATCAGTTGTTTTCATGTCTAAATATTGAAAATTTTAAATATTCAAATTCTATATTATTTACTAAAGCAATGTTTTGAGGATGCCAAAACATTGCAGTTAGCCTAATGGAGTGATTACATTTATAAAATGAAGTTCCTTACTTCCATTAGATAGCTTTTATCAAGATTGGATTTTCTATTTTGTTAGTACATGTTAATTATTTTGTTGGTTTCTTTGAAAGTTTACCATGAAGCTTTATCAAGTGCATTCTTTTAATTAATCTATCTACCTACTCACATCCTAATTACCAACTTCAATGAAATTTTCACTCTAATCTCAAAAAGAAACATATCTAAGAACCTTCTACTTCATAGAGCAGATTTGCATGCTCGGGCATAAGATATGTCAACCAAAGAATAGACAAGGAGCACACTGTGGAACATGGGATCTCTAATTAGTCCCACTGTTCCATGTCCCAACACCGCCCCCACATCATGGCCCTATTGACTCAAACTACATGATCAACTATAGGTTATATTTCATTTAGAATTTTGGACATCTCTTTCTTGTCATAATTTTTCTATTGGTCTGACCAGCTTCTGCTTTTTCTGTCATCTATGCAGAATCTAATTTTTGGCTTCATGTATTTGGGTTCATCTGATGATTATAGAAGACATTAAAAGTGACCTATTTTTTGTGTGAGGATAATCAGGTGATTATTCATTTTATTTTATATGGTGTTATATGCATATAATTATCTAGTGAAAATTTTGAACTATTCACTTAATTGTATATTCAAAACTCCTAACAATGATTATGCATGTTTTTCTCGCAATACCATATGATGTCTGTAAGTCTATTCCTGTAAATTCTATTTTATTTGACCCAAATTTTATTTATGGGTATATTTACTTCATAACGTAGGTTATGATGATCAACTCCATGGGAATAACTTGCTCATAGCGTCCTAGAATATTATGTCCTGTAGAGAGGAATAGTGAACGTAGTACAATGAATAAAACATATGGTAGTTATTTTGCAAGAAATAAGGGAACATTTTGCTCCCTGGGAAAAACTTTCTTTAAAGACAACCAAGAGTATTTTCCAAAATATTTAACATTTGGATAAGGCTCGAGGACAATCATGTATACACTTCTCCTGTGATGGCCTCAATGTCCGGATTGTGTAGTGAGAGAGAAAATAGATTAAATATAAACACTGCCCATGAAAAAGAATGATTAAATATAAGTAAAATTTTATTTGTATTAAGAAACAATGGATTGTTGATTAATTGCGTGATTAAAGAGGTTGGTGTGTATGCATCTGTTAATGGATCTTTAACCATTTAGGTATGTCTATATGGATTTGGAGACTCATTATTAAACTTTATAAAAGCCTAGTCCGCGCATCAAACATGTCACTCTGCTAGTTATTCCAATGATTAGTTAATACGTCGTGTTGATGTTCGTCCCTCCCTCTCTCCCAAATTTATTTTCCTCAATCTACAATAAGTAGCCTTAGCATTATTGTACTAATGAATAGTTTTAGGGAAGAGTTTGTTGAAGAAAAAGAACAAGGTGATTTTTTTCTTGTCAACATATGAAGTTTAATTTTCCTACACTTTGATGTCATGATTTGTCTATAATAATTACTATGAAGCAATAATACTTGACTAGAAATATACTATGTATTCTTCCCAACGCAGTTCCTCCCAATAGGACAAAATAATCATAATCATCATACACATTTCTATTTCAGAAGAAAAAAATGGATCCACAAATTCTTACCCGGTTGTTGCTCATGTTGGTGCCAACGGCCCTCATATCGACGCCATCCTTGCTCGTTTTGCCGAAGTCATGGCCACGGCGGTCGTGTTGGCAGAACACTCCATTTGAATACCTAAAAAATTAAGCAATCTATCTAATTACACTATCAGAATTATTGAACAATTCTTGCAATCTCCACAACCACATCAAGTGAAAAACCCACATAAAACATATGTGCTGACGGAAATATGCCCTAGAGGCAATAATAAAGTTATTATTTATTTCCTTATTTCATGATAAATGTTTATTATTCATGCTAGAATTGTATTAACCGGAAACATAATACATGTGTGAATACATAGACAAACAGAGTGTCACTAGTATGCCTCTACTTGACTAGCTCGTTAATCAAAGATGGTTATGTTTCCTAACCATAGACAAAGAGTTGTTATTTGATTAACGGGATCACATCATTAGGAGAATGATGTGATTGACTTGACCCATTCCGTTAGCTTAGCACTCGCTCGTTTAGTACGTTGCTATTGCTTTCTTCATGACTTATACATGTTCCTATGACTATGAGATTATGCAACTCCCGTTTACCGGAGGAACACTTTGTGTGCTACCAAACATCACAACGTAACTGGGTGATTATAAAGGAGCTCTACAGTCGTCTCCAAAGGTGAATGTTGGGTTGGCGTATTTCGATATTAAGATTTGTCACTCCGATTGTCGGAGAGGTATCTCTGGGCCCTCTCGGTAATGCACATCACATAAGCCTTGCAAGCATTGCAACTAATGAGTTAGTTGTGAGATGATGTATTACGGAACGAGTAAAGAGACTTGCCGGTAACGAGATTGAACTAGGTATTAAGATACCGGCGATCGAATCTCGGGCAAGAAACATACCGATGACAAAGGGAACAACGTATGTTGTTATGCGGTCTGGCCGATAAAGATCTTCGTAGAATATGTAGGAGCCAATATGAGCATCCAGGTTCCGCTATTGGTTATTGACCGGAGACGTGTCTCGGTCATGTCTACATTGTTCTCGAACCCGTAGGGTCCGCACGCTTAAGGTTTCGATGACAGTTATATTATGAGTTTATGAGTTTTGATGTACCGAAGTTCGTTCGGAGTCCCGGATGTGATCACAGACATGACGAGGAGTCTCGAAATGGTCGACACATAAAGATTGATATATTGGAAGGCTATATTCGGACTCCGGAAGTGTTCCAGGTGATTTCGGAGAAAGCCGGAGGGTTACCGGAACCCCC
>NC_041384.1:698466113-698499705 GCF_002162155.2 Triticum dicoccoides
CGGGAGAAGTAATGGGCCATATGGGCCTTAGTGGAGAGAGAGAGGGGCAGCCAAAGGTGGGCCGCGCGCCTCCTCCCCCCTGGTCCGAATTGGACTAGGAGAGGGGGGCGGCGCCCCCCTTTCCTTCTCCCTCCCCACTTCTTTCCCCCTCCTAGTAGGAGTCCTACTCCTACTAGGAGGAGGACTCCTCCTTGGCGCGCCATAGGGGCCGGCCGGCCTCCTCCCCTTGATCCTTTATATACGGGGGCAGGGGGCACCCCTAGACACACAAGTTGATCCACGTGATCATATTCTTAGCCGTGTGCGGTGCCCCCTTCCACCATAATCCTCGATAATATTGTAGCGGTGCTTAGGCGAAGCCCTGCGACGGTAGAACATCAAGATCGTCACCACGCCGTCGTGCTGACGGAACTCTTACCCGACACTTTGCTGGATCGGAGTCCGGGGATCGTCATCGAGCTGAACGTGTGCTAAAACTCGGAGGTGCCGTAGTTTCGGTGCTTGATCGGTCGGGCCGTGAAGACGTACGACTACATCAACCGCGTTGTGCTAACGCTTCCGCTGTTGGTCTACAAGGATACATAGATCACACTCTTCCCTCGTTGCTATGCATAACCATGATCTTGCATGTGCGTAGGAATTTTTTTTGAAATTACTACGTTCCCCAACATGTGCATGCTCCAGATATGTGTCTCATTAGGCTTTGTATCATCCGCCTTGGCACAGTGCATTGTATGCAAAGAGAGTGTCATTATTTGGTTAATCAATTGACTAACACGTGTTTCTCTAACTTAGTTTCACAATTTTATTATAACACCTAAAATCGAATAAAAACAATGAGACACTGCTCATCGTGGACTGGAGGAGGCTAATTGAATTAAACTAATTAAGCAAACTAATGGAACTAATACACCTAATTGAACTAAACCAATGAAACTATACTAACTAGCAGGTAACAAACTAATCCATCCAAATCCAGCACTAGCACCTAATTGAACTAAACTAATGAAACTACACTAACTAGTAACTAACTAATACAACCAAGTTCATCTCTAACACCTGTACACCAAGGAAATTTCTAAAACATAACAACAAAAGAAGAAAAAACAATAAAAAAGGCGGGACCAGTCACCATGGACTGGAGGAGGTTGCCGGCAGAGGACGAGGCGGATAGAGGTGCGTCGCAAGAGAAGGCGGACGGCGGCATGTCAGAGGAGGTGGAAGCGCAGCTTTAGTTTGGTGTCGAAGGTGGCACGACACGTCGGAAGAGGCGGAGGTGCAACGTCGAAGGGTGCGGCAGTGGGGCGCGGGGCGGTGACGACAATGGCCTAGGGCGGAGGAGGAGATGGAGGAGACGACAAGGAGGAGGAGAACGGACGCGGGGTAATGTCTATGTGTGCACACGCGTGTGGGGAGAGGGGATTACAGCAGGGCTTGGGCGAGTTGCCCATCTTACTTGTAGCGTCGATAGGTGGGTCTCACACCACCACTATTAACTTTAAAACAAAAATATAGTGTGTTATTATTTTGTAGTCTATTTGTTTTCGAATTCTGTATAGTATTATTATTTTGTAGTCGATTTTATTTAATGTGATTTTTAGGTTTACTTATGTTACTTTTTAAGTACTCCCTCTGTAAAGAATGTGATAAAAAAGATCCTATATTTCTTATAGAGGGAGTAATATTTTATTTAGTCTATTTTGTATTTAATTTAATGTTTAATTTTATTTATTTAGTTTAGTTTATTTTGTATTTAAATTTATTTTTAGCTTAGGTATTGTCAAGATTAATTTTAAATTATTTTTTTATCTTTTATTTATTGAAGTCGACCTAGGTATATATTAATAAGAAAACATAATACCGACCTGAAGGCTAAACAATAGCTACTAATCGTTACGCGACCTACCTACTTGCCTAAACTTGCAACATGGCACTGCAATGACTCGGACAAGAAGTTAAGAAATGTTGCCACCAATCCAGCTAAGAGTGCAAGCTCAACCATAACACTAGCTAAAAGTGCATATCGTACCTTCTTGAATTTTCTGATCTAGTCTCGCATCTCATTGTTCTGGGCTTGCATCACATCTAGCTATAGTACTCGAGCAACTCGCTTGCGTAGTTCTTCACGAGATTTACTCATATCCATGTGTGGCGAGAGACTCCTTTCTACATATATGTATACATAATGATGTGAGCAATGCAAGTTTGTATGCATGCCAATTTGCTAACACAAAGGGACATTTTATGTCATATACCTTTCCACGGCCAGCACAGGTGAAGAACTCTCATTGTGGATTCCATGGTGTGCATGCAGTTCTCTTACCAAGAGGGAATTGAAAGCCACAAAACAAAACGAGTAGCCTAGCTGGATTCTAGGCCGCTTCGCCGCCGGTGGTGTAGGATATGCTGCCAGGTCAAATGGACGTGCTGCTGCAGTGGGATGATTAGCTACACACGACCGGTTGCAAAGGCCATGGTAGCGAGCTCATGACCGAGCCAATAGGGGCGAGAAGTAGATCAGCCAAGGCGGCAGAGCCCCAATATTTCGGCGCTCTTGACTAATGTGGGCTCGCGTGCGGGGCTCGTTGAGGGTGTCCTGGACTACGGGGTGCACAACACGTCAGCCCACCATTTCCGGGCCAGGCCAAGGACCCACCAATAATCGAAGAATGGGCCCCGCATGCCCTGGCCCTTGGCATGATGAAGATGAAGTTCTTTGAAGACTTTGCATACACTTCAAGGAATATTTAAAGGATCGACATGCTTATCAGTAGGTTGTAACCGACCAAGTGTAAACCCTATATACCTCTGATCCCTATATAAACCAAACCAAGGGATTTTAGTCGATAAACATGATTTCAAGGTCTAAGAGCTTAGCATTCATTCATACGATCTCGAGGTAGATCATATTGTACTCTGTACCGCATCCACAATGAAAATAACAAGAGCAAGACGTAGAGTTTTACCTCTTTGATAGGACTCGGACCTAGGTAAAACATTGCGTCCCTATTCCTCATGTTTACATCTTGCTCAGATCATCAGCCTGGGACCCCCTACCCGAGATCCGCCAGTTTTAGTGCAGACATTGGTGACCATGGAGGTCCCGCTGCATGATCATGGGAGCTTGATGTCGAATTTTCTGATCAGTGATAGCATCGACTGCGAGGGTATCTTCATCCCTGGCCAGATTTTTTTCCTTTGGCAACATTGTGTTGCATGCTAACTCGACTGGCCACCTTGGCCAAGTAGAGAATTTTGCTCTAGGCAAAACCATTCGGTTTGGCCATCTGGAGTATGCCACGGATCCACAAGACGATCTCACTTTCTCTGGATGGGTGTCAGACCAACCTGAGAATCCTACGGATGTTGTCGTCCATGCACTAGATTATATCTCGGAACCAGGCTCTGACAAGATCGACGTCTCGGATTTGGCTTCAATCTTGGATCCGAGCATCCACCTATCGACTCAAGCGTCAAGCCCTACCATCGAAAATCCCGAGGCAGGCATTACCTCACCTAAGCTTCAGGTTAGCCCCACCTATTGTCAAGAGATGGGCGAAGCCGACCTCAATGCACATGGTAAAGGAAATATGCCCTAGAGGCAATAATAAAGTTATTATTTATTTCCTTATTTCATGATAAATGTTTATTATTCATGCTAGAATTGTATTAACCGGAAACATAATACATGTGTGAATACATAGACAAACAGAGTGTCACTAGTATGCCTCTACTTGACTAGCTCGTTGATCAAAGATGGTTAAGTTTCCTAACCATATACATGAGTTGCCATTTGATTAACGGGATCACATCATTAGGGGAATGATGTGATTGACTTGACCCATTCCGTTAGCTTAGCACTTGATCGTTTAGTTTGTTGCTATTGCTTTCTTCATGACTTATACATGTTCTTATGACTATGAGATTATGCAACTCCCGTTTATCGGAGGAACACTTTGTGTGCCACCAAACATCATAACGTAACTGGGTGATTATAAAGGTGCTCTACAGGTGTCTCCAAAGGTACTTGTTGGGTTGGCGTATTTCGAGATTAGGATTTGTCACTCCGATTGTCGGAGAGGTATCTCTGGGCCCACTCGGTAATGCACATCACTATAAGCCTTGCAAGCATTGCAACTAATGAGTTAGTTGTGGGATGATGTATTACGGAACGAGTATAGAGACTTGCCGGTAACGAGATTGAACTAGGTATTGAGATACCGACGATCGAATCTCGGGGAAGTAACATACCGATGACAAAGGGAACAACGTATGTTGTTATGCGGTCTGACCGATAAATATCTTCGTAGAATATGTAGGAGCCAATATGGGCATCCAGGTCGCGCTATTGGTTATTGACCAGAGAGGTGTCTCGGTCATGTCTACATAGTTCTCAAACCCGTAGGGTCCGCACGCTTAACGTTCATTGACGATATAGTACTATATGAGTTATGTATGTTGATGACCGAATGTTGTTCGGAGTCCGGGATGAGATCACGGACATGACGAGGAACTCCAGAATGGTCCGGAGATGAAGTTTGATATATGGGATAGTAGTGTTTGATCTCCGGAAGGACAAGTTCAAGGTGTTGACTACGATGAGAGTTTCTCACTCGTATCTATGTTTAAGTCTATCCGAATCATGTTAGCAATTGTCGCATTTTATGAAATCTGGCAAATGGATAAACAAAACTGCATTCCTTAATGGATTTATTAAAGAAGAGTTGTATATGATGCAACCAGAAGGTTTTGTCAATCCTAAAGGTACTAACAAAATATGCAAGCTCCAACAATCCATCTGTGGACTGGTGCAAGCATCTCGGAGTTGGAATATACGCTTTGATAAGTTAATCAAAGCATATAGTTTCATACAGACTTGCGGTGAAGTCTGTATTTACAAGAAAGTGAGTGGGAGCACTACAAAATTTCTGATAAGTATATGTGTATGACATATTGTTGATCGGAAATAATGTAGAATTATTCTGCAAAGCATAAAGGAGTGTTTGAAAGGAGTTTTTCAAAGAAAGACCTCGGTGAAGCTGCTTACATATTGAGCATCAAGATCTATAGAGATAGATCAAGACGCTTGATAAGTTTTCAATGAGTACATACCTTGACAAGTTTTTGAAGTAGTTCAAAATGGAACAGTCAAAGAAAGAGTCCTTGCCTGTATTACAAGGTGTGAAATTGAGTAAGACTCAAAGCCCGACCACGGCAGAAGATAGAGAGAGAATGAAAGTCATTCCCTATGCCTCAGCCATAGGTTCTATAAAGTATGCCATGCTGTGTACCAGACCTATTGTATACCCTGCCCTGAGTTTGGCAAGGGAGTACAATAGTGATCTAGGAGTAGATCACTAGACATTGGTCAAAATTATCCTTAGTGGAATAAGGATATGTTTCTTGATTATGGAGGTGACAAAAGGTTCGTCGTAAAGGGTTATGTCGATGCAAGTTTTGACACTAATCTAGATGACTCTAAGTCTCAATCTGGATACATATTGAAAGTGGGAGCAATTAGCTAGAGTAGCTCCGTGCAGAGCATTGTTGACATAGAAATTTGCAAAATACGTACGGATCTGAATATGGCAGACCTATTGACTAAACTTCTCTCACAAGCAAAACATGATCACACCTTAGTATTCTTTGGGTGTTAATCACATAGCGATGTGAACTAGATAATTGACTCTAGTAAACCCTTTGGGTGTTGGTCACATGTCGATGTCAACTATGGGTGTTAATCACATGGTGATGTGAACTATTGATGTTGAATCACATGTCGATGTGAACTAGATTGTTGACTCTAGTGCAAGTGGGAGACTGAAGGAAATATGCCCTAGAGGCAATAATAAAGCTATTATTTATTTCCTTATATCATGATAAATGTTTATTATTCATGCTAGAATTGTATTAACCGGAAACATAATACATGTGTGAATACATAGACAAACGTAGTGTCACTAGTATGCCTCTACTTGACTAGCTCATTGATCAAAGATGGTTATGTTTCCTAACGATAGACATGAGTTGTCATTTGATTAACGGGATCACATCATTAGGAGAATGATGTGATTGACTTGACCCATTCCGTTAGCTTAGCACTTGATCGTTTAGTTTGTTGCTATTGCTTTCTTCATGACTTATACATGTTCCTATGACTATGAGATTATGCAACTCCCGTTTACCGGAGGAACACTTTGTGTGCCACCAAACGTCACAATGTAACTGGGTGATTATAAAGGTGCTCTACATGTGTCTCCAAAGGTACTTGTTGGGTTGGCGTATTTCGAGATTAGGATTTGTCACTCCGATTGTCGGAGAGGTATCTCTAGGCCACTCGGTAATGCACATCACTATAAGCCTTGCAAGCATTGCAACTAATGAGTTAGTTGCGGGATGATGTATTACGAAACGAGTAAAGAGACTTGCCGGTAACGAGATTGAACTAGGTATTGAGATACCGACGATCGAATCTCGGGCAAGTAACGTACCGATGACAAAGGGAACAACGTATGTTGTTATGCGGTCTGACCGATAAAGATCTTCGTAGAATATGTAGGAGCCAATATGGGCATCCAGGTCCCGCTATTGGTTATTGACCAGAGAAGTGTCTCGGTCATGTCTACATAGTTCTTGAACCCGTAGGGTCCACACGCTTAACATTCCTTGACGATATAGTACTATATGAGTTATGTATGTTGATGATCGAATGTTGTTCGGAGTCCGGGATGAGATCACGGACATGACGAGGAACTCCGGAATGGTCCGGAGATAAAGTTTGATATATGGGATAGTAGTGTTTGATATCCGGAAGGGTTTCGGAATTCACCGGAAGGGGTTCCGGATGTTTCCTGAAATGTTTGGGCACGAGAACACTTTATCTGGGCCAAAGGGGAAAGCCCACGAGGCTTTTGGAAAGTGCAAAAGGAAGTTTTGCGGAGACCAGAGGCTAGACGCCAGGAACCCTGGCGTCTAGGGGGTAGACGTCGGGAACCCTGGCGTCTAGCCCTGGAGTCCGAGAAGGTCTCTTGCCTTTCGGGTGAAACCGACTTTGAGGAGGCTTTTACTCCAAGTTTCAACCCCAGGGCTCAACATATAAATAGAGGGGTAGGGCTAGCACCAAAGACACATCAAGAAACACCAAGCCGTGTGCCGGCAACCC
Source organism: Triticum dicoccoides (assembly GCF_002162155.2). Taxonomy (NCBI): domain Eukaryota; kingdom Viridiplantae; phylum Streptophyta; class Magnoliopsida; order Poales; family Poaceae; genus Triticum; species Triticum dicoccoides. The sequence goes on from NC_041384.1 coordinate 698,473,276, forward strand.
CGTCCCCTCTAGTTTATCCTCCGTCATAGTTTTCGTAGTGCTTAGGCGAAGCGCTGCGGAGATTGTTCTTCACCAACACCGTCACCACGCCGTCGTGCTGCCGGAACTCATCTACTACTTCGCCCCTCTTGCTGGATCGAGAAGGCGAGGACGTCACCGAGCCGAACGTGTGCAGAACTCGAAGGTGTTGTGTTTTCGGTACTTGGATCGGTCGGACGTGAAGACGTACGACTACATCAACCGCGTTGATATAACGCTTCCGCGAACGGTCTACGAGGGTACGTAGACAACACTCTCCCCTCTCGTTGCTATGCATCACCATGATCTTGCGTGTGCGTAGGAATTTTTTTGAAATTACTACGTACCTCAACAGGCTTGCTGGATCGAGAAGGCGAGGACGTCACCGAGCCGAACGTGTGCAGAACTCGGAGGTGCCGTGCTTTCAGTACTAGGATCGGTCGGACGTGAAGACGTACAACAACATCAACCGCGATGATATAACGCTTCCGCAAACGGTCTACGAGGGTACGTAGACAACACTCTCCCCTCTCGTAGCTATGCATCACCATGATCTTGCGTGTGCGTAGGAATTTTTTTGAAATTACTACATTCCCCAACAGTGGCATCCGAGCCTAGGTTTTATGTGTTGATGTTATATGCACGAGTAGAACACAAGTGAGTTGTGGGCGATATAAGTCATACTGCTTACCAGCATGTCATACTTTGGTTCGGCGGTATTGTTGGATGAAGCGGCCCGGACCGACATTACACGTACGCTTACGCGAGACTGGTTCTACCGACGTGCTTTGCACACAAGTGGCTGGCGGGTGTCAGTTTCTCCAAATTTAGTTGAACCAAGTGTGGCTATGCCCGGTCCTTGCGAAGGTTAAAACAACACCAACTTGACAAACTATCGTTGTGGTTTTGATGCGTAGGTAAGAACGGTTCTTGCTTAAGCCTGTAGCAGCCACGTAAAACTTGTAACAACAAAGTAGAGGACGTCTAACTTGTTTTTGCAGGGCATGTTGTGATTTGATATGGTCAAGACATGATGCTAAATTTTATTGTATGATATGATCATGTTTTGTAACCGAGTTATCGGCAACTGTCAGGAGCCATATGGTTGTCGCTTTATTGTATGCAATGCAATTGTGCTGTAGTGCTTTACTTTATCACTAATCGGTAGCGATAGTCATGGAAGCATAAGATTGGCAAGACAACAACGATGCTACGATGGAGATCAATGTGTCGCACCGGTGATGATGGTGATCATGACGGTGCTTCGGAGACGGAGATCACAAGCACAAGATGATGATGGCCATATCATATTACTTATATTGATTGCATGTGATGTTTATCTTTTATGCATCTTATCTTGCTTTGATTGACGGTAGCATTATAAGATGATCTCTCACTAAATTTCAAGATAAAAGTGTTCTCCCTGAGTATGCACCGTTGCCAAAGTTCGTCGTGCCCAGACACCACGTGATGATCGGGTGTGATAAGCTCTACGTCCATCTACAATGGGTGCAAGCCAGTTTTTGCACACGCAGAATACTTAGGTTAAACTTGACGAGCCTAGCATATGCAGATATGGCCTCGGAACACTGAGACCGAAAGGTCGAGCGTGAATCATATAGTAGATATGATCAACATATTGATGTTCACCATTGAAAGCTACTCCATTTCACGTGATGATCGGTTATGGTTTAGTTGATTTGGATCACGTGATCACTTAGAAGATTATAGGGATGTCTTTCTAAGTGGGAGTTCTTAAGTAATATGATTAATTGAACTTAAATTTATCATGAACTTAGTACCTAATAGTGTTTTGCTTGTCTATGTTGATTGTAGATAGATGGCCCGTGCTGTTGTTCCATTGAATTTTAATGCGTTCCTTGAGAAAGCAAAGTTGAAAGATGATGGTAGCAATTACACGACCTGGGTCCGTAACTTGAGGATTATCCTCATTGCTGCACAGAAGAATTACGTCCTGGAAGCACCGCTAAGTGCCAAGCCTGCTGCAGGAGCAACACCAGATGTTATGAACGTCTGGCAGAGCAAAGCTGATGACTACTCGATAGTTCAGTGTGACATGCTTTACGGCTTAGAACCGGGTCTTCAACGATGTTTTGAACGTCATGGAGCATATGAGATGTTTCAGGAGTTGAAGTTAATATTCAAGCAAATGCCCGGATTGAGAGATATGAAGTCTCCAATAAGTTCTATAGCTGCAAGATGGAGGAGAATAGTTCTGTCAGTGAACATATACTCAAAATGTCTGGGTATCATAACCACTTGACTCAACTGGGAGCTAATCTTCCTATTGATAGTGTCATTAACAGAGTTCTTCAATCACTACCACCAAGCTACAAGAGCATCGTGACGAACTATAACATGCAAGGGATGGATAAGACGATTCCCGAGCTCTTCGCAATGCTAAAGGCTGCGGAGGTAGAAATCAAGAATGAGCATCAAGTGTTGATGGTCAATAAGACCGCCAGTTTCAAGAAAAAGGGCAAAGGGAAAAAGAAGGGGAACTTCAAGAAGAACAGCAAACAAGTTGCTGCTCAGGAGAAGAAACCCAAATCTGGACCTAAGCCTGAAACTGAGTGCTTCTACTGCAAGCAGACTGGACACTGGAAGTGGAACTGCCCCAAGTATTTGGCGAATAAGAAGGATGGCAAGGTGAACAAAGGTATATGTGATATACATGTTATTGATGTGTACCTTACTAGAGCTCGCAGTAGCACATGGGTATTTGATACTGGTTCTGTTGCTAATATTTGCCACTCGAAACAGGGACTACGGATTAAGCGAACACTGGCAAAGGACGAGGTGACGATGCGCGTGGGAAATGGTTCCAAAGTCGATGTGATCGTGGTCGGCATGCTACCTCTACATCTACCTTCGGAATTAGTTTTAGACCTAAATAATTGTTATTTGGTGTCAGCGTTGAGCATGAACATTATATCTGGATCTTGTTTGATGCGAGACGGTTATTCATTTAAATCAGAGAATAATGGTTGTTCTATTTATATGAGTAATATCTTTTATGGTCATGCACCCTTGAAGAGTGGTCTATTTTTGATGAATCTCGATAGTAGTGATACACATATTCATAATGTTGAAGCCAAAAGATGCAGAGTTGATAATGATAGTACAACTTATTTGTGGCATTGCCATTTAGGTCATATCGGTGTAAAGCGCATGAAGAAACCCCATACTGATGGACTTTTGGAATCACTTGATTATGAATCACTTGGTACTTGCGAACCGTGCCTCATGGGCAAGATGACCAAAACGCCGTTCTCCGGTACTATGGAGAGAGCAACGGATTTGTTGGAAATCATACATACAGATGTATGTGGTCCGATGAATGTTGAGGCTCGTGGCAGATATCATTATTTTCTCACCTTCACAGATGATTTAAGCAGATATGGGTATATCTACTTAATGAAACATAAATCTGAAACATTTGAGAAGTTCAAAGAATTTCAGAGTGAAGTTGAAAATCATCGTAACAAGAAAATAAAATTTCTATGATCTGATCGTGGAGGAGAATATTTGAGTTATGAGTTTGGTCTACATTTGAAACAAAGCGGAATAGTTTCGCAACTCACGCCACCCGGAACACCACAGCGTAATGGTGTGTCCGAATGTTGTAATCGTACCTTACTAGATATGGTGCAATCTATGATGTCTCTTACTGATTTACCGCTATTGTTTTGGGGTTATGCTTTAGAGACGGCCACATTCACGTTAAATAGGGCATCATCAAAATCTGTTGAGACGACACCTTATGAACTGTGGTTCGGCAAGAAACCAAAGTTGTCGTTTCTTAAAGTTTGGGGCTGCGATGCTTATGTGAAAAAGCTTCAACCTGATAAGCTCGAACCCAAATCGGAGAAATGTGTCTTCATAGGATACCCAAAGGAGACTGTTGGGTACACCTTCTATCACAAATCCGAAGGCAAGACATTCGTTGCCAAGAATGGATCCTTTCTAGAGAAGGAGTTTCTCTCGAAAGAAGTGAGTGGGAGGAAAGTAGAACTTGATGAGGTAACTGCACCTGCTCCCTTATTGGAAAGTAGTTCATCACAGAAACCGTTTTCTGTGACACCTACACCAATTAGTGAGGAAGTTAATGATGATGATCATAGAACTTTAGATCAAGTTATTACTGAACCTCGTAGATCAACCAGAGTAAGATCCGCACCAGAGTGGTACGGTAATCCTGTTCTGGAAGTCATGCTACTAGATCATGATGAACCTACGAACTATGAAGAAGCGATGGTGAGCCCAGATTCCGCAAAATGGCTAGAAGCCATGAAATCTGAGATGGGATCCATGTATGAGAACGAAGTGTGGACTTTGGTTGACTTGCCCGTTGATCGGCAAGCAATTGAGAATAAATGGATGTTCAAGAAGAAGACCGACGCTGACGATAATGTTACTGTCTACAAAGCTTGACTTGTTGCAAAAAGGTTTTCGACAAGTTCAAGGGATTGACTACGATGAGACCTTCTCACCCGTAGCGATTCTTATGTCTGTCCGAATCATGTTAGCGATTGCTACATTTCATGATTATGAAATTTGGTAGATGGATGTCAAAACTGCATTCCTGAATGGATTTCTAGAAGAAGAGTTGTATATGATGCAACCGGAAGGTTTTGTCGATCCAAAGGGAGCTAACAAAGTGTGCAAGCTCCAGCGATCCATTTATGGACTGGTGCAAGCCTCTCGGAGTTGGAATAAATGCTTTGATAGTGTAATCAACGCATTTGGTTTTGTACAGACTTTTGGAGAAGCCTTTATTTACAAGAAAGTGAGTGGGAGCTCTATAGCATTTCTGATATTATATGTGGATGACATATTACTAATTGGAAATGATATAGAATTTCTGGATAGCATAAAGGGATACTTGAATAAAAGTTTCTCTATGAAAGACCTCGGTGAAGCTTCTTACATATTGGGCATCAAGATCTATAGAGATAGATCAAGACGCTTAATTGGACTTTCACAAAGCACATACCTTGACAAAGTTTTGAAAAGGTTCAAAATGGATCAAGCAAAGAAAGGGTTCTTGCCTGTGTTACAAGGTGTGAAGTTGAATAAGACTCAATGCCCGACCACTGCAGAAGATAGAGAAAAGATGAAAGATGTTCCCTATGCTTCAGCCATAGGCTCTATCATGTATGCAATGCTGTGTACCAGACCTGATGTGTGCCTTGCTATAAGTCTAGCAGGGAGGTACCAAAGTAATCCAGGAGTGGATCACTGGACAGCGGTCAAGAACATCCTGAAATACCTGAAAAGGACTAAGGACATGTTTCTCGTTTATGAGGTGACAAAGAGCTCATCGTAAATGGTTACGTTGATGCAAGCTTTGACACTGATCCGGACGATTCTAAATCGCAAACCGGATACGTGTTTATATTAAACGGTGGAGCTGTCAGTTGGTGTAGTTCTAAACAAAGCATCGTGGCGGGATCTACGTATGAAGCGGAGTACATAGCTGCTTCAGAAGCAGCAAATGAAGGAGTCTGGATGAAGGAGTTCATATCTGATCTAGGTGTCATACCTAGTGCATCGGGTCCAATGAAAATCTTTTGTGACAATACTGGTGCAATTGCCTTGGCAAAGGAATCCAGATTTCACAAGAGAACCAAGCACATCAAGAGACGCTTCAATTCTATCCGGGATTTAGTCCAGGTGGGAGACATAGAAATTTGCAAGATACACACGAATCTGAATGTTGCAGACCCGTTGACTAAGCCTCTTCCATGAGCAAAACATGATCAGCACCAAGGCTCCATGGGTGTTAGAATCATTACTGTGTAATCTAGATTATTGACTCTAGTGCAAGTGGGAGACTGAAGGAAATATGCCCTAGAGGCAATAATAAAGTTATTATTTATTTCCTTACTTCATGATAAATGTTTATTATTCATGCTAGAATTGTATTAACCGGAAACATAATACATGTGTGAATACATAGACAAACAGAGTGTCACTAGTATTTCTCTACTTGACTAGCTCGTTGATCAAAGATGGTTAAGTTTCCTAACCATATACATGAGTTGTCATTTGATTAACGGGATCACATCATTAGGGGAATGATGTGATTGACTTGACCCATTCCGTTAGCTTAGCACTTGATCGTTTAGTTTGTTGCTATTGCTTTCTTCATGACTTATACATGTTCCTATGACTATGAGATTATGCAACTCCCGTTTACCGGAGGAACACTTTGTGTGCCACCAAACATCACAACGTAACTAGGTGATTATAAAGGTGCTCTAAATGTGTCTCCAAAGGTACTTGTTGGGTTGGCGTATTTCGAGATTAGGATTTGTCACTCCGATTTGTCGGAGAGGTATCTGTGGGCCCACTCAGTAATGCACATCACTATAAGCCCTGCAAGCATTGCAACTAATGAGTTAGTTGCGGGATGATGTATTACGGAACGAGTAAAGAGACTTGCCGGTAACGAGATTGAACTAGGTATTGAGATACCGACGATTGAATCTCGAGCAAGTAACATACCGATGACAAAGGGAACAACGTATGTTGTTATGCGGTCTGACCGATAAAGATATTCGTAGAATATGTAGGAGCCAATATGGGCATCCAGGTCCCGCTATTGGTTATTGACCAGAGAGGTGTCTCGGTCATGTCTACATAGTTCTCGAACCCGTAGGGTCCGCACGCTTAACATTCGTTGACGATATAGTACTATATGAGTTATGTATGTTGATGACCGAATGTTGTTCGGAGTCCGGGATGAGATCACGGACATGACGAGGAACTCCGGAATGGTCCGGAGATAAAGTTTGATATATGGGATAGTAGTGTTTGATCTCTGGAAGGGTTCCGGAATTCACCGGAAGGGGTTCCGGATGTTTCCCGAAATGTTTGGGCACGAGAATGGAAAGTGCAAAAGGAAGTTTTGCGGAGACCAGAGGCTAGACGCCAGGAACCCTGGCGTCTAGGGGGTAGACGCCGGGAACCATGGCGTCTAGCCCTGGAGTCCGAGAAGGACTCTTGCCTTTCGGGTGAAACCGACTTTGAGGAGGCTTTTACTCCAAGTTTCGACCCCAGGGCTCAACATATAAATAGAGGGGTAGGGCTAGCACCAAAGACACATCAGGAAACACCAAGCCGTGTGCCGGCAACCCCGTCCCCTCTAGTTTATCCTCCGTCATAGTTTTCGTAGTGCTTAGGCGAAGCCCTGCGAAGATTGTTCTTCACAAACACCGTCACCACGCCGTCGTGCTGCCGGAACTCATCTACTACTTCGCCCCTCTTGCTGGATCGAGAAGGCGAGGACGTCACCGAGCTGAACGTGTGCAGAACTCGGAGGTGTCGTGCTTTCGGTACTTGGATCGGTCGGACGTGAAGACGTACGACTACATCAACCGCGTTGATATAACGCTTCCGCGAACAGTCTACGAGGGTACGTAGACAACACTCTCCCCTCTCGTTGCTATGCATCACCATGATCTTGCGTGTGCGTAGGATTTTTTTTGAAATTACTACGTTCCCCAACACATGGGCCATGCATATGGATACATTTTTCCTATTGAATAATGATGTTATTCCGAACATATCATCTTAGAATGTGTGCAATACAACTTCACTGAGTTTGACTTACAGTACGCATACAAAATATTATTATCATATAAGTAAAAATAGCATCATTAGATTATGTAGGACAGTAGGAATCTTTCCATAATATTGTAATTTTATCAATTTTGATCACAACATATTGTGTGAAAAGAAATGGTGAAAGATGTGTATTTGGAAAACCACATGTATCGCCAAACGGAGGGAGTATATTGCCCCATACAATAATAAAATCAGTAATTAATCAGACAAACTACCGTAGTTTTGTTAGTTGGGTATTGTTCTATTCTCAATTGTTGAGCAATTTGTATGCGACTTCCTCCGATAATGACCTACATATATATGTTATATTGTACACCAGTTTGTTGCCACATGCTCGAATTTAGATGTTTCATGCTATCATCAAATTTTGTATTTCGTGTCATCATTTACTGCAGGTAAATAATATTTTCATGTGCAAATACGACAACTTATTCGGGCAGGTAGCTACGAATTATAATTAGATAGTAGTCCATTGATTTACTTATCTCTAGATACCATCGAGCAATGTTATTTGGATAGTAGATGTATCGATCTAGCTATCATCCGATATTGTATTTTTTTTACAATGAACTATGTTGTTATAGATTGACGTGGGGAACTGTTGTAATTATTTTTTGTCTATTTCCATGTGTATTAGCCTGAAATATCTAACTATGCATTGATGTTTCTTTTCAGATGCAAGAATATCTTAGATGCTTTGTTTGCAGATGACTATTCCTTCAAAACAGATGTTGTCCCCATGTTAAAAAATCTGAAAAGTGTAAAAACATCATTTCTCGAAAGTTGAAGTTCTTACATCAAAATTTTGAACCAAAAATAGGGTAACAAATGAGCGCGAATTGAAAAACAAAACATAAACTCTCATGGTTTTAATTGGTTGTCTGCATCAGGCAATGAAGACGGTGTTGTCGATTCCATTCTTTCCAAATAATAAATCTCCTTCTTGTTTAGTCATTGTTACAGCCATCTCTATTATCTACTCTGGCCCTCATCTCTCGCGCGCCTATACATGCAGGCTGTTGTCCAGAGAATCCATCCAGATCACGATCCACTTCCATGTAGACTGATTGTGCTGAATTAATACATCAATCTGGTGCTTTTGGACCCGTACGCGAAAAAGAAAGCATTCGGGAAAGTTATGACACATATCATGTAATTTGACTGACCCCTTTTGATCAAGAAATTAATCATGCAAAACAAAGGCAAGAAAAACAACTTGATGAACGGTGTGTTTCTACATAATTAATTTAATATACGTGATTTCCTTCTTATTTGCCCAAAATTCTCTCCGATTTCTCCGGTGTACATGGATTATGACACCACACAAGTTGATCATTGAGGTACCTTTCATCGATAATCAGATTTGCAGATGTTGCCGTCATCGCTGAATTAAGGATGGACAGAAACAAACACTTTTGTATCACATCCTGGGTCTAGATTTCTGTCAACAATGCAACCATGCATGTATATGTATCTTGATCTAAGTAGGACTAAAATTGTTCAAGCAAAGCATCTTTTGTTATGTGAAAACCGTAGAAGAGTCTCCTACTATATTTTTGTATTTAAAAAAACAGTTTGTTGTACACAACAGTTTAATGTTAAACCATGGACGCATGAGATTTCATATGTGTGCCCATACCTGTTCAAGCCGCACATTGGTATCACTCCATTAATTTGCATGCTTCCTATGCAGTTGCTCCTATGCTCCCTTCTCTCTTCGAACTGCTACAAAAATAGGTTAGCCAATTTCCACTCGTGAAAATTTAGGATGGAAATGATATGTTCCGCTTAAATATTCCGCTCTACTACAGTAAATAAAATGATGTGTATATGTATTCATATTTAAGATGTTTTGCAAGTGCATATAATGCAATATGCTTTATTACAGTTTTCATCCCTTGATAATTGATGACATAAGCTCTCTGCACATTATGGTGTTCTTATTTGCAATTTTTGAAGTTCTGATGTCATTTAATGAAAAAAAGTCATGTACTGTCAATTATTGGCATTAATTCACTCACTTGAGTTAGAAGCATTCTTTAGCAACTTATTTTCCTCTCGGTAAATTGGAAGGATGTGAGGTGTCAAGCATGATAATTGTTACTATTTATTTTTTCTAGAATGTGGTTATTTAAAAGTCATGATCAGTAAAACAATTTTTCTAGGACACTGTAGTTTTCCTAAATACAATACTACTCCGATATAAAAAATAAGTGACATCTTTCTTACGACCTTCATAAAGTAGTAACAACGACAACTATGTGACTATTATGTGATAATTAGCGTGCGTCTTCAAATCCATGTATAGATAAATAAATATAAGCTTTCTACCGGCATTTCACATGATTTTGAAATAAGGCGAACAAATGTAAGCTTAAGGTGACTATTAATGCATGGGAGTCATTTGTGATTTCTATATCTTAGTTCGTATAGTGAAAATAGGAACAATAAAAAGATGGCATGCATTGCATGCTATCTCAAACATACATTTTTCTATGCCAAATTTAGTTTATGGTTCCGGCCAACATAGACATAAACTAATCATACAAATACATCCCCTTATGAATCAGTATCTTCTACAATATGTATTCTAAGATAATAACACATAACTAGCCCATGCAACGCACGTGTTCATGAGTAGTGCCATTAGTTCCCCTGGTCAACCCATCCTTCTGCCAGAAACACTCTTCCCCTTCCCTTTGAAGTAAGGATTCTGCATGGCACGGTTCTCGATGGAGAGATCTTACACTTGCTAGTGGAGATCGAGCATGCTCGTAGGTTTCACGGTGCTTGTGCCACCGGGTTGTGACTTGGTCAATGAATTCCTCGGGGACAAGCTCTATGTGCCATTTGAGGACATCTTCAACATGTCATACCTCGAGAGTGTTGATTGTGCATTACTCCACCTATGGACGATCCATCAAGCCTGCACTGTCAAAACCGAGGGCATAAAAATGTTGCTATAAAGGACACCTATACTACATGCACGAGAAAAACCTTGAGGAACTTGAAAAACATAAAACTATGAAGAGGTACACGACGGACTTCGTGGTTGCCAACAAGGAGAAGAAGTGCCTTCTCGTGTCCTAGAGTCTCATGTAAGTCATTCGCTAGCCACAATATGCTTTTGCAGACTTGCATTATATATACTTGCACGTACTAATTAGCTAGGTCAATTTGAGGATAATTGTTCTATTGAACTAATTGCGCAGAGACCATTGCGTCCCCATAGTTATAGCCCAAAGTCTGCCTCTACGTATATCTTGGACTCGGTGAGGCGTGTGAACAAAGATTACAGTCACATCAACACTAGTGCAAAAAAGACTAGTGTTGGTGTCCCAAGAACCACCTTGGTGGCATGTCAACCCCACACCACCAATATAGTGCCACTAATAAAATATTGTGGTCACGTATGGCCCCCCACACCACTAGTAACTATATACTAATGGTGTGCCACAACCCATGCCACCAGTAATATACATCAACAGTGACATGCCATGTTGGTGCCATGCAACCAATTTGATTTTTACGTATAAAAAATGTTGCACGATAGCATTTCCCTTGTCAAATGAGAGCATTATTCAGTTTCATAGCAACAGTAAAAACCTTCAGCGACACATAACATAATAACATTACTAAACTTAGCATAGTAGTATGAAAACTAAGACTGGTAATCAACTTAGCATAGTAGTTTAACAACTTAGATAGGTGTTCGATCAACTAAAACATAGCATTTTAACAAGTTAGAGTGGTACTCGATCAACTTAACATAAAAGCATTAGCCTTCAAGGATTGCCTTGATCTTCATAAAATCCTGCCTATTCTCACACCCAGCTTTGCTAAGATCATTCTCGAGACGTTCCAGCTGATCCCTCTTCTCCTTCCGCCGATCCTTCTCCACCTTCAGCTGACCCCTCTCCTTCTTTAGCTAATACATCTCCTCCTTCGGCTCATCCCTCTCATTTCTCAGCTCATACCTCTCATCAATCAGCTGATCCCTCTCCTTGTGCAGCTCATCCCTCACCTCCGTTAGCTTCATGATGATAGTTTGTTGAGAGGAAAAAACCTACTTGTTGAGCCACATCATAGATATTTTCCTTGGCTTTCCCAGACACCCCCCTGATTCGGAATCCCTATGTAGCCCTACAAAGAATCAACAGATGAAATGTTTCCAATCACCATGCACGAAATTGAATTACTTGTACACCTATGAAAATAAACATATTTAAACCTGGAGATGATGACCATCATAACTAGAAGTAAAGGAAAGTACATCTATATAAATGAGGTTCACCTTATCTACAATAAGGATCCTTAACAGTATTCTAATGATTAGTTCATACGTAGTGGTTATGTTCGTCCCTCCCCTCCCTCCCTAATTTATTTTCCTCTCTCTACAATAAGGAGCCTTAGTATTATTATACTAATGAATAATTCTAGGGAGGAGTTTGTTGAAGAAGAAGAACAAGGTGATTTTTTTTCTTCTCAACACATCAAGTTTATTTTTCCAACACTTTGATATTATGATTTGGGTATAATTTGAAGGAAATACGCCCTAGAGGCAATAATAAAGTTGTTATTTATATTTCCTTATATCATGATAAATGTTTATTATTCATGCTAGAATTGTATTAACCGGAAATTTAGTACATGTGTGAATACATAGACAAAACTAAGTGTCCCTAGTATGCCTCTACTTAACTAGATCGTTAATCAAAGATGGTTAAGTTTCCTAGCCATAGACATGTGTTGTCATTTGATGAACGGGATCACATCATTAGGGAATGATGTAATGGAAAAGACCCATCTGTTAGCTTATCATAATGATCGTTTAGTTTTATTGCTATTGCTTTCTTCATGACTTATACATATTCCTCTGACTATGAGATTATGCAACTCCTGAATACTGGAGGAACACTTTGTGTGCTATCAAACATCACAACGTAACTGGGTGATTATAAAGATGCTCTGCATGTGTCTCCAAAGGTGTTTGTTGAGTTGACATAGATCAAGATTAGGATTTGTCACTCCGGGTATCGGAGAGGTATCTCTGGGCCCTCTCGGTAATGCACATCTCTATAAACCTTGCAAGCAATGTGACTAATGAGTTAGTTGCGGGATGATGCATTACGAAATGAGTAAAGAGACTTGCCGGTAATGAGATTGAACTAGGTACGATGATATCGACGATGAAATTTCGGGCAAGTAACATACCGATGACAAAGAATAACGTATGTTGTTATGCGGTTTGACCAATAAAGATCTTCGTAGAATATGTAGGAACCAATGTGAGCATCCAGGTTCTGCTATTGGTTATTGACCGGAGATGTGTCTCGGTCATGTCTACATAGTTGTCGAACCTGTAGGGTCCACACGCTTAACGTTCAATGACGATTTGTATTATGAGTTATGTGATTTGATGACCGAAGTTTGTTCGGACTCCCGGGTGAGATCACGGACATGACAAGGAGTCTCAAAATGGTCGAGAGGTAAAGATTCATATGTTGGAAGGTTACATTTGGACATCGAAATGGTTCCGAGTGGTTCAGGCATTTTTCCGGAATACCGGGAGGTTAACGGAACCCCCGGGAGAAGTATTGGGCCTAGTGGGCCTTATTGGAGGAGAGGAGAAAGGCCATGTGAGAGGGGGCACCCCCCTTTCCCAAACCTAATTGGACTAGGGGAGGGGGTTCGGCCCATCTTTCCTTCTCCCTCTCTCTCCCTTCCCCTTTTCCCTCTTCGGTGGAAGGAAGGAGGGGGGCCGAATCCTACTTGGACTAGGAGATCATGACGGTGCTTTGGAGATCATGGCACACCCCCTAGGCCGGCCACCTCCTCCTCCCCCCTTTATATCCGGAGGCGGGGGGCACCCCAAACGCACAACAGACATCTCTAAGCCATGTGTGATGCCCCCTCCATAGTTTACCACCTCGGTCATATCGTCGTAGTGCTTAGGCGAAGCCCTGCGCCAGTAACTTCATCATCACCATCGCCACGCCATCGTGCTGATGGAACTCTCCCTCATCCTCAACTGGATCAAGAGCTCGAGGGACATCATCATGCTGAATGTGTGCTGAGCATGGAGGTGTCGTACATTCGGTACTTGGATCAGTTGGATCGTGAAGACATTCGACTACATCAACCGTGTTACTAAACGCTTCCGCTTTCAGTCTATGAGAGTACGTGGACACACTCTCCCATCTTGTTGCTATGCAGCTCCTAGATAGATCTTGCGTGATCGTAGGAATTTTTTTGAAATACTGCGTTCCCCAACAGTGGCATCCGAGCCAGGTCTATACATAGATGTTATATGCACGAGTAGAACACAATGAGTTGTGGGTGATGATAGTCATACTGCTTACCACCAACGTCTTACTTTGATTCGGCGGTATTGTTGGATGAAGTGGCCCGGACCGACATTACATGACGCGTTCATGAGACTGGTTCTACCGACGTGCTTCGCACACAGGTGGCTGGCGGGTATATGTTTCTCCCACTTTAATTGAATCGAGTTTGACTACGGTCGGTCCTTGTTGAAGGTTAAAACAGCACACTTGACGAAAAATCGTTGTGGTTTTGATGCGTAGGTAAGAAAGGTTCTTGCTAGAAGCCACGTAAAACTTGCAACAATAAAGTAGAGGATGTCTAACTTGTTTTTCCAGGGCATGTTGTGATGTGATATGGTCAAGACGTAATGAGATATAAATTGTTGTATGAGATGATCATGTTTTGTAAAAGTTATCGGCAATTGGCAGGAGCCTTATGGTTGTTGCTTTATTGTATGAAATGCAATCTCCATGTAATTGTTTTACTTTATCACTAAGCGGTAGCGATAGTCGTGGAAGCAACAATTGGTGAGACGACAATGGTGCTACGATGGACATCAAGGTGTCAAGCCGGTGACGATGGAGATCATGACGGTGCTTTGGAGATGGAGATCAAAGGCACAAGATGATGATGGCCATATCATGTCACATATTTTGATTCCGTGTGATGTTTATCCTTTATGCATCTTATTTTTCTTAGTATGGCTGTAGCATTATAAGATGATCCCTCACTAAATTTCAAGGTATAAGTGTTCTCCCAGAGTATGCACCGTTGCTACAGTTCGTCGTGTCGACACGCCACGTGATGATCGGGTGTGATAAGCTCTACGTTCACATACAACGGGTGCAAGCCAATTTTGCATGTGCAAAATACTCGGGTTAAACTTGACGAGCCTAGCATATGCAGATATGGCCTCGAAACACTGAGACCGAAAGGTCAAACGTGAATCATATATTAGATATGATCAACATGGTGATGTTCACCATTGAAAACTACTCCATCTCACGTGATGATCGGACATGGTTTAGTTGATTTGGATCACGTGATCATTTAGATGACTAGAGGGATGTCTATCTAAGTGGGAGTTCTTAAGTAATATGATTAATTGAACTTTAATTTATCATGAACTTAGTACCTGATAGTTTTTGCATGTCTATGTTGTTGTAGATCAATGGCCCGTGCTACCATTCCCTTGAATTTTAATATGTTCCTAGAGAAAGCTAAGTTGAAAGATGATGGTAGCAATTACACGGACTGGGTCCGTAACTTGAGGATTATCCTCATTGTTGCATAGAAGAATTATGTTCTGGAAGCACCGCTAGGTGAAAGACCCACCGCAGGAGCAACTCCGGACGTTATGAACGTCTAGCAGAGCAAAACTGATGACTACTCGATAGTTCAGTGTGCCATGCTTTACGGCTTAGAATCGGGACTTCAAAGACGTTTTGAACGTCATGGAGCATATGAGATGTTCCAGGAGTTGAAGTTAATATTTCAAGCAAATGCCCGAGTTGAGAGATATGAAGTCTCCAACACAAGTTCTATAGCTGCAAGATGGAGGAGAATAGTTCTGTCAGTGAACGCATACTCAGAATGCCTGGGTACCACAACCACTTGACTCAGCTGGGAGTTAATCTTCCTGATGATAGTGTCATTGACAGACTTCTTCAATCACTGCCACCAAGAAATAAAGGCTTCGTGATGAACTATAATATGCAAGGGATGGAAAAGACTATTCTCGAGCTCTTTGCGATGCTAAAGGCCGCGGATGAAGAAATCAAGAAGGAGCATCAAGTGTTGATGGTTAACAAGACCACTAGTTTCAAGAAAAAGGGCAAAGGGAATAAGGGGAACTTCAAGAAGAACAGCAAAGCAAGTTGCTCCTCAAGGGAAGAAGCCCAAGTCTGGACCTAAGCCTGAGACTGAGTGCTTCTATTGTAAAGGGACTAGTCACTGGAAGCGGAACTGTCCCAAGTATTTGGCGGATAAGAAGGATGGCAAAGTGAAAGGTATATTTGATATACATGTTGTTGATGTGTACCTTACTAATGCTCCTAGTAGCGCCTGGGTATTTGCTACTGGTTCTATTGCTCATATTTGCAACTCGAAACAGGGGCCACAGATTAAACGTCACAACGTAACTGGGTGATTATAAAGATGCTCTACAGCTGTCTCCAAAGGTGTTTGTCGAATTGGCATAGATCAAGATTAGGATTTGTCATTCCGAGTATTGGAGAGGTATCTCTGGGCCCTCTCGGTAATGCACATCACTATAAGCCTTGCAAGCAATGTGACTAATGAGTTAGTTGCGGGATGATGCATTACGGAACGAGTAAAGAGACTTGCCGGTAACGAGATTCAACTAGGTACAATGATACCGATGATCGAATCTCGGGCAAGTAACATAGAATCTCGGGCAAGTAACATACCGATGACAAAGGGAATAACGTATGTTGTTATGCGGTTTGACCGATAAAGATCTTCGTAGAATATGTAGGAACCAATATGAGCATCCAGGTTCCGCTATTGGTTATTTACTGGAGATGTGTCTCGGTCATGTCTACATAGTTCTCGAACCCGTAGGGGCCGCACGCTTAACGGTCGATGACGATTTGTATTGTGAGTTATGTGATTTGATGACCGAAGTTTGTTCGTTGTCCCGGGTGAGATCAGGGACATGACGAGGAGTCTCGAAATGGTCGAGAGGTAAAGATTCATATTGGAAGGTTGCATTTGGACATCGGAATGGTTCCGAGTGGTTCGGGCATTTTTCCGGAGTACCGGGAGGTTACCGAAACCCCCGGGAGAAGTATTGGGCCTATTGGGCCTTATCTGAGGAGAGGAGAAAGGCCATGTGAGAGGAGGTGTCCCCCCCTTGCCCAAACCGAATTGGACTAGGGGAGGGGGCCGTCCCACCTCTTTCCTTCTCCCTCTCTCTCCCTTCCCCTTTTCCCTTTCCAGTGGAAGGAAGGAGGGGGGTCGGATCCTACTTGGACTAGGAGTCCAAGTAGGACTCTCCCCTTACGGCGTGCCCCCTAGACCGGCCACCTCCTCCCCCTTTATATACGGAGGCGGGAGGGCACCCCAAAGGCACAACAGACATCTCTTAGCCGTGTGCGGTGCCCCCCTCCACAGTTTACTGATGTCTACTACACAACCTTCTTCTTGTAGACGTTGTTGGGCCTCCAAGTGAAGAGGTTTATAGGACAGTAGCAAATTTCCCTCAAGTGGATGACCTAAGGTTTATCAATCCGTAGGAGGCGTAGGATGAAGATGGTCTCTCTCAAGCAACCCTGCAACCAAATAACAAAGAGTCTCTTGTGTCCCCAACACACCCAATACAATGGTAAATTGTATAGGTGCACTAGTTCGGCGAAGAGATGGTGATACAAGTGCAATATGGATAGTATATAAAGGTATTTGTAATCTGAAATTATAAAAACAGCAAGGTAATGAATGATAAAAGAGAGCGTAAACGGTATTGCAATGATAGGAAATAAGGCCTAGGGTTCATACTTTCGCTAGTGCAAGTTCCCTCAACAATAATAACATAATTGGATCATATAACTAGCCCTCAACATGCAAAAAAGAGTCACTCCAAAGTCACTAATAGCGGAGAACGAACAAAGAGATTATGGTAGGGTACCAAACCACCTCAAAGTTATTCTTTCCAATCAATCCGTTGGGCTATTCCTATAAGTGTCACAAACAGCCCTAGAGTTCGTACTACAATAACACCTTAAGACAAAAATCAACCAAAACCCTAATGTCACCTAGATACTCCAATGTCACCTCAAGTATCCGTGGGTATGATTATACGATATGCATCACACAATCTCAGATTCATCTATTCAACCAACACAAAGGATCTCAAAGAGTGCCCCAAAGTTCCTACCGGAGAATCACGACGAAAACGTGTGCCAACCCCTATGCATAGGTTCATGGGCGGAACCCGTAAGTTGATCACCAAAACATACATCAAGTTAATCACGTGATATCCCATTGTCACCACAGATATCCACGGCAAGACATATATCAAGTGTTCTCAAATCTTTAAAGACTCAATCCGATAAGATTACTCAAAAGGGGAAACTCAATTCATTACAAGAGAGAAGAGGGGGAGGAGAAACATAGGATCCAACTATAATAGCAAAGCTCGCGATACATCAAGATCGTGCCAAATCAAGAACACGAGAGAGAGAGAGAGATCAAACACATAGCTACTGGTACATACCCTCAGCCCCGAGGGAAAACTACTCCCTCCTCGTCATGGAGAGCACCGGGATGATGAAGATGGCCACCGGAGAAGGATTCCCCCTCCGGCAGGGTGCCGAAACGGGTCTAGATTGGTTTTCGGTGGCTACGGAGGCTTCTGGTGGCGGAACTCCCGATCTAATCTCCATTCTGGAAGTTTTAGGATACGTGGGTATATATGGGTGAAAGGAGTACATCGGTGGACCGAAAGGGGGCCACGAGGCAGGGGGCGCGCCCCAGGGGGGTGGGTGCGCCCCCTACCCTCGTGAGCTCCTCCTTCATCTTCTGATGTAGGGTCCAAGTCTATCCGGTAGGTTTCCTTCCAAAAATAACTTCTCCAGTTGATTTCGTTCCGTTTCGACTCCGTTTGATATTCCTTTTCTTCGAAACACTGAAATAGGCATAAAACAGCAAATCTGGGCTGGGCCTCCGGTTAATAGGTTAGTCCCAAAAATAATATAAAGTGGAAAATAAAGCCCAATATTGCCCAAAACAGTAGATAATATAGCATGGAGCAATCAAAAATTATAGATACGTTGGAGACGTATCAAGCATCCCCAAGCTTAATTCCTGCTTGTCCTCGAGTAGGTAAATGATAAAAAGATAATTTTTGATGTGGAATGCTAGTTGGCATAATTTCAATGTAATTCTTCTTAATTGTGGTATGAATATTCAGATCCATAAGATTCAAGACAAAAGTTCATACTGACATAAAAATGATAATACTTCAAGCATACTAACTAAGCAATCATGTCTTCTCAAAATAACATGGCCAAAGAAAGTTATCCCTACAAAATCATATAGTCTGGATATGCTCCATCTTCACCACACAAAATATTTAAATCATGCACAACCCCGATGACAAGCCAAGCAATTGTTTCATACTTTTGATGTTCTCAAACTTTTTCAATCTTCACGCAATACATGAGCATGAGCCATGGACATAGCACTATAGGTGGAATAGAATGGTGGTTGTGGAGAAGATAAAAAGGGAGAAGATAGTCTCGCATCAACTAGGCGTATCAACGGGCTATGGAGATGCCCATCAATATATATCAATGTGAGTGAGTAGGGATTGCCATGCAACGAATGCACTAGAGCTATAAGTATATGAAAGCTCAACAAAAGAAACTAAGTGGGTGTGCATCCAACTCGCTTGCTCACGAAGACCTAGGGCATTTTGAGGAAGCCCATCATTGGAATATACAAGCCAAGTTCTATAATGAAAGATCCCCACTAGTATATGAAAGTGACAACATAGGAGACTCTCTATCATGAAGATCATGGTGCTACTTTGAAGCACAAGTGTGGTAAAAGGATAGTAGCATTGCCCCTTCTCTCTTTTTCTCTCTTTTTATTATTTTTATTTTATTTTTATTTTTATTTGGGCCTTCTCTTTTTGTATGGCCTATTTTCTTTTTTTTATTTGGGCTTCTTTGGCCTCTTTTATTTATTTATTTTCGTCCGGTGTCTCATCCTGACTTATGGGGGAATCATATTCTCCATCATCCTTTCCTCACTGGGACAATGCTCTAATAATGATGATCATCACACTTTTATTTACTTACAACTCAAGAATTACAATCGATACTTAGAACAAGATATGACTCTATATGAATGCCTCCGGCAGTGTACCGGGATGTGCAATGATGCATGAGTGACATGTATGAAAGAATTATGAATGGTGGCTTTGCCACAAATACAATGTCAACTACATGATCATGCAAAGCAATATGAAAATGATGAAGCATGTCATAATAACGGAATGGTGGAAAGTTGCATGGCAATATATCTCGGAATGGCTATGGAAATGCCATAATAGGTAGGTATGGCGGCTGTTTTGAGGAAGGTATATGGTAGGTGTATGATACCGGCGAAAGGTGTGCGGTATTAGAGAGGCTAGCAAAGGTGGAAGGGTGAGAGTGCATATAATCCATGGACTCAACATTAGTCATAAATAACTCATATACTTATTGCAAAAATCTACAAGTTATCAAAGCAAAGTATTACGCGCATGCTCCTAGGGGGATAGATTGGTAGGAAAAGACCATCGCTCGTCCCCGACCGCCACTCATAAGGAGGACAATCAATAAATAAATCATGCTCCGACTTCATCACATAACGGTTCACCATACGTGCATGCTACGGGAATCACAAACTTCAACACAAGTATTTATCAAATTCACAACTACTCAACTAGCATGACTCTAATATTACCATCCTCATATCTCAAAACAATCATCAAGTATCAAACTTCTCTTAGTATTCAACACACTCATAAGAGAATTTTATTATTCTTGAATACCTAGCATATTAGGATTTTAAGCAAATTACCATGCTATTTAAGACTCTCAAAATAATCTAAGTGAAGCATGAGAGTTCATCTATTTCTTATAAAATAAAACCACCACCGTGCTCTAAAAGATATAAGTGAAGCACTAGAGCAAATGACAAACTACTCCGAAAGATATAAGTGAAGATCAATGAGTAGTTGAATAATTATGCAACTATGTGAAGACTCTCTAACATTTAATAATTTCAGATCTTGGTATTTTATTCAAACAACAAGCAAAACTAAATAAAATGACATTCTAAGAATGGCAAACATCATGTGAAGAAGCAAAAACTTAGGATCAACCGATACTAACCAATAGTTGTTGAAGAAGAAAGGTGGGATGCCAACCGGGGCATCCCCAAGCTTAGACGCTTGAGACTTCTTGAAATATTATCTTGGGGTGCCTTGGGCATCCCCAAGTTTGAGCTTTTGTGTCTCCTTAATTCCTCTCATATCACGGTCTCCCTAAATCTCAAAAGCTTCATTCACACAAAACTCAATCAAGGACTCGTGAGATAAGTTAGTATAAACCATTGCAAAAACCTTATCATACTCTACTATATAAAATCACTAAAATTATTATTCAACATTGCATACTAAATACCTCTGCGTATTTAATAGTCCTATCCTCAAATAGAATCATTAAAGAAGCAAACATATGCAAACAATGCAAACATAACAGCAATCTGCCTAAACAGGATAGTCTGTAAAGAAAGCAGCAACATCCATACTTCCCTAGCTCCAAAAATTATGAAAGAAAATTCCCACTGTATTAAATTTATCAGAGCTTAATATTCAAAAGGTTTCAACATTTTATCACATTCTGACTTTTCTAGGAAATTATTGCAACAGCGATAAACTTTCTGTTTTCAAACAGCAACATGTATACTTGTAACATAGGCATAGTAAAAACTATCAATGCCACTTTTAATGAAATAAAAGATGCAAAACATTGTTCTAAATAACAGCAAGCAAATACTAACAAAATAAATTGATGCTCCAAGCAAAACACATATCATGTGGCGAATAAAAATATAGCTCCAAGTAAAGTTACCGATGAACGAAGGCGAAAGAGGGGATGCCTTCCAGGGCATCCCCAAGCTTAGGCTCTTGGCTATCCTTGAATATTACCTTGGGGTGCCTTGGGCATCCCCAAGCTTAGGCTCTTGCCACTCCTTGTTCCATAGTCCATCGAATCCTTACCCAAAACTTGAAAACTTCACAACACAAAACTTAAAGTAGAAAACTCGTGAGCTCCGTTAGCGAAAGAAAACAAAAGACCACTTCAAGGTACTGTAATGAACTCATTCTTTATTTATACGGGTGTTATAACTACTGTATTCCAACTTCTCTATGGTTTATAAACTATTTTCCTAGCCATAGATTCATCAAAATAAGCAAACAACACACGAAAAACAGAATCTGTCAAAAACAGAACAGTCTGTAGTAATCTGTAGCTAGCGCAAGATCTAGAACCCCAAAAATTCTAAAATAAATTGCTGGGCGTGATGAATTTATCTATTAATCATATGAAAAAAGAATTAACTAAATATCACTCTCCAAATAAAAATGGCATCAATTCTCATGAGCGCTAAAGTTTCTGTTTTTCACAGCATGATCAACAAGACTTTCCCCAAGTCTTCCCAAAGGTTCTACTTGGCACAAACACTAATTAAACAACTAAAACCACATATAAACAGAGTCTATATGAATTATTTATTACTAAACAGGAGCAAAAATTAAGGAACAAAAATAAAATTGGGTTGCCTCCCAACAAGCGCTATCGTTTAACGCCCCTAGCTAGGCATGATGATTTCAATGATCCTCTCGTAAAAGATAAGAATTGAAACATAAAGAGAGCATCATGAAGAATATGACTAGCACCTTTAAGTCTAACATACTTCCTATGCATAGGGATTTTTTGAGCAAACAACTTGTGGGAACAATAATCAACTAGCATAGGAAGGTAAAACAAGCATAACTTTAAAATTTTAAGCACATAGAGAGGAAACTTGATATTATTGCAATTCCTACAAGCATATGTTCCTCCCTCATAATAATTTTCAGTAGCATCATGAATGAATTCAACAATATAACCAGCACCTAAAGCATTCTTTTCATGATCTACAAGCATACAAAATTTACTACTCTCCACATAGGCAAAATTCTTCTCATTCGGAATAGTGGGAGTATCATAGGAAACTCGAATACTATAAATTGTTTCCACATTAAAAGAGTAATGTTCATAGAAGGGGTAATCATAATCAAGACAAGTTTTATAAATATAATCACTACTTTTTATAGGATAAGTATCATCACAATAATCATCATAAGTAGGAGGCATGCTATCATCATAATAAATTTGCTCATCAAAAGTTGGGGGACAAAAAATATCATCTTCATCAAACATAGCTTCCCCAAGCTTGTGGCTTTGCATATCATTATCATCATGGATATTCAAGGAATTCATACTAACAACATTGCAATCATGCTCATCATTCAAATATTTAGTGTCAAACATTTTATAGATTTCTTCTTCTAGCACTTGAGCACAATTATCCTTTCCATCATACTCACGAAAGATATTAAAAGGTGAAGCATATGAGACAAACTCAATTCCATTTTTTTGTAATTTTCTTTTATAAACTAAACTAGTGATAAAACAAGAAACTAAAAGACTCGATTGCAAGATCTAAAGATATACCTTCAAGTACTCACCTCCCCGGCAATGACGCCAGAAAAGAGCTTGATGTCTACTACACAACCTTCTTCTTGTAGACGTTGTTGGGCCTCCAAGTGCATAGGTTTGTAGAACAGTAGCAAATTTCCCTCAAGTGGATGACCTAAGGTTTATCAATCCGTAGGAGGCGTAGGATGAAGATGGTCTCTCTCAAGCAACCCTGCAACCAAATAACAAAGAGTCTCTTGTGTCCCCAACACACCCAATACAATGGTAAATTGTATAGGTGCACTAGTTCGGCGAAGAGATGGTGATACAAGTGCAATATGGATAGTAGATAAAGGTATTTGTAATCTAAAATTATAAAAACAGCAAGGTAATGAATGATAAAAGAGAGCATAAACGGTATTGCAATGATAGGAAATAAGGCCAAGGGTTCATACTTTTGCTAGTGCAAGTTCCCTCAACAATAATAACATAATTGGATCATATAACTAGCCCTCAACATGCAACAAAGAGTCACTCCAAAGTCACTAATAGCGGAGAACGAACAAAGAGATTATGGTAGGGTACAAAACCACCTCAAAGTTATTCTTTCCAATCAATCCGTTGGGCTATTCCTATAAGTGTCACAAACAGCCCTAGAGTTCGTACTACAATAACACCTTAAGACAAAAATCAACCAAAACCCTAATGTCACCTAGATACTCCAATGTCACCTCAAGTATCCGTGGGTATGATTATACGATATGCATCACACAATCTCAGATTCATCTATTCAACCAACACAAAGGATCTCAAAGAGTGCCCCAAAGTTCCTACCGGAGAATCACGACGAAAACGTGTGCCAACCCCTATGCATAGGTTCATGGGCGGAACCCGCAAGTTGATCACCAAAACATACATCAAGTTAATCATGTGATATCCCATTGTCACCACAGATATCCACGGCAAGACATACATCAAGTGTTCTCAAATCTTTACAGACTCAATCCGATAAGATTACTCAAAAGGGGAAACTCAATTCATTACAAGAGAGAAGAGGGGGAGGAGAAACATAGGATCCAACTATAATAGCAAAGCTCGCGATACATCAAGATCGTGCCAAATCAAGAACACGAGAGAGAGAGAGAGAGAGAGAGATCAAACACATAGCTACTAGTACATACCCTCAGCCCCGAGGGAGAACTACTCCCTCCTCGTCATGGAGAGCACCGTGATGATGAAGATGGCCACCGAAGAAGGATTCCCCCTCCGGCAGGGTGCCGGAACGGGTCTAGATTGGCTTTCGGTGGCTACGGAGGCTTCTGGCGGCGGAACTCCTGATCTAATCTCCGTTCTGGAAGTTTTAGGATACATGGGTATATATGGGTGAAAGGAGTACGTCGGTGGACCGAAAGGGGGCCACGAGGCAGGGGGCGCGCCCCAAGGGGGTGGGTGCGCCCCCTACCCTCGTGAGCTCCTCCTTCATCTTCTGACGTAGGGTCCAAGTCTATCCGATAGGTTTCCTTCCAAAAATAACTTCTCCAGTTGATTTCGCTCCGTTTCGACTCCGTTTGATATTCCTTTTCTTCGAAACACTGAAATAGGTATGAAACAACAAATCTAGGCTGGGCCTCCGGTTAATAGGTTAGTTCCAAAAATAATATAAAAATGGAAAATAAAGCCCAATTTGCCCAAAATAGTAGATAATATAGCATGGAGCAATCAAAAATTATAGATACATTGGAGACGTATCATTTACCACCTCGGTCATATCGTCGTAGTGCTTAGGCGAAGCCCTGCGCCGGCAACTTCATCATCACCGTCGCCACTCCGTCGTGCTGATGGAACTTTCCCTCGTCCTCAACTGGATCAAGAGCTTGAGGAACGTCATCATGTGAACGTGTGCTGAACACAGAGGTGTCGTACGTTTGATACTTGGATCGGTTGGATCGTGAAGACGTTCGACTACATCAACCGCGTTACTAAATGCTTTCGCTCTCGGTCTACGAGGGTACGTGTACACACTCTCCCGTATCATTGCTATGCATCTCCTAGATAGATCTTGCGTGATCGTAGAATTTTTTTTGAAATATTACGTTCCCCAACATAATAATTATTATTAACTAGCAATATACCATGGATTCTTCCCAACCCGGTTTCTGCCAACACAACAATATAATCATATCATACACTTTTCTATTTAGGAATAAAAAATTGATCCACGAATGCTTACTCATTAGTTGCTCATGTTGGTGCCGACGGCCCTCATATCGATGCCATTGTTGTTGTTGTCGAAGTTGTCCATCAGTGCGGACGAACTCATGGTGGCGGGATGGCCACGTTAGCGGAACACTCAATTTGAATACCTGCAAATTAAGCAAACTATCTAAGTAAACTACAGTGCCATAATTATTAAACAATTCTAGCAATCTCCACTGTGACATCAAGTGAAACACCCACAGAAAAGATATGTGTGTGCTCTCGATTTGTATCTCGTTAGGCTTCGTATCATCTTTCTTGGCACAGTGTAGTACGGGCAAAGAGAGTGTCATTGTTTTGTTAATCAATTGATTGACATGTATTTTTCGACTATAGCTTCACAATTTTGTTCTAACACCTAAAAATAGCGGCACCACTCACCGTGGACTGGAGGAGGCTAATTGAACTAAACTATGCAAACTAATGGAACTATTAAACCTAATTGAGGTTAAGAAAATTAAACCTAATTGAACTGAACCAATGAAACTATACTAACTAGTAACTAACTAGTCCACCCAAATCCATCTCTTGCCCTAATTGAACTAAACTAATGAAATTAAACTAACCAGTAACTAACTAATCCATCGAAATCCATCTCTAACACCTAAGTACACTAAGAAATTTAGAAGAAGAAGAAGAAGAAGAAGAAGAAGAAGAAGAAGAAGAAGGCACCGCTCACCATCGATTGAACGAGGCCGGCAGAGGAGGAGGCGGATGGAGGCGTGTCGGAGGAGAAGGCAGACAACAGCGTATCAGAGGAGGTGGAGGCACAGAGCTTTGATCCGGCGTCGAAGGTGGCGCGGCGCGTCGGAGGAAGTGAAGACTCGATGTCAAAGGGAGAGTTAGTAGGGCGCGGGGGCGGCAACAACAATGGCATTGGACAGGGGAGGAGATAGAGGAGGACGAGAATGGGGTAATG
>NC_041384.1:698500224-698522481 GCF_002162155.2 Triticum dicoccoides
GAGAGGTGCGGCCTTTGGCCAGCGGCCCACGTTGCTAGTGGAGAAGGTAGGTGGGCGCCATGCCACCAGTATTAATTTTAAAACAAAATTTTAGTGTATTACTATTTTGTAATCTATTTCTTTTTTAATTTTACTTAGTATTATTATTTCCCTGCCTATTTTTTACTGTAATTTTAGGTTTACTTAGGTTACTTTTAAGTAATATTTTAATGTTTAATTTATATTTTATTTAGGTTATTTAGATTTTATTTTGTATTTAGGTTTATTTTTAGCTTAGGTATTACTAAGATTATTTTTCAGTATTTTTTTATTTATTTCAGTCAACCAAGATACATATATTACTAAGAAAACATAATACCGACCTGAAGGCTGAACAATAAGTACTAATTGCTACTCAATCTAGCTAATTGCCTAAACTAACAACATCATCACTGCAATGACTCACAGAAGAAGAAATGTCATCACTGCTTCGTCTGGCAGTACGAGCCCAATCATAACACAAGCTAAAATTGTGTATCGTGCCTTCTAGAATTTTTTGATCTATTCTCGCATCTCGTTGTTTTGGGCTTGCATCTCATCATCTTTTACTTGCATCTCGTCGAGTTGTTGTGTCATAGGTCCATTGCAGTATTTGAGCAACTCACTTACGTAATTCTTCACGAGATGACGCATGTCCATGTGTTGCAAGAGACTCCTTTCTGGACATGTTTATACATAATGATGTGAGCAACGTGAGTTCGTATGCATGCTAGTTTCCTGAAACAAGGGAGATTTTCTATCATATACCTTTCCATGGCTAGCGCAGATGAAGAACTCTTGTTGTGGATTCCATGGTGTGTATGTAGTTCTCATATCAAGAGGGAATTGGCAGCCGCAAAGCAGGACGGGTGGCCTTGCTGGATTCTGGACCGCTTTGTCGTTGGTGGTGTTGGATTTGCCGCCGGATCAAATGGACGCGCTGCTGCAGTGGGACGAGCCTGCAAACATGGCTCGCTGCATAAGCCACGGTGGTGACCTAATGGCCGAGCTAACGGGGGCGGAGCGTAGCTCGGCCAAGGCGGTGGAGCCTCAATATTTCAGATCTCGGCCAACATGGGCTCGCATGTGGGGTCGTGTCGATTCTCGAAGCTCTGATGGGTCCATTACCGGCCACATAGCTAGGAGAGGAAGACCAAAAACTAAGAGGAGCTAGCTAATGAGAATTGAATGGAGAGAAGAAAAGAATTGGAAAAGGAAGTGAAATCATGGGAGGAACAAAGAGAGGCTGCGAACACTTATGTACGCATAAGTTACTAATGGCCTGCCACCTATCCCAAATGCCCCCACTAGTGACAGTACCAGTGGTCTGTCACATGCCACCACTATTTCAGAAAATTAATTGTGGCATTGATTGAAAGTAGTGCGCCAACTAAAATTTTGTGTAAGCATTTCCGCAATAGTGCAAGAAGCTACTCAATGAAGCTTTCTTCGGATATCATTTCAAGGGAGGGGTCATAAAAATGATTGTCAATAGTTGAACAAAAATAGCATCATGTGCTTCAGGCACAAAGCCGACTTCATCTGCATGCAGCAACCAAAAAATAGTCAGACGGACGGCTACTAGGTCATTCACCATTGTATGCATATGTATGGGAGGGAGACATGTTTTCAAAGCAATCTAACGTCTTCACGTGGGGGAAGACAATGGATCAAAGTCTCAGAAGGAGATCGCAGTGATGAGTTCATATGCATCCAACATAAGTTTGAGATCATCATCCACCGGGATGTAATTCACGCCCATGTGAGTGGTTCAAAGAAGGTGCAGCAAGCCCGGAGGAGATATCCGATTGGTTACAGCAACAGAACCGCCGTGCTGATGTTTGCCCCGCTAGTATGGCATGGCAAGAACACCAAAACGATGCTTATGTTATGTAATAGGAGAGGACAATGATGGGGTCTTGAGTACTCAGTTACATGTCATTATGTGTTAACGTTGTTCCAAACTTGCCTGGCTATCTATCATCTTGACTACTCTTTTAATTGTTGTTGTGTGTTAATAAACGTTATTTCAAACTAGTTTCCAAATTCTATTACTTACTATGGTTAAGTCCATTCTTTCTATATTGACATGTAATTATGATACGCAAACGTCTACACTGATAATCATATTATTTGCCATGTTAATTGAATACGATGCCATGTATGCAGAAAACGCTGCCGTTGGGGTATAGTTCAGTTGCCTGTAAACTCAATTAGTGGCATGTGTCGCCACTACTGTTCATAATCACTAGTGGTGTCTATATATTCAACACACACACACACACACACACACTACTGGTGGTGTGGGGCCTACCATGCCACCAATAACACTTATCAGTGGCACATCATTCGTGGTGTGGGGGCTGCACACCACCAACATGGTTTTGGCACGCCACAGGTAGCATTTTTGTACTAGTGTTTATAATTGATAGTCACTGTTAGACAAGTTTGACTACATGCTTTCTAGAGTTTCCCTGTTTGCAAACAGAAGTAGCATTAGTTTTATCTATTTTTCTTTAGATCTAGCAATGGTATCCCCCATTCTTGAGTTTGGCTGTTCTATGATCCCGCTCACATGTGTTTTTGTGCTGTGTAGTGTGACTACACAGACCTAGACCACATCATTCTAACATATTAAAGAACAAATCAATCTTCAACAATTATAACCCTACCAAACCTATAAATTCCTAAAAGTTAGAATCCTATAAATCAAATATAGAATATGTTCTCAAGAATTATAATCTTACAAAGTTCTTTTGAAAATTATTAAGTAAACATTGTTGCAAATCTACGTTATCAATTAAGATGAAACCTCGTTAGTGATTTTTACTGACAACAACCTTGTTGTATTGATCATGCTGAGTTGAAGTGTTGGTTGAAAAAATATTGGTGGGTCGATTGTACGTGGCACTAGATCAGTATGTGCCATTAAAGTTTGGAACATGTCTCTCTCGAGCGATCACCGATACTAAGTTGGTGGGTTGGTCATACAGTATATCATGTTAGTACACCCTATCATTGGATTTGAATCATCTCACCTTCATTTATTTATGTCATGAAACCATAAGAAAGGAACAAGTGAAGCATCTAGAAGTGCTTGCTTTGCCGCACACACAAAAATTCTTCATGGGAAAGCCAACTGAAGATTCTACTTGGACTTTGTAGAAAAGGTTATGTTCTTGTCCGCATAGGGCTGCTCCATGGCCCTGTCCCAGGGCACTAAGGATTTTTTTTTAGGGACAAACAAAGGTGTTCCGAATCAATGCTTTTGTTGTGACATGCTAAGCTTTCTCCCCTATAGCTAGTACGTTGCTGGGTCTCACACATCACACACATGTTTTGCCCTTGCTTAACTCGTAAGGGAAAGACATGTGATTGAGTTTGTCCATGGCCTTATAAGAATTCAAAAATAGATTATCAATTTGAGATAAATTTATATAGGCCAAGCCTTTTAGTTTCTGAAATAAACAATTTTGCAACATTACATATAAAAAGATGCAACTCCCTACTGTACATATCTCAATTTAAAAGTGCACTTACTTTAGAATATGTAGCAATTAATTCAATTAAATGGATGATTTTTTTTTAACTTCGGCATGTCAGATGGATGAAGGTTGTACCGTGTCTGACCAAGTGTTATGTAACATTTTTCTTTGTTATCTTACTCCTTAAAATCAAAGATTAATGGCCAGGCTATGTGGCTCAACCAAATTGCTCAAAGAAAATCTGTATATTTTATAAAGTCACGCCCATTTATCCTTGGAAATAATAATAAAACACTATTAATAAAATTATTAATAATAATAATAATATAGTATTACCTACATCCCAAATTAATTGTGATGGATTTGTCTAGATACGAATGTATCTAAAACTAAAACATGTCTGTATCTAGACAAATCTAAGACGATTAATTCGGGGGAGAGGGAGTAGGTAGGTATTATTAGCCAAAGAAAGAAAAGTTTTACTACTTACTATTTTATAAAGTTACCGCCATTTATCCTTGGAAATAATAACAATACGTTATTAATAACATTAATAATAATAAATTATATATATATATATATATTAATAGATGTAGGTTTTAATGGAAATAATACTGGCATGATTTTACAGCTTCTAATCCCCGCTTATATATATGTGCCTCAAAGCGGAGATGGCGTACGTGTAATCTGCGTATAACCCGTCTAGTTTTCGCTGCAAGTGCGCAGGGAAACAGTCAGGAGCCTCGCCGTGGCCGCAGGAAACAGTGAGGTGCTTCCCCGTCGTCGGAGGGCACTGCATACGTCTGCGTGAAGTAGAATGGCGGTACGTCGTCCTTCCTCCCTCCTTTTTAGTTTTATTTTTGTATGTTTGATTTATTTGCCACGAGACCAACGGCGCCGGCGCAGAGTCGTCGTGGTCGCCGAGCAGCTAGCTACGTCCCTGGTGCGTGAGAACCTCGTTTATTCTAAAAGTAGCTAGGTCGGCCGGATCCACGGCCGCGCTCACTACGTGCCCGCCGGTACCGTTCTTGGTGGACATGCATGAATCCTTCTTGTTTCATGGCGGTGGTGGTCGGTGTGGGATTTCCACCGGAGTAGAATAGATAGATGATGTATTGGCTGCTTTCTGATTTCAACACCGTATACGTAGTGTAGTAGGGGGGCCTTCCTTCCGTTGCCATGTACTCCATCCGTATGTTGAGCTCATTTGAAATGCCTAGAAAGACAAGTATTTGGGAACGAAGGGAGTAAAACGTGCTTCTTTGGCGGTCGGCCGGTGTGGTGCTGTATCAATTTGCCATACCTACCGAGCGAACGGTTTACTGCTCGTTGGCTTCTTAAAAAGAAGGGGTTTACTGCTCGTTGTCTGCACTTGGTAAAGAAACATAATGGATTATTACCACCCGGCTGTCCCATAGAGAGCATGCAGCTGTCATTGCATGCCACCTGCTATTCTTATGCATGTTACATTTATGGACCAGTACACAACACAGTTTTGTCAGTGTAGTGGCGTGCCGAGTAAAATGTATATATTGCCCTGCCGATAAATGAATTAGTACGTTGAGTCTTCAAATCAGTTTCCTCCTTAACATTGTACCAGAGCATAAGGGTTGATCAGTATTTCATCAACTACTGCATCTGGATGTATGGACGTCCTCTATTATAAGCATCTCTGATTATCAGTTATACTTAGTTGTGCTTGATGACTACACTCATTATGTGTGGACCTACCCTCTCAGACACAAGTCTGACGAGCTGCCCATTTTCCGCGAGTTCTATGCCTACTTTCGCACCCAATTTCAGCTGCCCATTTTCAAAACGACAACGATAGAGAGTTTGATTGTCACATTGTCCGCTCTCTTCTCTCTAAACATGGCTTTGTTCTTCACCTCGCATGTCCTTACACGAGTCACCAAAATGGCAAGGTAGAACGCACACTTGGCACCCTCAATGACAATGTTTGCCCGCTCCTATATCACGCATCATGCCGCCACATTTCTGGGCCGAGGCACTCAACCCTGCCACCTACCTCCCGAACCGGCGGCCGTGCTATGCCAATGCGCCCTGCACTCCGCATGAACTGCGACTCGTCATCGCTCCTCGCTACATCATTCTTTGTGTCTTTGGGTGTCTATGTTACAATGTTACCCCAACACCATGGCCACTACTTGTCACAAACTCAATGTCCGCTCTATCGCATGTGTCTTCCTCGGCTACCCATCAGATCATCGCGGCTACTGTTGCTTTGATCCGCTCTCTTGTTAGGTTCTCACCTCGCGGCATGTGCTCTTTGGTGAGGCAATATTTCCCTTTGCCCGTTCCATTGCAACTAACCCTATGCCGCGCTTGCAACTGCCAGCAGCTCCGACGGTTTTGGAGGTCCCTGTTCTCTGTCGTCCCGCAACGCACAACCCGCACCCTCAGGCGATTCAAGCATGTGCATCCAATCTCCATCGGGCAGGCCCGCTTCTTCGTCGCTCGGTGCGTGTTCTCGCCTTTCAAATGGTAGCGTTGGGTCAGTGATCAATGACTCATATGGCTCTACTTCCCGATTCAAGCATGCTCGTCGGATCGACATCCGACGGTGCCGCGGCTTCACCACCTGTCACATGTGCTCCCCCACCGCGTCCACCAAGACTGGTCGTCACGCGAGCTCAGGTTAGCGTTTTCTGGCCAAACGGGCGGTACTAGGAAGCCGCCATTGCCTTCTCCACATCGTCGATCTCCCCTATTCCCATCTGATCGGTTCGGATGGCCATTCGCGGTCCCAACTTGCTCGCGGCCATGTGCGAGGAGTATACCCACCTCGTCTTTAACTGAACCTAAGTGATGTGCCCGCCTGGTGCCAACCTAATCACCGACAAGTGTATCTTCAAGCATAAATTGCACACGGATGACCCGCTCGAGCGCTACAAAGCGCGCTGGGTCATCTACGGCTTCCATCAGCGCCGGCCGGCTTCGTTGGTGAAACCAAATCAGACCACCTATGTCAGCTGGCCAAGTCCCTCTATGGCTTAAAACAGGCACCACATGCCTGGTTTGTGCGGTTCGTCGGCTTCATTAAGACCCTTGGCTTCGCCGCCACATGCTCTAACTCCTCTCTATTCACGATGGCGCATGGTGCCGACATTGCATTCCTTATGCTCTGTGTGGACGATATCGTGCTCACGGTATCTTCCCTGGCTCTTCTCCAATGCATTGTGCACCAGCTCACTGGCGAGTTCGCCATGAAGGACCTGGGGCGACAACACTTCTTCCTTGGCATTGGTGTCACCTGCACTGCTACTGGCTTCTTCCTTTGTCAGCAGCAGTATGCCGAGCAAGTGATCGAGTGCACCACCATGGATAGCTGCAAGCCTTCGCCCAGTCCCATCGACAACAAGGGCAAGCTGTCGTAAGCAGACGACCCTGGTGTCAACGATCCCTTCGCCTACTACAACCTCGTCGGAGCGCTCCAGTACCTCATGATCACGCACCCTGAGCTTATGTATGTTGTCCAACATATTTTCTTGCACATGCAAGACCCACGTGTGTGTCACCAGAATCTAATCAACCGGGTGCTCCTCTACATCTATGGCACGCCAGCTCTCGGAATGCACCTCCGCACCTCATGGACTTTGGATCTTCCCACCTTTAGCGACGTGGACTAGATTGGCTGCCCGGACACACGTCACAAGATGTCCTTCTTCTCTGTCTACCTTGGCGATGCCCTCGTGTCATGGTCTTCCCAGCGGCAGGCCACCGTGTCCAGGTTCAGTGTTGTGGATGAATATCACGGCGTCACCAACAACTGTATTTTAATAGTTCAAAGAGTTGATCTCGCTTTTTCAGCACTTAATGAAAGTAAGTTGTATTGACGCATCAGGTAAAGATCAATCAAACAGGATGGACTGTATTTTATATTTTCTCTCTTGCCAATGAAATGTTGAATAACTGCCTTCTTGCTCCCGCCAATTGTTCCTAGGGGCATTGCTAATTCATGTGCGCGCATCAGCATGGTCAATTTCCGACAATTGGCCTTTTCCTGATTCGGAAGCCATAGAGAATCAAGTGAAGGATTAAATATGGTGGGTCCACCCGTGAAATCCACCCGTGAAATATCGATTATTCTCGTGCTGAGAAGGGACTGCTCATCTCCATGCACTCCGGACGACCAAGTTCCATAGGACGCTCGTGGCTTAAAGTACGTCGCTACCAAGGGTAACACACCGATTTAGCAAGTTGGTAGATAGACTCACTCAAGAACAATCAAACACTAAGTAGTATACATGTTTTCTCTCATGCTAATGGTAAGTGTATGTCTTCTTTTGTCAATAGCTCATGAAATTGGCTAGAAAGTAAGACTTTGTATAATTAGCTGGCTTGTATATACATCCCACCAACGACGCCGACCGAAGTGGCACCTGCACAGGTTACTTCTTACATGTGGATGGCATAGCTTGCCGATCCTACACGTGTATGTGAACCTTGGGCATGATCCCTATCTTCTATCTTGTATGCTACTACAAATCGAGATTGCCTCATGTATGCACAAATAAGGCTTACGACTTTGTTATTGTGTTTCCATGTAGGATGGTAAGATAGCGAAACATGGTCTTATAGTTTTTTTAGGCAGTTTGGCTTTCTTGCTCACACACAATAGAATAATCGTTGGAGGGAGTTATGTGTAGTAGGGTGTGCTACCCATGTTTTACTCGCCTAAGTGGGGAAGTACGAGGAACAAAAATGTGGCTCACGAGATGTAGGTGATCTGCATGGCAATAGACAGAAAAGCGTCGAATAATACTAGCCAATTAATGGTTGACTTATTTTTATTTTTGTGGGATTTTCTAGCATGACAATCGTTTTCTGGTTAACTCATCAAGTAATTTTAGTACATTATAGATTCAAAATGTTTGACTATTTGTTGTCCATGATGACACATTGGCAATCATTTGACCAAAACATTGCATTTAACACATGGATGGTCTTTAAGAAGGAACTATGTGGTTTTCGTTTATGTTATACGGATCCACCTATATGGTCCTAAATTCTAGCTTCCCTGGCACTTCACAACATCCATTTGAGTTGTTCGTTGAGACTGCAATCTACATTTGTTTAACCATTTGATGCAAGCATCATCAAATTGTACTGCAGTAATGCATGTTTAATTAGTAATCTTATTCTTGGTGATAATGGGCAAATCTGGTCAATCTGATCACCTTTTTGGATTTACCTAATCATTTTCCTCCCAGAAAATAGCCCTGTTACATATAATATGATCTACTCTTGTGGTATTTTAAATCTAGCACAATTCAACCAATTAGCCATCCCTATAACTTGAAATTATATTGTTTCTGATTGTATTTGTGTATATTATTTGTGCATTAGCTTACAGTTTTGTTACAAAGTGCTATACGAATTTCATGCTAGAGATTCAATTGTGATATCTTGCAAATGATGTTATAGTGCAGGGCACTGGTAGAAAAAGGGCCTATAGTCCCGGTTCGTAAGGGCCTTTAGTCCCGGTTCCTGAACCGGGACTAAAGTGTCGGTACTAATGCCCCGACCCTTTAGTCCCGGTTCAATCCAGAACCGGGACTGATGGGCCTCCACGTGGGCAGTGCGCAGAGCCCAGGCAGGAGACCCTTTGGTCCCGGTTGGTGGCACCAACCGGGACCAATAGGCATCCACGCGTCAGCATTTCTGTGGCTGGGGTTTTTGTTTTTTTTTAAAGGGGGGGGTTTGGGGGTTTTGGGGGGTTAATTTAGGTGTTTCATATATTGTGTTAGCTAGCTATAATTAATAGAGAGAAGTGTCCTCTCTTACGTCCGTGCTTGGTCGACGCTACGTACTATACATACGTATAGAGAGGACTAGACACGTTAATGGGCTGACCCGGCCTGGACCATAGCCCTGTTTTCTACTAGTGGTAGAATTATTGCTCTCCTCTACAATTTCTTTTCTAATGGTTTGCTTTTAATATTGAATGATGTGTGCTTAACTAATTTCACAGGGCTTTAGGAACGACAGTGATGGTCGTGATAAAGGGAAAAGTGATGTTGAGTCTGAACCCTCACGGGCTCCGGACTTGAGGAACT
The DNA here is from genome assembly GCF_002162155.2 of Triticum dicoccoides. Classification (NCBI taxonomy): domain Eukaryota; kingdom Viridiplantae; phylum Streptophyta; class Magnoliopsida; order Poales; family Poaceae; genus Triticum; species Triticum dicoccoides. The sequence continues at coordinate 698,509,808 of NC_041384.1, forward strand.
TATATGCTCCTGGCCCGTCCACGCTGGTACCTCAGGTAGTAACTGATTTTGTATATAAGTACAAGAGCTAGCCAAGACTTGTTATTATTAAGATAGTAGTGTGATGTCTGCACTAGAATAGAGTAATAAAAAGGAAAGATGGCATATTTCTTGTTGTTATGTCCAATGTGTTTGTGAGTCAAATAATATGGGCCCATAGTTGACTTAGTTGTAGTTATGATGATCTAATGGTTATGCTTTCTTGATTGAAAAAGAGTAGTATATTAATGGCTGGATGTTTTGCTTTTATGTGTGATTTTCTAGCATGGCTATCTTTTCTCTAGTTAACCCATCAAGTAGTTTTAGACTTTTAGTATATAATAGATTCAAAATGTTCGACTATGTCTTATCCATGATGAGACATTGGCTGGCGGACCTTTGACCAAACATGTATTTAAACATGTTGATAGTCTTTAATAAGGAATTGTGTGGTTTAATTTATGTTATATTGATCTATCTATATCGTACAAAATTCTTACTTATCTGGCACTTCACCTCATGCATTTGAGCTATATATACATTTAGACTGGAAATTACCTTGTTTATCCATTTAATGCAAGCATCATCAAGTTGTACTGCACTAGTGCATGTTTGGTTACAAACCATAATCCAGGTGATAATGGGCAAACTTTGTCTATCTGATCATCTTTTTAGAATTACCAACCTGATCACTCCCCCCCCCCCAACATAAAATAGCCATGCTACGCATAAAGTGTTCAACTAACTAGACTATCCTTCGTACAAAGCTAGCACACTTCAGTTAATTAGGCATCCCTATAAATTTAAACTATAGTATTTCTAATTGTACTAAGTGTATATTGTTTGCACTTTAGCATTGTCTTCATGTGAAAATGCTGGAGGGGAGATTTTCAAATAAAATAGATGGTTTTTTCTTCTTACTTTTTAATGTGTTCTAACTCTAACATCGAGTTACTATACTTGTTTCGTGCCAGAAAGTTCATTTGCGATATCTTGCGACTGATGTGATAGTGCATGATAGAATTATTGTTTTTCTCTACAATTGATTTCCTTGTGGTTTGCTTTCAATATTGATTCGTGTTTGCTTAACTAAGAGGAGTGATCGTGATGGCCGTGACAAGGGGATAAGTGATGATGATGTTGAACCCTCATGGGCTCTGGACTTGTGGAACTTCGATGCTCCTAGCCCGTCCTCGTTGGTACGTCATGTAGTAATTGATTGTGTATTTAAGTACAATAGCTAGCCATACCTTGTTTTTATTAAGATCATAATGTGATATTGGTTTGTGCAACTATCAAAAGAGTTCTAATGGGTGGGCCAATGGGGAAGGGTCATCTCCTTCTTTAGTCAAGAGATATGTGGCAATGGGTTTCCCAAAAGAAATGGTCGTGACAAGCATCAAGGAGATTGGTAATAATAGAAGTAACAAATTTCATTTAATTTGTCTTATTTGTGTTTGCACCGTCCATCTAATCAAGGCTTTTGGTTTTCCTTTCAGGGCATAGTGACGAAAATGCATTGCTTGAGTTACTGTTGACCTATAAGGTATGTGTCCATGGGTGTTATTACTAAATTTATCCAATGGAGCTCTTGCTATGTGATGGCAAGGATCATATGTATCATGCACAAGAGAAAGTCTCTCAAAAGACTTGGGATCGGTGATGTCAACTGTAGGCAATAGGTGATGAAGATACATTGGGTAACGTCTCTACTTCTGGCTGCACCCTCCATAGAGTTGAAGATGGTGATGATCTTGATTTTGAGAGCTCGGATGGTGATGATGATGCTGGTGATACAGAGCCCAACTTTGGTGATTATAGTGATGAGGTATGATGATATATTTGAATTATTTCCCATGCATACCTTGCGCGCCCCTTTACATATTGTTTGAGCTTTGTTTATTTTTATCCTAGCATTTCATGAGTGTAGACTTGCGGAATGAAATTGGAACACCTGATTTTTTTTAAAAGCATTCTCATCATGTTAAAGTTTTATCATGTAAGAGTTAATATAGGATATGAGGTTGACTACCATTAGACCAATGCCTCCCTCAAAGTACTCAAAGAGGTTGTGAAGGAGTAGAAACTGAGTGTATTGTTGTGTTGCTTGTTTGTAATTTTGACGAATTAGAAAATATATTTCTGTTAGACATCACTGTTTTTTCTTCAGTTCTTATGCATTTAAATGTTAGTTACTACAAGACATGTGACTTGAGGATGTTGGTTTTGAAACACTTCAACAAATCACACCAAGAGCAACATGTACGTGCAAAGCTAGCTTCAAACAAGCACACAAGCTAGTAGCTTGATTGATGAAGACTAGCTAGTAGGAATACGTGTTTGTCTCACCAAAACCTCCTGTGCGTAAGCTTTTCGTGGAGCTAGCTCTAGATTGGATCGATCGATTCATTTCGGCGCTGTCGCCGGAACTCCTACCTAACTTGATGACAAAAAACTCAGATCGATGGATTTGATGGCCACACAGGCTCGTGTGGAGCCTGTTCTATACTTTGTATTGCTTTTTCATGGGTTGATGTTTACAAGGGGCTGGGTACATGTATATATACTAGGCTAGTCTAGCTATCTCATGAACGAGATGCTAGGAAAACTAATCTTAGGTGGACTAGTAATTCTAGTTGGACACAAACTTGTGTTTATGCCTAACAGAGGATTTATGATGCTATGAGCAAATCATACTACATGTGGTGTAAACAAGAGAACATATACACATGCCACATGCGCTCTAACTTTAAGAATTCAAAATTTGCGCACCAATTATGCCCTTTGGTTTATTTTGTAGTCCAAGCTATAGTGTACAGTCGGAGTGATCTGAGAAGAGTTCGGAAAGAAGTAGAAGCGAAACTTGATAATTGTGAATACTGAAGAAAGATGCAGGCATATAGGTGGATATATATAATTATATCCTTGACTAGAGTAAAGTTTGTGCTGCACCCTATCTCATCACTTAACTGTAGAATCAAAGGAGGGTTGGAAACTAGCATGTAGGTTAGGAAGAATAGCATGTAGGTTAGGAAGAATAAGGTCTTCAATAATTGAATGGCATAGTTCAGGATTCTTTTTTTTTTACTCTCAGTGACGCAATGTGAACATAGTACTAGAAAAGAATATCAAACTCACCCCAAGAAATGTTTCAAGAAGATCAACGTGTAAACCTATTAGCTGAGAAAACTGAGGGGGTCAAGAAATAAATTTTCAGCGAGAGTTGAATACCTGAAGTCACTTATTTAGAAATCTTGAAATGTAATATATATGATCTTGTAGCTGAATTTTATATTAGTTACGCAAATAAAATTTGCAAAGTGAATATTGTATGGTTCAATCCTATTCATGGCTAGAAATATGGAATGCCTGAAAATAACAAGTAGGGAGAGCATATGGAGTGTTTGTTCTCTATTACACCTGCTCAGAAAAAAAGATATGTCTTGATTGCTAGCAACCAATGAACCTGAAATAAGGTGGATGGGAATATCATCATGTTCTTGTGAAGACATGCATTTGCCTTATCATCAATATGTTTTAAAAAAACCATGAAAGTGTCATGAAGAGACCAGATGACTTTGTTTCACCACCATTATACATCATGTAACAAAGCTAGATGTGTACCTTCAGTTTATTCCAGTCCAGCACAACCAATACTTTATCTTGCTGGTAAAGCTAGTAGTTTCAAGCGTAAACCTATGATGAGCATCACCGTTCATGCATGTAGTAACTTTGTATTAATGTCACTCTCAAATAGCACCGGAGAATAACAAGTTGAGTTCCTAAATTATTTCATCGATTTAGTTCTCGTTCAATTTTTTTGTCTTATTTCTGGGGAAGTAGGTGCTACTCGTTTCTTGATCATTTATTAGTTGTGGGGCCCCTTTTTCCTCTAGCCTTATATGTGTCGCTATGTAGTTGTATTTCCTTAGTTGGCATTAAGTAGTCAGTAATATGTATTAAGTGTTTTCCAATCTTAGTTTTCATTATACTTTTGTGCAGGATTTTTTACAAGAAATGTCTGAGAAGGACGAGAAAATCAACTCATTAGTAGATATGGGATTTTCTGAAGATGAAGCTAATATGGCTATTATAAGATGTGGTGTGGCTCTATTTTAAACTATTGCCTTGATGTTTATTTTTTCCATGGATAAGGCACGTTATGATAATTTATTTCTGATTAAATTTTCCTAGGTGTGGACGGTGATCTCTTTGTATTAGTTGATTCGATTAGTGCATCACGGGTTGCAGGAAATTTGGACTTATCTAACCATCAGGTACTTTGTGGTTTAATGTACATTTGAATAAGAAGATCTTTTTGTTCTCTCAGTTTGATGTAAAGAACATTGCAATACGTGTACATTTGTGGCAGGTTACGGGAAGATGCTTCGATTCTTTGGAGGGTGAAAGAAAGCAAAGGTTGGTGGAAGAGAGAAAGAAAAAAAGGAAGCGATGTGGATGTACTGGACAGAGCAATCAACCCTCTTTGGATTGCAACCATGATGAACAGATGCTTCTTCCAAATCCAATGGTTGGATTTAACCTGCCCAATTATAGCCCATCATCAGTTAGGATGACTAGAACGATTCTTGAACAAGATATGGGACCACCTTATTTCTACTACGAAAATGTGGCTAGAGCTCTCACAGGTGTATGGGCGACCATTTCAAGATCTCTGTATGACATTCAACCTGAGTTTGTAGATTCCAAACATTTGTGTGCAGCTGCAAGGAAAAGAGGCTACATACATAACTTGCCTATTGAGAACAGAGCACCTCTTCTTCCTTCTCCTCCAATGACCATATTTGAGGCATTCCCCTGTTACAAGAAGTGGTGGCCTTCCTGGGATCAGAGAACACAGTTCAACTGCTTGCTAACAGGTGTGGCAGGTCCAACGCTGACTGGAAAGATTGGGCGTGCTCTTGCAAGTGCGGGCACTCCACCATCTCAAAGTATTCAAAAGTATGTCATCGATCAGTGCAAAAGGTACAATCTTGTCTGGGTCGGAAAAAATAAGGTTGCTCGATTGGAGCCTCAAGAGATTGAATATCTACTTGGTTTTCCAAAGGACCACACAAGGGGACTCGGCGACACAAATAGATACAAATCTCTAGGCAACTCATTCCATGTTGATACTGTTGCTTACCACTTGTCAGTGCTAAAAGGCATGTTTCCCAATGGTGTTAATGTGCTGTCCTTATTCACTGGTATTGGAGGAGGAGAGGTAGCTTTGCACAGGTTGGGAATGAACATGAGGACAGTGGTTTCTGTTGAAATAGACAAAGCTAGTAAGAGGATTTTCAGGGATTGGTGGAATCAGACTCAAACGGGCACACTGATTGAGATTGATGATGTGAAATCTCTTACTGATGATCAAGTTGCAACATACGTTACTACATTTGGCGGCTTCGACTTGGTGATTGGGGGCAGCCCATGTAATAATCTTGCTGGGTGTAACTGATCCAGCCGTCATGGCTTGGAGGGCAAGCAATCTGTTTTGTTCCACCATTATGTCAGAATATTGAATGTCGTCAAGTCGGCTATGGCCAGGAAGTAGCCTAATCATTGCAGTTCTTGTTGTATCATTCAATGCTTTATATCTAGGAAGCGCAACTTATCTGTGTTTAAACGTTGAATTGATGTGGAGGGTTTTTATTTGGGAGAAATATCATATTGACATTTAGCCATACGATGTTTATGGTTGCTAACTGATTTAGATCTTGCTCGTGTTTATTTGGGAAAAGACTATTCTTGGTCCCCTCAACTATTTCAGAGCCTAATTTTGTACAGGCTGGGAGTACATTTAGTTCTACGAATTCCCTCCCTTCTAGTTTGTAGAAAAATGCCTTAGTGCTGGTTGCTCCAAATTCTGTTCAGCGGGCTCTTTTCGCCAACAAAATTTGTACATCTTTGATTTATTTGCAAACATGTCCCTCGGATGCATTCCGCGTTGAGGTAGCAGAATGGCATTGTGCTGGCAGCAGAACAGATTGTTTTCTTCATTTTTTGCATACGCTGCATCTGAACATAATTTTGCTAGCTGCGGAGAGGAGTTTCTGTTGCTGTTATATTTCTTGGAGACTACATCCAGAGGCAGTGGAGGATTTAAGACGCGCAAATTCAGGGTTTCCTACACTGTTATGTTCTGCATTTTCTGTTCAGATTGTATTCTGAAACAGTCGAAACAAAATATTTTGCCGCGCATTGCTGCTCCTCATTGGAAGCCTCCTGGTCCTCGTTGCTTTCACCCCTGAATCCTTGGACCTTGTTGTGAGTGAGTCTGAAGGATGGATGCCTATTCTCCAGCAAATGGATGATCTGTTGGTTCTCTTTTATATTCTTTTCTTCTACTCCCTCCGTTCCAAATTAGAAGGGAGTAAAAAAGAGGTGCCCATATGGCAGCTCATATTACCACAAAGCAGCTCATATCAACAAATTCAAACTGATCCAGACTATTAAGGCCCTTTCTGGGTTCTGTTTTATTCATGTAAGATTGCATCCAACATGACTGTAAGTCTGTAACCATGTTGACTTGACAATATAAGCTCGTTGCTCTAAAAAAGATTACTCGGGATACAGTGCACCATGCTGGCTGCTGCTGCTGGGAGCCACCGTGGCATTGCACCATGGTCCAAGCATCAGTGCGCCACCGCCTCACTGCGACAGGCTGCCATGTCGGGCGATAAGGACATGCTAAGTTCTGTAGTTCAAATATGAAAAGATACAAACTGAATACCACTTAAAAGTCAAAGTTTCCACACAACATTCTCAACACTACAGAGCTAAGACAGAGAAACTCGGGATACAATGCATCACAGCAATTCCATCTAACTGATTGCTCTCTCATACACAAATCAGGACACCACCCGGCCTTCTGGAAACTGCACTACAGGTGCAAAACGAAACACAAGAAAAGCTTAGACACAGCCTCGCTGGTCTGGTTCCATCTAGGATAGCAAGGAAACCAGCGAGACGAACTCTGAGATCGCCCTGCCCTTCCATTTTGTGTTAATGACGAAGTGCTCCGGGTGCTTCCTGAGCAGCTCCAGCAGCCCGAACCATGGCCTCCCCTTGGCTATAATCGGTGACTACTCCTCCCAGGTCAGGTACTTCCGCACCCTGGTGTGGTGCTAGACGTTGCCAAACCAGTCCACAAGCTGCGAGTAGACAAACAAGTATAAGACTTTGCATGTACAATGATTGAACCGTGTAAAAATAGTCTGATCATGCTTCATTGCTAATCTAAGGAAATTGCCAATAAAAAGGAGAACAACAACAACAACAACAACAACAACAACAACAACAACAACAACAACAACAACAACAACAACAACAATAATAATAATAATCATAATCATAATAATAGTGTTGTGACATGATACAGAATAGGAGGGATATCCCAGTAATGTGACATGATTAATTAATGAAAAATGAAGTTTTCCAGGATAGCTACCACAGGATATACTTGCAAGTCTTTCCCACTAATTGTAGAAGAGAAATGTAAATATCAGTAGAAAATCGTCCGTAGCGAGTCATGGCTCCACAAAAACGAAGCGACAAGATTCAGCACAAAACATGTTTGTAGTGACAAGTGAAGGATGCTAGCAAGCAGAGTCATGCATTAACAGGCTTAAAGCCTAAGAGCCTAAAGTTATCTGCCTTTGGATTTATATGATAGTTTTGACAAGTTATAGTATATACACCTCTTTCGAAACAGGCTTTCGCCCAGCTTTATATATATACCCAAACAGCCAAACCGATACAAAGTGGTAAGGAAACCCTCATACAAGGAGGTCAAAGAAAAATAGTATGCCACCTGAGCAAGGGCACAAGTGCACCTTACCCCACTTCGAGCGTGAAAACAGGAGATGCAACACCTAACAAGAGACAACCAAGACTATTGAATAGGACTGGACCCTCACCACTTCGAGAAACCACCGTACACCATAGTACCGAACACACCGAGCCATTTATGGAAAGGGCCAACTCACCGTTGAGATAGCCTCCTTGTTCCGGGCCATGGAGCTCAGCTTCTGCAAGGATATAGCAAGGACCGAGAACAGATACCACAGAGACACTGTAAATGACAGGAGATCACTAGACCATCCCACGCTAGAGTCGAGGATGCTACAAGTCCAGGACAAGGCATGCTCGAAGTCGCTGGCCGGTTGCAACCAAAAGGGACCGGGGCTCCGCACTGACACCCTCAAGATGGTGATGATGCCAAGTGACACCGTAGTGCCCAAAAGGACGGACTATGGTTTTCACCCGGAGCCCTTGCATCAAGAGGGGACCCACAACAATGCATCCAAGAAGGAAGTGAAACTCGTAGGCGCTGCCATCGGCGGCGCCCGAGCGTGGAGCTTTTGCTAGGACTCTCACAAGTGCCACCTGCGGAGCCAAAGTTGCGACCCGATATGTGAGGAGGGGACCACTGCCACTAGCGCAAGGCCTCGAGATCGAGACCAGGGAGCCACCACCACCAAAGCCACAATGACACTAGGATCATCCGCTACCCCTCCCCTTGCTACCCTCATAGCCCAAAAGGAGACGCCACCACTACCGCAACGCTACTCGCTGCAGAGCCAACTGTGTAGCCTCAACATCCAAGGTCATCGCCCTGGCATCCAGGAGAGACACACCATCACCGTCAGGGCACCAGGCCGCCGAAAATCAAGCACCTTCAGACAGACAACGCAAGGGCAGAACCGTCGTGTCATAGCTCCACCACGATCAGGGCCAGCCAACACAGATGCTGACCCACGAGCAGAGGACAAATGGCAACGGGTGCCAGATCCCCTCTGGATCCAGCCCCGCCATGGACGGGAATGAGGATCATCGGCTCTAACCAGCATCACTTCGCAGGCCAGCCCACCATGCAATGTCGGGGTGGCACCCAACCGAAGCGGACCGCCTGAGTAGCTGGCCTCCACGCGCCAGATCCGGCCGTTTGGATCTGACTAAGAAACAATGGCGAGGCCCACTACCGGCGAAACCCTAGATTGTGCAAGATACTAGACGCCACCTACTACCGACAAAACCCTAGATCCTGCAAGATACTGGACGTCGGAGCTACGCAGGCCATCGGGGGAGCTGCCCCGTGCCACCCTAGACGACCGTGTGGCCCCATTTCTGGCCACCACGGATGGGCCACCCACCGTGTAGCCGTCGTGGCTCTAAGCGCGCCCGCACAGCACAGCGCCACTGCCAGCCGATAGCACCTTGCGCCGCCGGGATTGCATTGTAACGCCCTCGATGCGACTATATCTCCCACGTGTCGAAGCACGACTTAGAGGCATAACCGCATTGAAAGCAATGTCGCAAGTGAGGTAATCTTCACACAACCCATGTAATACACAAGGGAAAGAGATACATAGTTGGCTTACAATTGCCACTTCACACAATTACATGAATAAAGCATTACATCAACCAAATACAATCAAGGTCCGACTACGGAACCAAAATAAAAGAAGACCACCCCAAATGCTACACAGATCCCCGATCGACCCCAACTGGGCTCCACTACTGATCAACTAGGACGAAACAACACAAAAGGGAAGATCTTCATCGAGCTCCTCCTTAAGCTTGGTTGCGTCACCTGCTCAATAACATCGGCACCTGCAAATTGGTTTTGGAAGTATCTGTGAGTCACGGGGACTCAGCAATCTCACACCCTCGCGATCAAGACTATTTACGCTTATGGGTAAGGTAAAAGGTGTGAGGTGGAGCTGCAGCAAGTGACTAGCATATATGGTGGCTAACATACGCAAAAGAGAGCGAGAAGAGAAGGCAAAATCACGGTCGAACAACTATGATCAAGAAGTGATCCTAGAACAACCTACGTCAAGCATTACTCCAACACCGTGTTCACTTCCCGGACTCCGCCGAGAAGAGACCATCACGGTTACACACGCGGTTGATGTATTTTAATTAAGATCAACTTTAGGTTTTCTACAACCGGACATTAACAAATTCCCATCTGCCCATAACCGCGGGCATGGCTTTTGAAAGTTCAAATCCCTGCAGGGGTGTCCCAACTTAGCCCATCACAAGCTCTCACGGTCAATGAAGGATATTCCTTCTAGCGGGAAGACCCGATCAGACTCGGAATACCGGTTACAAGACATCCTCGATAATGGTAAAACAAGTCCAGCAAGACCACCCGTTGTGCCGACAAATCCCGATAGGAGCTCCACATATCTCGTTCTCAGGGCACACCGGATAAGCTAAGCGTACGGGAGCCAACGTAACCCAAGTTGCCAAGGGACGGCCCCGCATGGTGCTCTGGGTTGGACCAACACTTATAGAAGCACTGGCCCGAGGGGGTTAAAATAAAGATGACCCTTGGGCTGGCCTAACCCATGGGGAAAAGAGGCTAGGTGGTGAATGGTAAAACCAATGTTGGGCCTTGCTGGAGGAGTTTTATTCAAAGCGAACTGTCAAGGGGTTCCCATTATAACCCAACCACATAAGGGACGCAAAATCCGGGAACATAACACCGATATGACGGAAACTAGGGCGGCAAGAGTGGAACAAAACACCAGGCATAAGGCCGAGCCTTCCACCCTTTACCAAGTATATAGATGCATTAATTAAATAAGAGATATTGTGATATCCCAACAAAATATCCATGTTCCAACAAGGAACAAACTTCATCTTCACCTGCAACTAACAACGCTATAAGAGGGGCTGAGAAAAGCGGTGACATAGCCAAACAACGGTTTGCTAGGACAAGGTGGGTTAGATGCTTGGCTTAACAATATGGGAGGCATGATAAGCAAGTGGTAGGTATCACCACATAGGCATAGCAAAAAAGCAAGCAACTAGCAAGCAAAGATAGAAGTGATTTCAAGGGTATGGTCATCTTGCCTGAAATCCCACAAGAAAGAAGAGTGAGTCCATGAAGAAGACAAACGAACGGAGCCGAACGGATCCTCACAAACACGAAGTTACCGGAACCAACCCGAAGAAGCAACACCGGAAAGAAAGCACACAACATAGTAAACAACCAACACATGAACATGTTTTGATATGCGGGATGCGGTATGCGGTGCATATGCATGATTTGGAAAGGAATGATTGAACCTGACCTCAACATGGAAATCCAAGAGTGCCACTGGAGAGGTGAGGTGATTTCGGTTGAAATCGATATAAAGATCACCAGAATCGGATGCACGGTTTGGAAATGGCAAGCAAAATAAATATGGCACCGGTCTGCGATAAACAGCAAGTAGCCATCTAAATGCATCAAGATAAATATGCTACAGCACTCAAACATGACAACAAAATACATGGAAGAGATCCACTCATGAAGCTTGACAAAAGATGAACACTGAGCTACGGCTAATTCACTCAATAACAGGTTCAAACAAGCATGGCAAAAGTGCAAATGATAACAGGTTTCAGACTTGGTGAAATTAACACAAGTTTAGAATTTATCATCAGGAAGCACACTTTAGAGCATGAAGACTACAAGTTACAGGAACTTAACATGGCAAGGCGAGGCATGGCATGAGGCTACTCAAAGCACTTAACAAAAGTCCCTTAGTGACCTTGAGCCAAAAGGGATTAGAAAATACATTTGCAAGCATGTGAACATGGCAAAAACATAAACAGATTCAGACTTAGTGAAAAACTGGAGCATGCAAAACAGTTAACGAGTAGGCATGTTTACGAGCTCGATGCATTCACTACAGAGCATGGCATGGCAAACTAAGCATACACCCATCAAGAAGACATAGTATAGGAGCTAGACATGGCAAGAACAACAACATAGCATGCACGGATCACTAGCAATAACCTCGGCAAAATTGCTAAACATGTCAACAATCTGCCAGGATCATTTTATAGCAAAAGTAGAGCTCGATTGACTCAAGTTAGGGTGCTCCATAAATGCAAACAAAGACATGGATGGATAGAGAACCACAATATTAACAAAACATCTTTACTGATCATCCTCAAAAGAGGCACGGATCACTAGGAAACAACATGAACATATGGCATAACAACAAAAATCAGGACAAAAACTTAATGAAATTGTAAGTCCTTAAAATCAGCATTAGCGATTACGCTACTTTGCATGCTTGTGCTAGTCACCACAAATATCACAAAAATACATGGCAGACACCCCTGTAAAGATGGCATGGCATATAATAAAACAATGTAGAGCTCAGGATCATAGCATGCACACATTAATCATGGCAAAAATGACAAAAGGCCATTTGCTGAAACAGATCTGACATAATCATCACATAGCCCTCTTCCAACAGCATTTCGGGCATCAAGATGAGCTCAAATGAAAATGATGCAATGAGATTAAATGATGTACTCGTCGAACGAACATTTTGATATGCTGTACGCACGAATCGGAGCTACGATGATGAAGTTATAATGCGTTAAAAAGAGCAAAAAATATTAGGGTTTGAGGGGAAAAGTCAACCGAGGAGGTTCCAGATCCAGATCGGGATCCGGCACTGTAGCAGGCGGCGCGCGCGAACCGAGGTTGACCGGAGCATCGCCGGAGGATGGAGATGGTCGGAGTAGGAGGGAGAGCTCGCTGGGGAAGGGAGCTCCGGTGGAGGCAGCGAGGCCGGACGGCGACGAGGGCGGAGCGGCGCGGTCGCCGGCGCGGAGGTGCGAGGCGAGACGGCGCCGGC
>NC_041384.1:698522769-698571679 GCF_002162155.2 Triticum dicoccoides
GGTTGCGGGCTCGCGCGGGCCCGATCTGGGTCCCGCGGGCCGCGGCGGCGGAGGGAGCTGAGGTGGCGACCTCTCGTTGGCTGAGGCGACGGAGGCGGTGACGTGTCGCCACAGGATTGGTGGAGGTAAGGTGGCCGGTGCGCACGGACATGTCCGGCGCGGTGGAAAGAATTGTCCGGCGGCGCGGGGAGGAGTTTGTTAGGGTTTGTACCGCGAATTTCGGGAGGGGATCACATATATATATGTAGAGGGAGCTAGGAGAGTTCAAATGGGGTGCGGTTTGCGGCCACGCAATCGTGATCGAACGACCGAGAGGATGGAGGAGGTTTAAGTGGGTTTTGGGCCACTTTGGAGGGGTGTTGGGCTGCAACACACACGAGGCCTTTTCGGTCCCTCGGTTAACCGTTGGAGTATCAAACGAAGTTCAAATGGCACGAAACTTGACAGGCGGTCTACCATTAGTAAACCAAGGTCGCATGACAAGTATCGGTCCAATCCAAAAACGTTTAACACCCGCACACGAAAAGAGGTAGAAAGGGACACCGGGTGACATAGGAGCGCCGGATTGCAAAACGGACAACGGGGAAAATGTTCGAATGCATGAGACGAACATGAATGCAAAAGAAATGCACATGATGACATGGTATGAGATGCATGACACGCAAGTAATGACATGGTAACAACAACGAATAACTGAAGAACACCTGGCACATCGGTCTCAGGGCGTTACATGCATGAGGGGAAAGGAGAGCCCTGCCGCAGCCCATTGCAACCAGGCTTCGCCCGGCGGCGTGACTTAGGAGGGTGGGGGGTGGAGAGGGTTGCCCGCCCAGCCACCGCGTGGTGGTGGCACGGACGAGCAAGAGGAGGTCGCATTTTTTCATCCTCCACTGAAACCTTCCACATCATGGTACATACACCTACAGGCTACAACTAAGCTATATTAGACAGGCAGGGATGCTAGCACCTGACCTCCATCCGCAGATGATATTCTCAGTATGCAGTTTGCATTATTATTCTTTTGAATCAGGAAGACTTCTTTTAGTGTCATAAATTCTGATGATATTCTATATCAGAAGTTAAACTGTAATTGTATGGACCATCCCATCAATCAATGTATAAACACAGTAAACTACTTTCAGTATATTTAACTTTTCCAAGCCAGAGCAAGACTAATTAGGTTAGGCGTACTTTAGCTTCAGGATAGAAGTTGGGTAGCAAATACGTGTGTTTTTCCATGACAAACCTCTGTGTGAAGTTTTCTCGTAGGCATATATTGTCCAGGACCACAGATGTCAGATAACACAATCGCAACAGATGACATGACTTCCTTCTCTTCCAATTGAAGGATGTGCTGGTTGTCCACATCCCGGTCACCCCTCAACCTTATTTCTGGTCTATTGTCTGCACACACAAAAAGAAGCAAGTTCAGGTCAGATCAAACAAATATTTCCCTGCACATGGTAAAAGATAATGAATTTGGTCTTTCACTGGACAGAACTCCAAAGGTCCATAGCTGGAAGTTTGGAAAGAAGAACAAAGGTCACTAACAGCTTCTAAAACTTGCATCATACCATTTCCTAATTCATAATTCTTCATAGAATGTCGGCTGCTTCAGTGATAGAAATATCATAGATAATGTACTTAATTTCTCCCTAGAAACTAAGATTGGAAGATGTGAAAGACATTCAGATTGAAGCATCTTGGTGTGCATCTTTCGATGTGCGAATATAACTGCATCTCTGCTACTCTTTTTCTCCTATAAAAGGTAAAAACATAAGAGATGCAGTTATGTTCACACATCATGATGTGCCAATTCGGATATAAAGCATCATGTTCTTACATAACACCACTTGCAATAGCAACTAATAATGTATGTGTACTTGCAGTAAACATATGGTGAGAGTTGCTTAAGGGATATTTCCGCGACATTACAGCTGTGTTATAATGTGCATATCTATCTCTAATATGTAATGTTGCAATATCAACATCATCTTACTTTGTAGCCATCAGTTGCAACATGCAAATAACGCGTACAGCCAGATTGAGTGACTGAACAACCAAAATCATCATCAGCTCTACATATTTTTTAGAAGAGAAACAAGACGACAAGGAAGGGAAAGTATACACAGTAAAAATGCAGAGCAAGGATTATGTATCACCTTCGCCGATTGTTCCTATTGGTTCAACATTGATTCTGTGCCCACCATAGATGTCCAAATCTCTGGGAGACTTTTCGGTTCTCTTCAGCTTGCCCTTCATTCCACTTGCACTGACACCATTCCCAACGTCACCAGTCATCACTATCCTGGCCATAATCACCTTCAGGGAGGCGGTCATGGAAATCGGACACACGAGGGTGCCCTGGCTGCACATACGATGGAAGTGCGATATGTGACGGAATAAAAGGGGCTTGTCGAGCAGCGGCAAGCGAGGCAAAGATAGACCTCGTGGGCAGGAGGAAGTAAAACTTCTTGTCCCCAATCTGAAGGAGGTCCTGCGAGTCAAGCTTAACAGGAGGATTCCAAGGGAGATGCAGGACACACTCAACAAGGCAGCCGTTCTTGCCGATGACCTCGAGCGCGAAGCGGCAGTGCTGGAAGTCATAGAATATCCACGCGTGGTGGCGCGAGATGTTCATCCCCCCACCAAGGCTGGAGAGATCGACATCCACAGTCGACTTCTTGCTGTTGCGGCCCAGCATGATCGAGTAGGTCTGCATGTAGTACTCGAAATCCTCACCCTGCAGCTTGGCGAACCCTGCCTCCACCTCACCATCACCGGCGGGCATTGCACAAGCACCCTCAACATGAGGCATATTGGCTTCAGTTGAATCCCCAATTTTTCGGCAAGATTAGCTGTGCCCCCCACCTCAGACCGATCAACCTAATCAAACAATGGATAGGAGGAACAGGTTAATTAATAGGGCACCAAGCGGCGACCAATCAATGAAAAAAATGCTCATGCATAACGCTGAGACAAGCAGGGTGCAGTGAGATACAATGGGTATATGCAACCTCCATCCTGGCAGGGTCCGAAACAAGTTGAAAACAGCTGCCTTATATATGCAACCTATTCATGATAGCAGTGATAAATTGAAATCTCAAATGAGCTACAATACAGAATCCAAGTAAATAGTTTGAAGCTCTGTTGTGCTGTGGTGTGCTACAATAGTTTGGAGTTCCCTAAATTTTCAGTCATGCCAAGTGATATTTCAGCTGTAGTGCACCTGCCCTCTTACCGGAGCTTCGTCAGCGGAGCCTGCCACCGCCTCCGCTCTCCGGCGTCGCCGTCGCGGGGAAGAATGGATGTAGGACCCGTTTCCGATTCTGCACGGCTCCCTCCTACACTCCGGTCGCCGGCGCTGCTCCTCTCCCGTCCCCAGCGCCAAGAAAGACCTGTCCCAGGCCCGGCAGCCCACTCCGCCGCGGCGGCGACTGAGGGACTTCCCTGCCGGCAGGAGAAGAAGCCTGCGGCGGCGGCGGCTCCGATCTGGTTGGGTTCGAAGACTGAGCACGGCCACTGGAGACGTGCGGAAGGCAGTGGCTGGCTGCTACATCAAAGTTCGGCCCATCAGGCTATCTGCTGCCTACACTACATACATGAATGTTCACAGAACATGTGTCCATAAACCCTAAAAAATTCAGATCCAACTTCAAATTGCAGAATGAGAAGGAAAAAAGACAAAATCAGCATGAATAGCGTCAATAAAAATAAAAACATGAATAGTGTGAAGACTACACTATTTACAATAGATTTGTCTTTTTTGTTTCTCAATGTGTACATCGAATTTGGATCTAAAGTTTTGAGGGTTTGTATATACATATGTTGTGAATATCCATGCTTTTTTTGGATTTTTTTGAAACATTTTTTTTCCAAATTGGTATCATGTGAACATCTAAGTATTGGTATCACATGATGTTTTCCCGTACACTATATACACAACTGATGACAAAAAAAAGGGCTAACGCACACTTCATCGCGCCGTTCTTCACACGTGGGACTAATTTATTTTTTCTTGTGCAAGTTGTTGCGGTCAGTTGTTTCATTTTGATTTTATCTGCGTTGACTAGGTTTTAACTATGTTATGGCGGTGTTTATTCTTTTTTCATTTGTTGTACCGGGGTGCTGTTGAAGATGATATTTGTTCTGAAATGATAGCCGAGTTGTTCGGCGTGTGGTGGTGGCATCCTTATACATTTTGACCTCGTCATCGGCTCGG
Source organism: Triticum dicoccoides (assembly GCF_002162155.2). Classification (NCBI taxonomy): domain Eukaryota; kingdom Viridiplantae; phylum Streptophyta; class Magnoliopsida; order Poales; family Poaceae; genus Triticum; species Triticum dicoccoides. The sequence continues at coordinate 698,526,992 of NC_041384.1, forward strand.
CGTGTGAGCCCCTTGGGGGCTACTATTCCACTCTGAAAAACCATGGAATTGTTGTTATAACGTTCACATGGGCCAGCCCACAAACCTCTTGCTCGCTTAGCATTTTTCCCGATCGCTCCATTGCTATATTATAAAAGGCTGGCAATCCTTTTTTAAAAATTTTCACTAAATCAAAAGATGTTCATGGATTTTTAAAAAGCTTTTATTTTCAAAATGTTGCATACTAGAAAAAACATGATTTTTCAGAAAATATTTGAGAATTAAAAAACATGGATTTCAGAAAACCAAATCTGAAATAAAGTTCACAACTTTAAAATTATTTATAAACTTTAAAAACATTAATGTATTTAAAAAATGTTCTAGAATTTTAAAAAATATTCAAGGATTTTAAAAGTGTTCAGAAGTTTTTAAAATGTTCACAATTTTCAAGAGATGTTCATGAATTAAAATATGAAAAAAATTAAAATAAAAAAAGCAACACTTCTTTTGGCACGGGCAGCATCATGCAAGGGCCACTGGTTTTTGAGGCAACCGTAATGACAGTGAACCAATGATTTGTACAAAAATGTCTGACATCTTGAGTGAAATCAAAGAGCAACATGCCCTCTTACACCCATTCATACTCCACAAATCTGAATTTCACATACAACTATAAATTTCTGTGTACAGGGAAAAAATGAGTACAGAGTACAAGTCTCATCCTTGGACCAACAGTCCAACACTAATCAGTTTACCTAGATTTTTAGTTGTTGTACAAGCTAAAAAGCTCCGTCCATGTGAAGGTAAATCAGTCAAAGGCCAAGAACAAGAGCACAGCATATAGCATACATGGCGCTGGCGGGCACTGCACATCCCTCTTGATCTTACTAACCGCGTCCTCGAGTTTTGCTTCCAGCTCGATCTCACCTTATAGAGTTGGAGGCCAGGATCAGCTGCTGCAGGACCACCTCGGGCCTCCCGATGGCCCTGGTCAGCTGCCTTCGAACACTCGGGTCATCTTCTGTCGAGAGATCTGACAGCCCTAACAATCCCCTGCGCGAAGAAGCAAAGGTCAGCAACTTCAGACCCAAGAGCAAAACGGCCACACATTAGTTGCTTTAGTATGCGAAGTGACAAGGTTGTATGCTACCAGCTGAATAAAACGAATACATGCTTTCAGTTAGTTCATAATAAAACAGTTGTTGAAAGTAACAGAACTGGAGTGCAAAACTCATAAGGAAGTAGCAGCAGCTACGATCACCCTTATGATCTGAAGTACCAATAGGGAGGACTTTAACTGCATAACATCATTTTTGCAATGACTCTAAACGTCTAATACCATTCCCATCTTATGTACTGAACTACTGAACTTGCGAAATGTAGAAACATACGCTCAACATCCTCATTAACCTGACCGGTTGAGACACCATCAATTGGGCACTTCAGTAGAGCATATACTTCTTAATATATCATGAAAATTCGATAGCTTATAAAAAAAATTGGACTCTACATTTTGAACGGATTCAGGTGCACTATCACTTATAAAAGCATGCAGAAGGGGATGAGATGAATTTTCTGAACATATTGAATATACCAAAACTGAGCTTAAAGCGCATGTGAAATGCTGATAAGCCAGTGGATGAGCTATAAAACTCTGTCGGGCACAAGGGCACTACCCATAGATACATGACCATGGCCACTACCATAGATACATGACCACTTCTTATAATGCTATAAACATCACTAACCACACTGCCAAAGAAAATGTAACTTCCCAATACATCTTCCACATGTTACTAAACACATCAGACATTCCAACAACGTATAAGAGTTCCCCCTTTTATGGAATTGGACTGCTCTTGGGTTATCTACTGCTTAACCATACAAAGCTCTGCAGGTGTTCGCAGCAGGGAGATCTACCAATCAGTAGGAATTTCCACTACCTAAGTTTGTTCTTCCATCTAATTTCAGGAGTAGGCTACTAAGACTTGTCATATTCATATCTGTATTTTGAATAATTATTTACAGCTTCAAGCTCTGGGACCTGATCACAAATTAGAGAATCTAATTGAAGACATTTTCTGGAAAACAGTCACAAATCTTAGTTGTTTATTTGCATCTGTCTCACTTCAATTATCTTAAATCAGAAGGATATAAGGTATGCGAGTAATATTTACAGCAGGGATATACAGTTTTTTGCTTAACTGTCTGACAGGCTTAAAAAAGCAACAACAAAAAAACCACTTGAGTAGGAGAACATTGTTATTGAGGATATAGGTATGGAAAGTACTCCCTCCGTTCCAAAATAGATGACTCAACTTTGTACAAAGTTAGTACAAAGTTGGGTCATCTATTTTGGAACGGAGGGATTAGTACTTACAAGATCTATAATTTCTTCATACATGGAAAATGAAAGGGGTACAGGTTGTGTACCTTCAATTTGTATAGTGAAATGAACAAAGGGTCTTAAGATCTAATTTACATGACTGCAGCACACCAAAGTTTACACATTTGAATTGCTAAGCTCAATATCTTGCAATATCTATATCCTCAGTGTTTTTTATTGAAATGAGAAGAGGTTTACACACCAAAGTTCTTAGGATATCTTGCAATACACTTCTGCAAACTTCAGGCTTTTTTATTTAAATGAAAAGAGGTTCTTAATATCCAACATACATGACTGCAACATCTAGTCTTATAGGAAGAGAAATAACTGAAAGTGCATACCTTCCTATATTACAGAGGTCATACTCAGTGACGATATTAAAGATATCAAACACATGGGGATCATACCTCTTGATCATGTCCTATGTTCAGTGCTGGGAATATAGGCGGCCAGATCGTCATAACAGGAGAGATGCGTACAGCCACACTTGTACACTCATGTTCATCTGCCATCCTCTGATACACCATCTTAACCACCCTGCTACTGGGTTGAACATAAAAGATAACACCGCTTGATGGATGATCCAAGAACACAAAGTCAGCATTGTCTCCGACGGCAGCAACATTAAGATATTCACAAGGCACCCAACTGTCACCCGCAAGACGTGCGCATGCTTCGAGAACAGAAAACGTGTCCACCAAGAGCCAACCGCCTGCACCATGGTTGTCACCTGTCATCCGATGAAGCCACACGCTGAGCTGAAACCGGTCCGCAGTGACAAGATAGATTCCGGAACCCTCCGCGGATGAGAGCATGTAATTGTACCGCACTCCAGCTGGTAGCTGTAGTATCACGAACGTTGCCGTGGCCAAATCTAGACCCAGGGTGTACCCAAAGCCGGTCACCACGAAGACCTTGCCATGGACGGGTGGTAGCATTTTTGCAAAGAAGGTTGCAGCATACTGGAGCTCTATCTCTGTCATGGCGGTGGTAGGGACGCCCCATCCGCCGGATCCCAGCACGTACACCTCCGCACGGACTTCTCGCTGGACCTTCCACAGATTCACCAAGGTGATGCCGTCGCGCCCCCCATCCTCGGGCAGGAAAATCTGAGTGAATGCCCCCTGGGTGGGCTCCTGCGGGTGACGGCGGGTCGGCGGGATCGGTGGGAGGGCCGCTTCGGGCTCCCCGGAGAGCAGCGGCGCGAGGACGGAGTGCTTGAATGTTCCCTTGCGGAGGGACTCGACGATGAGGCGGCCGTTCCGGCAGTGCTCGATGCGCTGGCCTCCGCGGGCGAAGGCGTGGGCGCAGGAGGAGGCCGCGCGGCGCGAGAGGGCGGCGAGCTCCGGGGGCTGCGGGAGAGGCACGAACTTGAACGGTCTCACCGAGTAGCCGGCGCAGACGCCGAGGACGCGGGGCGGGTTGCGCTCGCGGAAGCGGCGGAGGAAGGCCGGGTCGGAGGCGTGGTGGAGCCACCCCTTGGAGACGAGGGCGGCGCGGACGAGGAAGTTGGGGAAGCCGAGGCGGATGAGGATCTCGCGGAGGAGGTCGTCGTCGCCGAGGACCGACGCCGCCGATGCGGCCGCGGCCGCCGCCGGAGCCCGCCCGTCGCCGTCCATATTTTTGGGGATTTTCAGACGGAGAGGGATTTCGTCGCAGATCTGGTGACTCTGCAGAGTCGCCCTCTGCCGTCCATACACGCTGCAGAACTTTAGCCCACCACATCTGCCGTTCAATCCAGATCTGATGGCAGAGATGAGGCGAAGGCAAAAAAAATCAGGACTTGTTTTTTTAGAGCAAGCAAATTGCATATCGTAATTTTTTTTATTTTTTTAAGGCATAGGGTTCAGGCAAGCTCCCACCACAGCCGATGAGAAGCAAACCTACTCAAACTTAAGCACACACAAATACAACTCCAACGCATCAAAGAATGTCCCAACCAGACCAACAAAAATGTGTCTCAACCAACTCCAGCTCACCTTCAAAGAGCAACAACTCTAAACGAACTATCCTTTCCGACGCACCAACCACCCTGATTGTCTAAAAGAGTTGACGGGTGGGTCTCGGGACTAAGACAGCTCCGAGAAAGTCATCGTCTTGAACTCACCCGCAATGACGTCCCTAGCACCCCTCACAAGCAATCTAGAACAACGGCAGGCACCAAAGGAATGCAACATAGAACCTCCAACTCGTGTCTCCATAAATAATGCTCCCAATGGAGGAACGACATCGAGGACGCCACCATTGTCGATCTGAAACTAAACCTAGGCTTTCACGCGGAGACAACCAACCAAGTGAGAGAGACAGAGACACACCACATCGGAACCTTCGTTGAGGGGACGACACCAACAAGCATCGTCGTCGTTGGCACCAACCGAAGACGGGTAGGACGTTCGTCTAAATCGTCGTACACATGCATCCTTGCCCACCGGAAATCGAGCACGCCATCCATGTTGGTTCGCTCTGCCGCCATCGCAACACCTCACTAATGAAGCCACATTGTCACGCGCCACCAACACCACCGTCGAAAATGGCAAACACCTCCATGTTGAGTTGTTGGCGTTACCACCTGGACCACCATGGTGTTCGGTGATCGCCGAGGCCCAACTTCACCAAGACTGTCGACCAAGCCATACCGAGTAGATCCAAATCCAAACTGGGCAAGCCTAGGACCCCTCACCGATCACTATCGCCGCTGAAACTTCGTTACACCTTGCTGGTAAGCTCTCCAGCGGAAGGGAGTCAAACCACCACCAGACGCGGAGCCACTGCTCCGGTCGACGCCCATCCAAACCCACCCGCAGCAAGACGGATCTGGGCGGAGGAGGCGTGACTTAGGTGGGTGCAGCCACTACTTTCCCTTCCACGAAGGAGCTACAACTTGGCAAGAAAACCCAGTTCAGGAGACGATGATATGCTATGCCATCATGACTTCGACGGCGTTTCAACAAACATGGGTAAAAAAATTCCAATGAGAACTGCTAAAATGCAGCGCGCGCGACTCGCCGGGGCATTGCATATATGACATTTTGGACACAAAATGAAGTTGAAACATTCAAAATGCGATGAACATGACATATAAAATTTCACACAAACAAGTTGATGAAGAAAAGTTCATGCCCACAAGTTCAAAATCATGCCCACAAGTTCATCCAACAAAGTTCAAAATGCAAATCAAGTTCAAGACACAAATGAAAGACACATCATTCCTCGTCCTCGTCTTCGTCCTCGTCCTCGGAAGACGATTCTTCCGCCTCCGAAGATGAATCTTCCTCCCTCTCCTCACCGCGCACCGCATCACGTGAAGCTCCGGTGGTGTTGGCAAGATTTTCAACGGCATCTTCATGGGAATGTGTGCGAGGAGGCACATCGAAAGACATTCCGCCCATGGCGGCCGGAGGTGCACCCATGCCTTCAAAGAGAGAAGCAAAACTCATGCCTCCCACGGTGGCCATAGCGTCGGGGGGTGCTCCAAAGCCACCCATGCCTCCCATGGTGGCCATAGCATCGGGGGGTGCTCCAAAGCCACCAATGCCTCCCATGGCACCTAAACCGCCCACGGTACCTCCGAAGCCACCCATGCCACCCATGGCGCCGAGGCCACCGCCACCCATTGCACGAACCATGGCTCTTTTTTGGATCAAGACTTCTTCACGGGCAAGATTGACATGCTCCTTTTGCGCCTCATTGAGGTTAGATGTGTCCAAGATAAACAAGTGCTTCTCCCATTCCAACAATCTAGTTCGCTCCTTATTGCTCACCTTCCTCTCCTCCAAAACTACCTTCCTCTCCCCGGCCGCCACCCTCCTCTCATCGGCCGCCAACCTCCTCTCCTCGGCTGCGCCCGGCATCTTGGTTCCTTACCATTGTCCTCACCTCGTTGGCTTCTTTTCTTGCCTTCACAATAGCTTCCATAGCATTTTTTAGCTTATCATCTCATTTCCTCTTCTTCTTTTCAGTTTTGTCTTTCTTGCACCCATCCGGTCGCTTTGGCTTCGAGTATGAAACCGAGTTGGGTGTGGGGCTTCTCTTGCCGTCCTCACTTGATGCATCATCCTCCTCGTCATCATCATCCAACTTAATTGTTCGCTTGCGTTTGTTGCTCAAATGCAAATCATCCAAATCTTCACGCTTCTTCCACTACAAAAAATACACTTCCGTGATGATACGTGTTTGTCACAGTAGGTCACATTTTTTGTCATGCATGTACATCCATGACAAATTTATGACAGAATCAAGATAGTCATACCTGTACTGTCATAGAAGTGTTCCATGACATTACCAAAAATATCATCACGGAAGTGTCCACTTCTATGACGATAAATCGTGCGTCACAGAAGTGCTTTCGTCAAGGGTGACCGACACGTGGCATCCACCGTAACGGAACGTTGTTAAGCTATCGGGTCGGGTTTTGGATCCGATAACCCGTTAACAACCCCGACCAATGGAGATTTTCCACGTGTAAAATCATCATTGGCTGGAGGAAACACGTGTCGGCTCACCGTTGTGACAGATGTCATCCGCTCATTGGACCGAAGGCGCCTATGATACGACGACACGTGGCACGGCCCAACAGAGGCTCATTCCTGTGAAAAGGCCGGCCCGTTTGACTTGGTCAAAAGGTGGCGGGCCGGCCCACGGAAAGCCTGTTAACAGCCTATTCGCATATAGCCCATTTATAGCCCGCTAACCCAGGGCCCGTTACGCTCTATCTGAATTAGGCCCAGTAGCGTCATCTGGGCCGTCCAATATGATTCAGCCCGTTTTAACTTCCAGCCCATGTGTGGCCCATGACTTCTTTCGGCCCATATGAGGACCTTTGTAACTCTTGGCCCATTAACGGCCCGTGGTGAAACTGGCCCGTAATGAACAACGTATCACTTTATACCCATTAACGGCCCGTTATTCCATTGGGCCGTTTCCAGCCCAAGTTATCTTTCGGCCTTCTCAGGGCCCATTGATTCTTGGGCTCATTTGCAACATTCGGTTACATACGGCCCGTTACTGTCATTTTCTGCTTGTGGGCCAAATTCAGCCCGTCGTTACAGTCGGCCCGTTTGCGGACCGTTAATACGTTGGGCCATTTTCATGTCAAAAAAAATCCGTTGGGCTGTTTTCATAGAGTTATCAAATACGGCCTATTAACGGCCCGTTATGGTCCATGAATAGTACTGCCCATGATTGGCGAATTGATGATACGCCCCGTAGAAGGCCCATGGATCCTACGGCCCGTATGAGGCCCATGGATAGTACGGCCCGTAGAAGGCCCATGGACCCTACGGCCCGTAGAAGGCCCATGGACCCTACGGCCCGTAGAAGGCCCATGGACCCTAAGGCCCGTATAGAAGGCCGATGGATCCTACGGCCGGACGAAGGCCCATGGATCATACGGCCTGCAGGAGGCCCATGGTTACAACAGTCCGTGTGTTGCCAGGATTATTCTGGCCTAGTTACCAAAAATAGGCTATTGTGGCCACTAGAAAAAACAGAAAAAGAACTGACTACAAGCAAACAACTAAACAAGACAATAAGGAAATAAATAAGCAAGCAATTAACGCTAGCCTATTACCGCTATTACACATGTTACATCCACTGGGCATCAAAGTTCGCAACCAGTGCAAATATAGGGAACAAAGCAGCACATTACATACACTGACCGTCAAAATTGGCCACCAGTGCAAATTAACGCGGCAACAAAACAAGAGCATAATTGAAACAACTTCAGAAGAGCTCAATAAACGTTATCCCGGGTATCCATCATGCTGGCAATAAGCTTAGCAAGCTGATTAGCTTTGTCCTATTTGGCGCTAAAATCCTCCAACGCTTGCTGTTGCACCAGAAAGTATGCATCTGAATGCTCCAGGGACTTCCGCAGTCCTTCCGCTTCTTGTCGCAGCACAGCTGATCGATGTCTTTCAGCTTGTAGTTGAGACTCAAGAAACCGAACTAATTCAGACAGTAAGTTTGAATAGCTTGTGCAAGCGGTAGTGGCCAGTTACTCGAACACTAAACCAAGACAGGACTTTGGGGTTGTCTCACTGTCTTCAAGATAGTCTTCCTTAGCTGTTTTATCAGCTTTGTTGGAGACCAACAAGGATGTGTCACTATCCTGAACCTTATCTGCATTACTTCCTGAAAGTGCGTTATATCGACTAGAGGGGGGTGAATAGGCAATTTTTATGAAAGTCTTCAACACGTGGAAGTTTCGAAGACAAAAGATAGAAATAAACCTATTACCATACAGCAGAAGGTAGACTACACTAGGCAAACCATAGTCAAGTATTCAATGAAGTGAAAGCACATTGACTAATAGCAGCTAGGTAGTAAGGATCAGGTAGGAAGATATTATGAAGCCAATCAGAACAAGCAATCACTCAGTGAAGACAAGAGATAGTGCAATCATACAATGACTTCACAAGGACCAACAGTAAGTAAAGGGAAGGGAAGGATGAAACCAGTGACTCGTTGAAGACAATGATTTGTTGGACCAGTTCCAGTTGCTGTGACAACTGTACGTCTGGTTAGGGCGGCTAGGTATTTAAACCTGAGGACACACAGTCCCGGACACCCAGTCCTGAACACGCAGCTCAGGACACCCAGTCCTCACCATATTCCCCTTGAGCTAAGGTCACACAGACCTTGCCCAATCACTCTGGTAAGTCTTCAAGGCAGACTCCCAAACCTTCACAGACTTCGTTCACCGGCGATCCACAATGTCTCTTGGATGCTCAGAACGCGACGCTAACCGGCTGGAGGATTCACAGTCCTCAAGTGTAATAAGTCTTCAGATCACACAAACAAGAAGACTTAAGTGATGCCTAACACTCTTTGGCTCTGGGTGGTTAGGGCTTTATCCTCGCAAGGAATTCTCTCTCAAAGGCTTCGAGGTGGGCTGCTCTCAAACGACAAAAGCCGTACTCTAACTCTGAGCAGCCAACCGTTTATGGTTGTAGGGGGTGGGCTATTTATAGCCACTAGGCAACCCGACCTGATTTGTCCGAAATGACCCTGGGTCACTAAGGAACTGACACGTGTTCCAACAGTCAGATTTCAAACTCACACATCAACTTTACTTGGGCTACAAGCAAAGCTGACTTGTCCGACTCTGGACAAGATTCGCTCTCATAGTCTTCACTTGAAGACATAGGTTTTGGTTAAGCATCACTTCAGTCATTCTGACTGGTTCTCTTGGACCCCACTTAACAGTACGGTGGTTCCTATGACTCAACAAAGAAGAAACAGAACTACGAAAGATCTAAGTCTTCGAGCTCCATAGGCTTCATGCGATGTCTTCTCTTGTCATAGTCTTCAATTAGAATATCTTCATAAACCACCTTTGACATCAATGTCTTCACACATTTTTAGGGGTCATCTCTAGTAGGAAAACCAAATCAATGAGGGACTTCTACCTGTGTTATCCTGCAATTCTCACAAACACATTAGTCCCTCAACTAGGTTTGTCGTCAATACTCCAAAACCAACTAGGGGTGGCACTAGATGCACTTACAATCTCCCCCTTTTTGGTGATTGATGACAAACTAGTTGAAGTTTTCAACGGGGAATATAATATGTGAAATTGTAAAAGGATAAGGAATTGTCTTCATAAGCTGCAAGGGCTCCCCCTGAAGATGTGCATATAAGTGATTTGCTTTTGGAATGCAAATGCACATGGCAGGTTGTACTTGTGGAGATCCTCTTCAACTTATGATGACAATTCATTATGCATGTGTAGGTATGTGAAGATAATGACATGCACAATGGAAAATGGACGTCTGCAAAATGATCTAAGTGCGGAATTTACCGTCGCACATGCGGAATTTATCATCGCATCACAAAGTAGCAAATAAGTAGCAGACGACCATCGAGTTTAAGTGTTACGACTCAAAGAACCAAATGTATCAAAACGAGAGTTGTAAACACTAGGCAAAATATAAAGCAACCGCCCATAGGGACCCGCTTGAAGACTATCAAACTCATATGCTTCTCCCCCTTTTGTCAGTAAGGACCAAAAAGGTTTGAAGACATAGAGCATCTACTCGTTCCCAAGATGAGTAGGTGAAGCAGCAGGGTCGTCAGTGGTGTTCGGCGGTGCAGAAGAACTTCGAGCAGTGTCGAAGCATGCTGACGGAGGTGGCGGTGAAGTAGCATCATCTTCGTCCTCGATCACTCTGGCATTCACAGTTGCCGCAGAGGAAGAGAACTCAGAGTCTTCAAGAGATGGAGTTCGTCGCAGCACTGCCCTTCGAGGAGGTGTGGAGTCAAACTTGAAGCGTTCAGAGAAGCCATCCTCTTGAAGATCATCTTCAGAGCACATAAGCGTCAGCCCCTTCCATGTGCGTCGAGAGGTTTCATGTGCAACAAAGGCATTCTTGGTGGCAAGATTGCGAATACGATTGACATCCACCAAGAGGCTTTGCATTTGGCGCTTCAGCCAGTCATGATGCCTATCCTGTTTCTGATGAAGAGCCACCAGAAGCTCTCGGTCATTGAGAACACGAGTGCGCTTCTTAGGTCGTTGGGCAATTGTGCTATCGGTGGCTTCAGTAAGGGCAGGATGTGGTGCACGTGTAGTTCCAGCCAAAGGATACACACGAGTGACTGCTTCAACTCCTTCAATGTTCTGAGAAAAACTTTGATGCTCCGCATTCTAAAGACTTAGAGGTTCCTTGGCAGGCTTAGGATAAATTGCTTCAACAGACATATCCACATCAGGCATAAAGATCCGATGATTGCGAGCAGATGGCTGATATGAGATAGCGGAGTGGAGTTTAATCAGCCGCATTATCCATGGAGCGTAGAACTTCAAGCCAAAAAGATCAGAGCCTGATGCAGCAAGTTGGCGGATGAAGAAGTCCTGTGCATTGAAGCATTTGCCATGAAGAATATAGAAGACCAAAGTCTTCATTGCACCTTCCAGCTTGGCATGTGGAGAATGTCCTTTGATGGGCCAGAGAGTTCGCCTTATGATGTGATAAATAGTCCTTGGCAGATACTCAAGGTCTTCAACGAAGAACTCCTTGGGATATGCAGCATCTTGGGGCAATGGCTTCATCATACTGAGCATCTGACTCATGTTAGGTTCAGGCTTCTGAAAGATGCTCTCCACAGCTTCACTGTGAAGCTGACAGCCATGTTCGTAGAGATCGCCAGGAGTGGGCAGACCAGTGAGCTCAATGATATCAAAGGCTTTGGCTTCGTGATGAACATTTCCTGTCATCCACTCCAGGACCCAAGTCTTCGGATCTCTGTTGTACCCACGGATGTGAAGTGTGGCATAGAATTGGAGTAGCAACTCTTCATTCCAGTGCTCTTGGTCGGTGACAAACGGCAGCAATCCAACCTCTTTGAAGCAATCTAGAGCTTCTTCCAGACAGGGCAGACCAGCTATTGCTTCGATGTCAAGACGCTTATGTGGGAAGATGCGACCTTGATTGTATAGAATGCAGGAGTAATAGCTTCACTGTGGATAGCTCCAGAACCGATCAGATGATATTATTTTCCTTCAGTAGGGGTTCCTGGAGCTATTAAAGAAAGTGTTGTCTGCTTTGAAGCCATTGACATTGAAGGATCCAGGTGTTGATGCAGGACCTGGAAACTTGGGTAATCTTGGGATTGGCTTCTGTACCTGAGGCATGTGCTCAACATGATAGTCAAACTAAGGACCAGCAGCAGGCGCAGGAACAGAAGCAGTAGCATGAGTGGCTTCGCTGACTTCTAGTGCTTGGGTTGGTGAAGGCTCCACATTAGCTTCAGCCATAACAGCGTCGGTGGCAGCCTCAAGATTCTCAACCTCCACTTGACGAGCTGGAGGGTCGGTCACAGTCACGTTCTCCTCGAGAACAGCTTCTTGGTGAGACGGGGGTGTAGTAGCTCTTGGGGTTTCTTCTTCATCGGCTGATGCAGCCGGAATGTCTTCAGCAGCTTTAGCTTCAGACTCAGAGACTGGAGGCCTTGGTCCTTTGCGAAGCCTACGTAACGCTGGCGACGCCTGTGGAGTTGGAGTTGGCTGGGCCTCAAGGTCATCTTCCTCTTGTGCTTATGGGCGATTAGCCCATGATGCATCCTGAGCAATTGGCGTTAGAGGACGACCGATGCTGATAAGTTCGTTGTGCGTTAGCACAGGCGATGATACCTGTTGGTGCTCGAGCTGAGGAAGAACTGCATCATCTTCAACGTGGTCATGGTGACCAATGTCTTCAGCAGCGGTGGGATCAGCTGCTGGAAAGTCTTCAGCTTCATGAGCCTCTGTGAAAGCAGGCTCATGGGCAGTCAGTTGGCGCTCTTGAGGTTCAGCGTCAGGGCGAACCATGGAGATGGGTTCAACAATCAAGGGCTCTGTGGGAGCAGCCCGTTCCTTCTTGGTCTTCCGCTTCTTCTTGGAGGGGGCAGTAGCAGAGGCTTCAGGATGTTTCCTCTTCCTGGCTTCAGCCTCAGCAGTCCTCGTCTTCTTCAGCTCTGAAGCGGTTGACCGGGCCTTTGGCTTCGAGCCAGTCATGCTAGTTGGGAAGAAAATGGGATCTGCTTCCTACCTTGGTGCGTCGGGTTCGGCCACAGTGGGCTTCTTCTTCTGCTTGGCAGCCATCCTGGGATCAATGCCCGGACGCCCAAGGGCCTTGCGCTTCTCAGCCTCGTTGTAGCCTTGCACACACTTGTCAGCCAGGCTCTTCATGCGCTCACGAGAACCCTGAGCTTCTTCACGCTTCTTGAGAAAGGCTTCTTTAAGCTCGTGCAGCATGAGCTTGAAGTTCTTGACCTCTTGTACACTAAGCTTGGCCATATGCTTCTTGAACTGAGCTTTTTCATAGTCAATCTTTTGCTTCAGTTCGATGATGCGCTGAGCTAGAGCTAGCTCTGAAGCAATGGCGCCATGGAAGGCGACACTGAGGCCAATGGGAAGTTGCAGATCTTTGAAGCTGAGGTTGGGCGTGTCAAACCACTCATCAATGAAGTTATGGATAATTGCCACGTCAAAGAGAGGCAGATCATTGAAGATTTCTGCTTCTTCTTTGCTCTTGATGAGTTGCTCAAGAGCGTCATCTGCAAGATCTTCATCACTGGACAGATCGATGGCATCGTTTCACAGAATGGCAGCAGCTGTCAGTTCTTGGCCGGTGTGTGGCAGAGGCATCTTGACTTTTTGAGACTTGGAGATGTGTGATAAATCTTCAGACTGCACACTGTCTTCAGGAGGTGCAGTAGCCAGTGGCTTCGCCCGTGAGATTTTTGGTGCAGAGGCAGGCTTTGAAGCTTTAGGCTGCTTCAACTTCTTTGGCTTGGGCGCTGCAGGCGCTTCATCTGATTCAGCGTCATCTGCAAGCTCATTCACAGCTGTCCCTTGAACCATGATGTGAGTGATGAGACCTTCCAAGTTGTAGAAGGGCCCAAGAAGATTGGGTTCAGCTTCACGAGTTCCATCGGCACGGGGAGCAGAGGGACCAGGGTTGAAGTCTAATCCCAAAGACTTCTTGTTCTGCTTCGCTGAGTTCTGGGAAAACTGGAAGTTGCGCTTAAACAGATTGTCGTCCCGACACCATAGCAGTGATGATGGGTCAGCATCCGCAGGCTGTGGTCCACGGACCATGCAGGGATAGAAGCCTTGTTCAATGGCTTCATCTCTGGTCCTGGGTTGAAGATTTTTGTAGAGGATGTCTCCCCATGGTCGCTTGATGGCATTCTTTTCAGCATATTCCTTTGTCACAAATCTGTACTTGAACCACTGTTCTGCCCAATAGCGTCGAATCCATTGGATTCGTGTCTTGCGCTGATTGTAATCCTCTTCAGGATCTGTCTTGTACAGCTCTGAGAGGTCATCGGGCAGATCTCTTGATGTTTCTCCTTGACGCTTTCTGCCACCCTTCCTTGCTGATTTCTCTAAAGCCATGAACTTTAAATTGAATGGCTTCAATACGTTCAAAGGCTTCAAAGGCTTTCGTTTGCTGGACAAACAGGAACTGGCTTCGGGAGAATTTATGTGATACTGTAAGAATTCTGCAAATGAATGCAGACTATGAGAACCAAGGGATTCTCCCACGGACATGTACCTGTGACAGCATTAAGGTGCGAGGGAAGGGGAAGAGGTCATATGCATTCTCAGAAGATTTTGAAGATAAATCAGTTTAGAAGACATTGACCTCATCGTGCGAAGACATTCACTCATAGATAAGGAGTTGGTTCCAGATTTGTACGAATCCACGGATCAGTACAAGTGAGGAATCTAACTACTTTGTGAAGCATAAGTGAATATACTAGGCATATTATGAGATGCAGTTGAAGTGGATCCAACATGTGTGAACAAAAACCACTTGTGGTAGAAAGTGACGAATCTATAGGATCAAAGGGGCCGTAAAAAGGAAGTTTTATTTACCACACGTAGAACTGCTAGACGGAGTGGAAGAGGAGGCCGAGCAGTCCGATCGTCCGTGCCCTAACTTGGCGATGGAGGACACCTACGGCGACGGCGGAGAAGACGATGACCGCGGTCGGCGTGAAGACAGCGTCGGAGAGGTTGCGGCAGCTAAGCGCTTTGTCACCGGCGTCGTCGAGGGCTAGTGGTGGCGCTAGGGTTCGTGCGAGAGTGGAAGAAGAGATAATGACTGCGGTGAGGCGTGTATTTATAGGGACAGGGGCGGCTCAGTGTTATTACACAGGTGCCCCTGGCGATTCACATCTGAGGAACACGTGGCCATCATGCAGCATGTCGGAGGTTGTTCCACGTCCCACGCACGCCTGGATTGTCAAGGGGTCGTTCCCACTTCTCCGGGTTTCAGGTGAAGGAATTAGCATTGAAAGCGGACTTAATGTTTGTCTCTGTATCTTCTGCTGACAAGGACGCAGAGAAGACATTTGACAGTTTCAAAGGAATGCATATGATTTGGAGAGATAGAGTTTGAGATAGAAAGCATAGAGAGGTTAGGGTCCGATCACATTCACTTAGTTCAAAAGATTCAACAAGAAGACATAGCTATAAGTGAATGTTGTAGAGGACAGAACACTAGTATATATATATAATCAACATAGCGAAGATAATCATGAAGACATGTTGAGATTGAAGCCAAACTAAATGTGAATACATAGCAAATGTAACGCCATGAGTGAAACACTTCAAACAGAACCTTTGGTGGTGGCGTTACCCACCGTATATGAAGTATTAGACCCAGACACGGCGCACAATTATCGTGGCGCTCCGAAGTCAAATTCCACATTAATGTATTCACACTTAGAATGTATGTCTTCATTGATTGAATATATACTTTACTTCGTGTGTTGCACATCTAAGTCATCAATATGCATAAGTGTTAGGATGTGTGCCTGATCACAGGACATTTGAGGATTCCAAGATATTTAGCTCACACCGTAACTTGCAAAATCTCTTCTCATCCAAGGGCTTGGTGAAGATATCTGCCAATTGCTCTTCAGTGTTGACGTGTATGATATCAATATCTTCCTTCACAACATGATCTCTAAGAAAGTGATGACGAATTTCAATGTGCTTTGTCTTCGAGTGCTGAACTGGGTTGTTGGCAATCTTGATGGCGCTTTCGTTGTCGCAGTAGAGTGGCACTTGTTTCAGATGAATGCCATAGTCCTTGAGTGTTTGCTTCATCCATAGAAGCTGAGCGCAGCAAGATCCAGCAGCAATGTATTCAGATTCAGCGGTGGAGAGAGATACACAGTTCTACTTCTTTGAAGACCAACATACAAGTGATCGTCCCAGAAAATGACATGTGCCTGATGTATACTTGCGATCCACCTTGTCACCAGCATAATCAGCATCCGAGAATCCAACCAGATCAAACTCTGAGCCCTTTGGATACCATAATCCTAGAGTTGGGGTGTGAGCCAAATATCGAAGAATTCGCTTCACAGCTAAGTGATGCGACTCCTTTGGTGCCGCTTGGAATCGAGCACACATGCAAACACTAAGCATAATATCTGGCCTAGATGCACATAGATAAAGTAAAGAACCAATCATGGAGCGGTATACCTTTTGATCAAACTCTTTACCATTGTCGTCGGGACCCAGATGATGTTTGGCTGGCAATTGCGTCATGAAGCCTTTGCAGTCTTGCATACCGAACTTCTTCAGGCAATCTTTGAGATACTTCTCTTGAGATATGAAGATGCCGTTGCGTTGCTGTCGTATTTGAAGACCAAGGAAGAAATTCAGCTCTCCCATCATGGACATCTGATATTGCTCTTGCATCATATATCCAAACTCTTCACTGTACTTCTGATTGGTGCAGCCGAAGATAATGTCATCCACATATATTTGGCATACAAACAGTTCACCATCATATGTCTTCGTGAAGAGAGTGGGGTCGAGGGAACCAGGTATGAAGCCTTTGCTCTTCAGGAAGTATTTGAGTGTGTCATACCAAGCCCGAGGGGCTTGTTTGAGGCCATACAGTGCCTTGTTGAGCTTGTATACCATGTCAGGATGTTTTGGATCTTCAAAGCCAGGCGGTTGTGCAACATACACTTCTTCTTCAATCTTGCCATTGAGAAAAGCACTCTTCACATCCATTTGATATAGAAGTATGTTATGATGATTTGCATAGGCCAGCAGTATGCGTATGGCTTCAAGTCGAGCCATAGGAGCAAATGTTTCATCGAAGTCAATCCCTTCAACTTGAGTATATCCTTGAGCAACGAGGCGAGCTTTGTTTCTGACAACTTGACCATGCTCATCTTGCTTGTTGCGATATATCCATTTGGTGCCTATTATATTGTGCTTCCGAGGATCAGGACGCTTAACCAGTTCCCATACATTATTCAGCTCAAACTGTTGAAGCTCTTCTTGCATAGCTTGAATCCATTCAGGTTCCACGAAGGCTTCTTCAACTTTCTTGGGTTCTGTTATTGAGACGAATGCGAAGTGCCCACAGAAATTTGCTAGTTGTGTTGCCCTTGAACGAGTGAGCGGACCGGGTGCATTTATGCTATTAATTATTCTCTCAATCTGCACTTCATTGGCAACACGAGGATGTACAGGGCGAAGATTTTGCTCTTGCTGATCATTGTCATTGTTAGAGGAATTGTCTTCAGGCTGAGCATTGTCTTCAGGTTGATCAGGTGCGGAGATGATAAGTTCCTCTTCAGGTTGAGCTTCAGAGGGTATGATTTCTCCAGTTCCCATAAGTTTGATTAATTCACTGGATGGAACTTCATCTAGCACATTTGGCAGGTGCTCTCTTTGTGAACCGCTAGTCTCATCGAACAGCACATCCACTGTTTCAACCACTTTATAATGAAAGAGATTGAAGACTCTGTAGGAGTACGAATCCTTCTCATATCCAAGCATAAAACCCTCATGTGCTTTTGGTGCAAATTTTGAAGTGTGATGTGGATCCTTGATCCAGCACCTGGCTCCAAATACTGTGAAGTAACTGACATTTGGCTTCTTGCCAGTAAGGAGCTCATAGGATGTCTTGTTCAGAAGCTTGTGAAGATAAACACGATTGATTGTATGGCATGCAGTATCAATAGCTTCAGGCCAGAATTTTCTTGGAGTCTTGTATTCATCTAGCATCGTTCGGGCCATCTCAATGAGTGTTCTGTTCTTGCGTTCGATGACATCATTCTGCTGTGGCGTGTACGGAGCTGAGAATTCATGTGTGATTCCCAAAGTATCAAGATATGTATCAAGGCCAGTGTTTTTGAATTCAGTGCCATTGTCACTTATGATGTGCTTTATCTTGGCGCCATAGTTGTTCATTGCTCGATTGGTGAAGCGTCTGAAGACATCCTGCACTTCAGTCTTGTAGAGGATTATGTGCACCCAAGTATATCTAGAATAATCATCAACAATGACAAAGCCATAGAGACAAGCAGTAGTAGTAAGAGTTGAGTAATGAGTGGGACCGAAAAGATCCATGTGGAGCAGTTCGAAGGGTCGAGTAGTTGTCATGATTGTCTTCGAGGGATGTTTGGCCCTCATCATCTTTCCTGCTTCATAGGCACCGCATAAGTGATCTTTCTTGAACTTGACGCCCTCGATGCCTATGGCATGCTTCTTCTTTGCAAGGGTGTGGAGGTTCCTCATGCCAGCATGCCCTAGCCTCCGATGCTAGAGCCAGCATTCTGAAGCTTTTGCTAGAAGACATACGGCAAGCTGTGGTCCTGCTGAGAAATCTACCACGTACAAATCATCTTTCCAATACCCTTCAAACACTAGAGACTTGTCAGATTCCATTAGAACAAGGCAACGATATTTTCCAAACATTACGATCATGTTCAAATCGCAAAGCATTGAGACAGACATTAAGTTGAAGCCAAGGGATTCAACAAGCATGACTTTATCCATGTGTTGATCCTTTGAGATTGCAACTCTACCTAGACCCAATACCTTACTTTTACCAGTGTCAGCAAATGTGATGTGACTCTTGTCGGATGGACGTAAGGTTGAGTCCATAAGAAGGCTTCTTTTGCCAGTCATGTGATTGGTACACCCACTATCAATAATCCATTCTGAAGACGCTGGTGTCGTACCCTACAGTGCAGTTAGGGGGATAGGCTTCACGAAGAGAATTGTGAAGCAAAAATATTTGATGAACCAGTGGGTTATGAAAGCTTAGATCCAGATTAGGACTGATAGGGAGAGTAGCAAGCGATTCAGGAATGAAGTACATAGTAAGACCATTCGGACATTTGATCTTGCGCCCTACAAGATGTTTAAGGTCCCCAGCAATAGCGTCAGACGATTTTGGTTTTCTGCTGGAGACCTTTCCCTGCAAAAGAGAGTTAAGCTTTCTTAGCCACCCACATCTTCAAGGGTGGCTTAGAAGCAATAAGTCTAAGTGCAGCGTCTGAGAACTTTGGCTTTGGAGCCCTAGCAAAAAGTCTTGCAGGTGGACAATAGTACTCATAAGAATAAGCAGAATAGTTCTTGGTCTTATGAACATGGCGGTTCGATGAACCGCGCTCATATTCATAGGCCTGAGTATGGTTTCCCTGTGGTGTCATGATGACATTCACAGGAAGATTTTCCAAACACTTTTTCGGCACCCAGATCTTCTTCATAGGCGGTCCATTCCTGCAATTAGTATCAATGTACCTGGCAAACACTTCACCATTCTGATTCTTAAACAGTTTATAGTTTGCATCAAAGGATTTATCAATGACAATGGGGTTAGCACAAGTGAAGCCAGATAGAGTGGATGGATCTGCTGAAGGTTCCTTTGCAGCAACCCATGTGGTTTTGGGGTACTGCTCAGGTTTCCAGTAAGAGCCATCAGCATTCATTTTCCTTACGAACCCAACACCCTCTTTCCTCGGGTTTCGGTTCAGGATCTGCCTTTTGAGGACATCACATAGTGTCTGATGCCCTTTAAGACTTTTCTACATCCCTATTTCAAGCAATGTCTTCAACCTAGCATTCTCATCAGCAATAACAGTGGTATCCTCAGCAGAGGGGTTAGTTACCACATCAACAGTTGAAGATATTGCAACAGTAGCAGCAATAGAACACTCAGCAACAGAAGTAGCGTTGTCACGCTTGATGCATTTAAGACATGGTGGTTCAAATCCTTCCTGAGCGGAACTGATCAGTTCGGCGCGAAGTGACTCGTTTTCCTTTTGAAGATCTTCATGAGCCGCTCTCAATTTCTCAAGATCTTGCTTCCTTTGAAGATAATCATAGGAAAGCTTTTCATGAGTTGTTGAGAGCGTTTCATGACGACTTTCAAGTTCCTCATACTTAACGTGAAGATTTTTTATGTCTTAAATTAAGGACTCAGATCGAGTCATTTCAGCGTCTAACAGATCATCGCTTTTGTCTAACATTTTTTGAATATGTTCCATAGCTTTCTGTTGTTCAGTTGCAATTTTAGCAAGTGTTTTGTAGCTGGGTTTTGAACCACAATCAGAGTCATCTTCACTAGATGTTTGATAGTGAGTAGTGCGTGTTTTTACCTTGGCACCGCGTGCCATGAAGCAGTAGGTAGGAGTGGAGTAGTCCTTGTCATTTGCATCGGTGTCGGTGATGAAGTCATTGTCTTCAGTGTTGAAGATGGACTTGGCAACGTATGCTGTAGCCATACTTGCAACGCCAGAATCGGACTCCTCCTCAGACTCCACCTCCGCCTCCTCAGAAGCGGACTCCTCCTCTGAATCCATTTCCTTGCCAACAAACGCACGTGCCTTGCCAGATGAGCTCTTCTTGTGTGATGAAGACTTTGAGGAAGACTTGGAAGAAGACTTTGAGTATTTCTTCTTCTTCTTGTCGTCAGAGTCATATTCCTTGCTCTTCTTCTTCTTTTTGTTCTCATTGTCCCACTGCGGACACTCAGAGATGAAGTGGCCAGGTTTCTTGCACTTGTGGCATGTTTTCTTCTTGTAGTCATGAGCAGAAGCTTCATCATTCCTTGAGCTTGATCGTGAAGACTTTCTGAAGCCTTTCTTCTTGGTGAATTTCTGGAACTTCTTCACAAGCATAGCAAGTTCCTTTCCAATGTCTTCAGGGTCATCAGAACTGCTGTCAGATTCTTCTTCAGATGAGGAGACAGCTTTTGCCTTCAAGGCACGAGTTCGCCCATAGTTGGGACCGTAGATATCTCTTTTCTCAAAAAGCTGAAACTCATGTGTGTTGAGCCTCTCAAGTATGTCAGATGGATCGAGTGTCTTGAAATCAGGACGTTCTTGAATCATCAGGGCTAGGGTGTCAAACGAATTGTCAAGTGATCTCAGGAGTGTCTTGAGGACTTCATGCTTGGTGATCTCAGTAGCGCCAAGGGCTTGAAGCTCATTTGTGATGTCAGTGAGTCGATCAAACGTGAGCTGGACATTCTCATTGTCATTTCTCTTGAAGCGGTTGAAGAGGTTGCGAAGGACACTGATTCTCTGATCTCTCTGGGTTGAGACGCCTTCGTTGACCTTGGAGAGCCAGTCCCAGACTAGCTTAGATGTTTCCAAAGCACTCACGCGGCCATACTATCCTTTGGTCAGATGACCACAGATGATATTCTTGGTAGTAGAGTCCAGTTGAACGAACTTCTTGACGTCAGCAGCAGTGACACCTTCTCCAGCCTTGGGAACGCCGTTCTTGACGACATACCATAGGTCGACGTCAATGGCTTCAAGATGCATGCGCATCTTATTCTTCTAGTAGGGATATTCAGTTCCATCGAAGACGGGGCACGCAGCGGAGACTTTAATTATCCCTGCAGTCGACATAGCTAAAACTCCAGGTGGTTAAACCGAATCACACAGAACAAGGGAGTACCTTGCTCTGATACCAATTGAAAGTGCGTTATATCGACTAGAGGGGGGGTGAATAGGCGATTTTTATGAAAGTCTTCAACACATGGAAGTTTCAAAGACAAACGATAGAAATAAACCTATTACCATGCAGCGGAAGGTAGACTACACTAGACAAACCATAGTCAAGTATTCAATAAAGTGAAAGCACAGTGACTAATAGCAGCTAGGTAGTAAGGATCAGGTAGGAAGATATTATGAAGCCAAGCAGAACAAGCAATCACTCAGTGAAGACAAGAGATAGTGCAATCATACAATGACTTCACAAGGACCAACAGTAAGTAAAGGGAAGGGAAGGATGAAACCAGTGACTCGTTGAAGACAATGATTTGTTGGACCAGTTCCAGTTGCTATGACAATTGTACGTCTGGTTAGGGCGGCTAGGTATTTAAACCTGAGGACACACAGTCCCGGACACCCAGTCCTCAACACGCAGCTCAGGACACCCAGTCCTCACCGTATTCCCCTTGAGCTAAGGTCACACAAACCTCGCCCAATCACTCTGGTAAGTCTTCAAGGCAGACTCCCAAACCTTCACAAACTTCGTTCACGGCGATCCACAATGTCTCTTGGATGCTCAGAATGCGACGCCTAACCGGCTGGAGGATTCACAGTCCTCAAGTGTAATAAGTCTTCAGATCACACAAACAAGAAGACTTAAGTGATGCCTAACACTCTTTGGCTCTGGGTGGTTAGGGCTTTATCCTTGCAAGGAATTCTCTCTCAAAGGCTTCAAGGTGGGTTGCTCTCAAACGACAAAAGCCATACTCTAACTCTGAGCAGCCAACCGTTTATGGTTGTAGGGGGTGGGCTATTTATAGCCACTAGGCAACCCGACCTGATTTGTCCGAAATGACCCTGGGTCACTAAGGAACTGACACATGTTCCAACGGTCAGATTTCAAACTCACACGGCAACTTTACTTGGGCTACAAGCAAAGCTGACTTGTCCGACTCTGGACAAGATTCGCTCTCATAGTCTTCACTTGAAGACATAGGTTTTGGTTAAGCATCACTTCAGTCATTCTGACTGGTTCTCTTGGACCCCACTTAACAGTACGGTGGTTCCTATGACTCAACAAAGAAGAAACAGAACTACGAAAGATCTAAGTCTTCGAGCTCCATAGGCTTCATGCGATGTCTTCTCTTGTCATAGTCTTCAATGAGAATATCTTCATAAACCACCTTTGACATCAATGTCTTCATACATTTTTAGGGGTCATCTCTGGTAGGAAAACCGAATCAATGATGGACTTCTACCTGTGTTATCCTGCAATTCTCACAAACACATTAGTCCCTCAACTAGGTTTGTCGTCAATACTCCAAAACCAACTAGGGGTGGCACTAGATGCACTTACACTTCCTTTACCATTGCTTAACAAGGCACCCTTCCCCAATATTCTGTCAGCATTATAAAAGAAGAAACAAGCAGACACATAACAAGTTTAGCATGTACTAGTATATGAAACTCATTTCGGTGAACCAGTTCATTAGTAAGGTGGATAGGATTAAACTACCAAGTCTTCTATTGCCAAGTACTAGTACATAATAAAAGCATCAAACAAACATATATCTATGTCCTATGGTCACTGCATTGTCTTGCCAAATCAAAATAAAGACACGGTTCAAATCATATCAGTTCAAGACAAAGCAGCAGTGAAAGAATACAAAGCGTGGGAAACTACATGGCACAAGAAGATTTCAGATGGGTACCACGGGTCTACATGTACAACAACACTATTGGCTTTGTTGTGATGCTAGTAATGTGCATGATATGAAAGTCAACTGTATACACAATTGAAATTGAAATCAACAGAGCTATTGATAACAACAAACCTGTTAAAGAAACACGCGTGAACATATCTGTTGTGCCATTAGAGTTTCGATTGGATCCTTCAATTTAAAAATAAGTTTGTATGAGTAAATACAGTGATACAAGAGCAAATCAATCATAGTTAAAAAAGGCGCACCTAAGCGAGCGCTTAAGCGCGCCTAGGATCTAGGCGTTGGCAAAACACATTGCGCATAACTACGCATAATCTGTGCATAATTGCGCATAAGCATGCGCTTTGGTTAGTAAAGCGCAAGGCGATGGCAAAACGCACAATTAACGCCTAGCACTTTTTTGAACTATGATAGCAATGGAATCTTAAATTAGAACAGTTGTTCTTCAGGTTTAGGCACTTGTTCTACATGAACAGAGTACAGTAAGACGCAAGAATATAATACTTAAAAATAGAAAATGAACTCATAGACCTTACCACATTCTTGGTTCGGGACCAGTACAGAACAAGGCGTTCCTAGTCATAGTCCAGTAAATGTGTCTCAGGACAACGTAAGAGAATTTGATAAGTTTCTTTGCCGGTGAAGTACGTTTTCTTCAGGTAATTCGGATACTGACACCAAGCATTCTTGAACATAGCAGAGGTATTAGCACAGGTTATCTCATCCTGAGTTTCCAAATCGGTCCTTCTCTATAGAGAAAAATGGGAAAATTTGTTGTATTATAACCATCATGGAGGTAGGATGTATGGGACGAAGCAAAGTAATTGCCATGAATAACATTACTTACACATAACTCCTGGACAAACACCTCCAATTGGCATTTTCCTTCATCTTCAGTATAATATTTCCAAGATGGGAAGATACGCACATACGATTTAACAACATCAAATGCGATAGATGCTAAACTACGACTAGCTGGTTGTGCTTCCTCCACAGGAATAGGCGTACTAACTGGTGGAGTTGGGGTTCGCCGTGATAGTACTGGCCCTTTGGGCACTGGAGCTGCCTTACTAACTGCTCTTGTTTGGGAGCTCTGTGGTGGAGATGGTGTCGTGTCAACAGGAACTGGGTTACTATCGGTTGGGGTTGGGGTTAGATTGGGTGAAGCCGGTTCTCTATCCATCGTAGTAGGGGTACAATCTGCGAGAGTTTGGGTTATGTGTGGTAGGGCTGGTTCTTGTGCATGTACAACCGGGGTGCTATCTCCACCAAGAGGTAGCACTGTTTTATTTGAAGACCGTGTTTTTAGTCCGCTAGATACTGGCATCACCCGCTCCAATTCAAATGGCTGATAAACAGGAAACATAGTTGAATGTACAGACATTGTATAAGAGACAGATGCAATAGATAGTGTGGAAAAAAAGAGGGCATGAAATAGTTGACATGTATATTATTTAACTAAAACGTATAGCATGACATAATTTCACATATATGATGTCTATCTAAACTGGATAGCATAGCATAACATAATTCAAAGATATGATGATTAACTAAACAGGATCGCATGACATAATTCACCTACATGTTATCTAAGTAATCAGGATCGCGTCATTTAATTCACATATGTAATTTATATGCTAAACAGAGGGCATTCGATATGATGTCTGAAGTAAGAACATGATGTTGAATATTATGTATATGATGTCTAGACTATGCAATGCAAGACACCGTATGCATGATATGAGCAGTATAACCGTGCCAAGTTAGAGCATACACCTTAGTGGGGGAATAGGACTGGTCATCTGTCTCTGAATCCATCTCTGAGGAGCTATCGGGACCCAACAAGAGATCTGCTTCGACATGTAGCATTGTCTGCTCTGAAGGCCTTGTTTTCACTCCAGATTTTTCCATCTCCCACCCAAACGGCTAATTCACAGGAAGAGTAGTTTAATGTACAAACATTATCGACAAATAGAAATGTAATGAAGAAAAGGATGGGCAAGGTATCATTCAAATATATGATGCCTGGTTAAACAAGATGGCATTGCACATTTCACATATATTATGGCTGGCTAAAAGACATGAGACTGCATCATTCTCATATATGATATAGAAACTAAACTGGTGGCATTACAGAACATGTCTAAACTAAGCAGATGACATATATGATGTCAAAAGTAGGCACTACAAGGCAACATGTGCATGATATGACTAACATCATCATGGCAAGGTAGAGCAAACATGCACCTTGGTGGGTAAATAGGAGTGGTCAGCGGCGTCTGAATCCGCCTCAGGGCAGATATCTTCCTTTGGATTACAATCTGGAGAGGGGTGGGGAGGGTTTGCCATTGAACCCACCATGGAGCGATGTTTGCATGACATTGTATTGCCGCGCAAAACTCTTCTCTTTTTCTCTACATGTTCAGCATGACTGTGTACAATATCTGACATGCATACAAAAAAATATGGTGAGATTATGTAAGGAGAGCATGCAGAAATTTAGAGTGATGGTAACAACCAGTGGATCGACGTTTTTCCGTTGAACCAAAATAGCCCTAATGGATCGACGTGAATGTATAGTAATAAGTGATGCAACAAGTGTACAACCTCTTTGTCGTAGCCGTGTCGACCTCAGCATCATTGGGTTGGTCGCTGAAGAAGTTGAGGCAGAGGTAGCTGTTGGAGGTGTGGAGGAAGATCTGAGGAATCTGTAGACGGCGTCCAGGGCACTGCTCTGTTGTGATGGATCGTTCTGTCATTGGAGCAGCTCCGGTGAGTCATAAGACATCAAGGCTGAAGCAGCACAAGACAGACATCATCAATCTCAAGTGGGATTCTAATAGCATCTCCAATAGATGATGTAAAATGGATGTAAAATTAACATCACCAAAAACCACCTGACTACAACAGATGAGGTAAAAACTATTGACTCTAAACTTAACTGTCGAAACTGAAATTTACTGTGGAATCTGAATGCTACTGTCGAAACTGAAGGCAGTGGTAGCAGAGAGGCACTTGACATGTAGTTTAGGGAGGGCATGCAGTTCATCTTCAACCTGCACCCCCCTGAGCCGCCAGCCACCACCCGCCGAACCACCGGCCCCAGCACCGCCTCGCCGCCCCGAAACAACTCGCCACCGCCGCCCCGGCCAGCCCTCTAGGCCCCGCCCCCCACCCTGAACCCTAAGATAGATAGTGGGGTACCTCTCCGGTGAGCCCCCGCCCCGCTGCGGGTGGTTCTTCCTTAACTCCGACGAGCCCCCCAACCCCTGAAATCGACTAACCCAAAAGTCAATTCAGTCGACTGAAGTGTGGCTTAATCGGAGCAAAGTAGCAGCATGAGCGAGGGGAAGAGCAGTAGCAGCAGCTGGGCGAGCGAGCGATCCAGCGACAGCCGGAGCAGCAGCAGCAGCGCGAGCGAGTGAGCGAGAGCCGGAGCAGCAGCAGCAGATCCGGCTAGTATGGACGCCACCGCCGAAAGGGCCTCGCACTGGGGGAGAGCCGCAGTGGAGATGTCGCCCGCGACGCCGGCTTCAAGGTAGCCGCTCCATGGGGGTGCGGGATGGAGCGTCGTCGGCGCCGGGAGGTCGAGTTAAGGAGAAGGTGCGATGCGATGAGTGTACAACCTCTTTGGTGGCGCCGAGTAGGCCTCGGCTTCGTCCGAGGAGTCGGTGAGGATGCTGCGGTTCCGGTGGACCAGGTTAAGGCGGCGTTGTGGGGATGGAGCAGCCGCGATAGATGAGGCGATTGTTGGAGCAGCTCCTTGGAGGTGGAGGACGGGGCGGCTGAACCAGCAGGACGGCGAGATGGACGACGGATCCTCATCCAGGGAGGTGGACGAGGGACGTCGAGCTGTTACGGTGGATGACATCGTCGGGGAAGAGGCTCTGGCTGGGCAGCGGTGACGTGGCGGGCGGAGGAGGGTGGGGTTTCGTGGCTGGAGTGGAGAGGTTATGGCGGCCTGGGATTTCGAATGGCGAAAAGAGGGTGATGGAAGGGGGTGAAGCATGACTTAGGGACGCGCTTGTCCAAAATGTAGGGTGTGTTACAAAAGTACCCCCCACCGATTTGAACTAGCGGCCCTTTCGGCTCAGGGTTAGAAGGGGGATTTCGCGTGTCGGGATTTGGCAGTTGGAGGGAGTTTTCGCGCGCGTTGTAATTTCGGGATAGCAAGGCGCGGGTTGTGAAGGCGCCAGTTTTGGGAGCACGATATCTGAATTTTTGAGATATAACAAGACGCGGGTTGAATTTTAGGGACAAGCCTAACATGTAGTAATATTGTACTTCTACGTACCAAATCAATTCACACTTCCCTCAACCAAAAAGAAAACAAAATAAATAAAACTATTCACACCACACAAAGAGAGAGTCTTACCCCATTTTACTATACAAATGCTATTCAAAGCTACTCCCTCCTTTCATCTATATAGGGCCTAATGCGTTTTTCGATGCTAACTTTGACCAAATATTAGAGTAATGATATATAACATGCAACTTACACAAAGCACATCGTTAAATTCGTCTATGAAAGGTTCTTTCAATGATATAATTTTCACATTGTGCATGTCATGTACTATTAATCTTGTCAATAGTCAAAGGTGGTCTTAAAAATCTCATTACGCCCTATATAGATGGAAGGAGGGAGTATGAATCCATGTTATGTTCGATTAAATTTTTTCGCTTGCTATATAATGCATGTAACCTACTCATACCAACATTTAAGTGCATTCCAAATGTCTATACTACCACTGCAATTCGAACTAAATTTGAATTTGTTTCTCTATTTCAATAAGAATCTACAATCATAATTGTTGCCAACTTCAACCATCATAGTTTCCTTGCTATCCGCCAGATATAAATCGGACGACCTATAATGCAGGATAGCAGGCACACCATCATCAACAAATCCGTTTTTTTATAAGAGTAGAGATAAAATATATTAAATGTAGTATAACATGTTCATAACCACACCATGTGTATCACCGTTATATATATTCACACATGCGTCGGGTTGAAACACTATGATAAATTCTTCAAATATCCGAATTCCCTTTTTATAATGAAGTATATATGATCTCTATTCGTCTTTTACACCCACACAACCCTCTTATCTTTGTAGCTAGCGCTAACTTTCTCTTGTGCATGCACATGCCCGCATCCCTCTCACCCTCCCTCAGCATTCTCTAGCTCCATCGTGCAAATTCGTCTTTTCACTTTAGGTCGTTCACCCACGGTGTGTGTAGGCCCCCCAGCTCCTTCTTTACGGCACACATCGATCGATATGCCTCTCTAGCCAGGTGTGCCTAGCACAAACACAAGCTTCCCCTCTTCTCTTGTCACCGTTCATGCCTCACTCTTTTCATCGTTCTCGTACCCCCCATCGATCGATGTACCTCACAAGTTATGTCTCTCCTTTCTCTAACAAAGGGCGACTGATCTTCCTATGTAGTTATGTCTGCTTACCACAGCCACATCGTCCCCCCTCATCATTCGTGCATGCCTCCTGACCCGTCTCTTCACATGCACATGCACAGACAACAAGCAGCCATCTCCTCTCTTATTGATATTGCGGGCGTGCCCTCCGTTTGTCTAGCAAGCCTATCCCACCATTTGTTAGAAGCAACTCCACTACCACCCCCTCCAACACTCTAGCTCTGTCTCTCTCCCAATCTTATTCCTCTCCTGCACATATGCATGGATGTCGATCGATCTCCCTTAATACATGAGGCAGATCGATCTCCTTAATACATGAGGTAGGCCTCTCTCCTCCTCCACACATACACCAGCCATTGTACCTCTATAGTTAATTGGGCCTCCCTCTTCCCCCACCACACACCGATAGTCGAGCGCTGCAGGTAGGTATCCATGCCACAGAGACAAACTGCACATGTCCCATCTCACGTTCCAGTAGGCCAGCCACTCTATATCTTTGATGTGGGCACACACAAATTCGATGGCACTCTTTATCGATCGCACGCGCACACACACACACACACATCATCCCTCTCTTCGATTCTATGGACACCTCCAGATGCATTTGTATGAGTAGTTTATCTTGTGAGAGAAAAGGTTGAACGAGGGAAGGCCTTATTTGCGAACATGGAGAGACGTGTGGGTATATTTTTGCAAAATTTCCATAGTTTCTTTCATATCCGTTAGATATAAATCCGATGGCCTATATTGCAGGATGGCACGCACACCATCATCATCAACTCTGTTTTCTAGTATTGTCTTTTTAGAGATTTCGACAAGTGACTATGACCGGACCTTACCAACATACTCAAAAAAGTAGTCCATAATTTTGATGTTACCCTCTGTTCTTGGCGGTGCAGTGCCATCTGGATACCTCATAAATAAATAAAGTACTACATGATACTAATATATGATACATGGCGCAGGAGTACTAAGTATTATTAATACAGTTTTGCTAGAACTCATCTAGATGAGATATAATTTGGTCTCATTCATCTTTTATAGCCATTGGATGTGATGCTATATAAGATGCGTCTGTGTTGACGTGGGTTGTATTTGTTCTTGTGCAACGAACTGACCACTGCATGTCATGTTTGATAGTCTCAAGTCATTAAAAGCATACAAGCCCCACATCTCTTCTTGGTTGATTCCTCTATTTATGTCAAAAAATAAGAAACAACATGAGAGTTAATGCACCACGCCTATGTGTTTACTATTTGGTTTTCGTAAGATGACTTAATACTCACCTAGATGGAGGGAGTATTCGATTTGACAGTGGCGGTGCAGTTCCCGATACGGCTTTAATGCAGACAAGGGAGGGAGTAGCGGTTCCCAATATGTTGAACGGCCAATGCATCCTCCTTCAATTAATGCATGAGGGAAGTAATGGGAGGAGGTCTAGGAAAAGAGGTTGCACGATGTGAACGCAATGCAGTTTGCCCTCATTGCCCTCATATAAAGGCGCCCCTCCATTCCAATGCATCTACCACATCGTATGCACCTAAGCATTTGCCTAAGCACCTGCACTAAGCACAAAAGAGCTCACTCCAGACCCATGGCGGCGATGCGCGTGAGTGGCCAGCGGCTGCGCCAGATGGTCCACGACGCCGACCTGTGGCATGGCGCCGAGGATCGTCTCCAGACGGTGTTGGAGACCGGCTGGTGGATGGCCGCCGTCGATGCCAACTATGACTCTCAGTTGGACCAGATGATCGTTGCCACTAGCAACAAGTTCACCATCCTCAAGAAGCTTGTGGACGACATCGCCGTACTCCTCCAGCCCGCGCGCCCGGGCTCCTCATTGCTTGCCACCCTAATCAGCCTCCATGGCCAGAACCTCTTTCAAGCACTGGTGGCCCTGTGACTGCCCACTGACGCCACAAAGAATGTCCACCTGGAGGTCCCACTCACCGCGAGGCGCCTCGCCCTGCAAGAATTTGTCGACCTACACATCCACGTGTACAAGGAAATCGTGTACATAGGTATCTACAAGGCCGGTGAGGACACTACGACGTTGGCCTTCCTCAATCGGTTGGAAGCCTTGGATGCCTTTGCTGAGAAGCACCTCGACCTCGCCACAAAAGCCGCCACTCCTTAGCCGTCGGTCGGTGGCCCGGCGCACTAAGTTGAGGAGGAGGAGGTCGTACATTCGTGGATCCATCTTTCTTCTTCCCTTCTGTAACCACCACTGCGATGGCATCATCGTGGCCTTAATTCTTATTGTGCTGTTGCATTCTCGTTCCAGTCAATACCGACATGTGCGATCCCTTTGCTTAATTATATGCATCACTGTAAATAGTACTCCATCCATCAATTTATAAGTTGTGCTTACCTTTTCCATCAACTTCGTGCAACGCGCGGGCATCTTGCTAGAAACACTAGAATATGTCTATATAATCCGTATGTGATAGTCCATTTGAAATCTCAAAAAAGACAAATATTTAGGTACAGAGGGAGTAATACATTAGGAGTATATCAAAACAATAGTGATTTATTTCAAGTTTGTGAACAAATACTACTATTCTACTACTTTGGATCCGTCGCAATGCACAGGCACATTGCTGGTAAAAGGAAAAGGCATGGCGCGTTCGCGTCGCACCCCCACACGCCCGGGAATCGGGAGTACAACATGGCCGTCCGGCATGACACATAGCTTAGGGAAGGTGTGTTGCCTAGCATTTTCACATTCATGTGGGACCGCTGTTGAGCAAACCGACACCCCGCCCACCGCAGGGTTGGAAAACAGAAACGAGGGGAAGATCTAGCTGTAGCACGGAAGCCAAGAAATTTGGTGTCAGACGGGGCTCGTTGATAGAGTAGGAGAATTCCGTACTAGTACAACTCCTACTAGTACCAAGTTTGTACTCCTAATACTATATTACTAGTACTACCACTATACAACTAGTAGGTACGTGCACAACACAGCATCGTAGGACCAAAAAAGCGAAGATCTTGTTTTGGGTGATTTATCTTTTTTCAATCAACGTAGTATGAATAATATGATGTGGGGGGCACCCATGAAGCTTATGTGGCTTGGTTGCATGGCTACGGAAGGTTAGAGAAAAATAAATAGATAATGTGTTTAGAGTGCACTCCACTAAATAGATATACTTTGGATCCATTGCAACGGACCGGCACATCTATATCCATACCCCCTATATAGTGTGTGAAAAACTTTGAAAGTTGGTCGTTGGATGAAGCCAATCCGACGGTACAAAGATGGCAAATCCGAGCATTACTGGTCGTTGGATATCATCCACCAGATTCTTCCACATGTATAATCTAGAAGACTCCATGGTTGAACTTAATTCATGACTAACTTTGCCACAACTAAGTGATGACCCACAAGTATAGGGGATCTATCGTAATCCTTTCG
Source organism: Triticum dicoccoides (assembly GCF_002162155.2). NCBI lineage: Eukaryota > Viridiplantae > Streptophyta > Magnoliopsida > Poales > Poaceae > Triticum > Triticum dicoccoides. The sequence goes on from NC_041384.1 coordinate 698,559,183, forward strand.
ATAAGTAAGAGTGTCGAACCCAACGAGGAGCAGAAGGAAATGATAAGCGGTTTTCAGCAAGGTATTCTTTGCAAGTACTGAACTAATTGGTAACAGATAGTTTTGTGATAAGATAGGTTGTAACCCAATGAGGAGAAGAAGTGGTTGTTGGGGAACATAGTAATTTCAAAAAAATTCCTACGCACACGCAAGATCATGGTGATGCATAGCAACGAGAGGGGAGAGTGTTGTCTATGTACCCTCGTAGACCGACAGCGGAAGCGTTATGACAACGCGGTTGATGTAGTCGTACGTCTTCACGGCCCGACCGATCAAGCACCGAAACTACGGCACCTCCGAGTTCTAGCACACGTTCAGCTCAATGACGATCCCCGGACTCCGATCCAGCAAATTGTCGGGGAAGAGTTCCGTCAGCACGACGGCGTGATGACGATCTTGATCTACTACCGTCGCAGGGCTTCGCCTAAGCACTGCTACAATATTATCGAGGATTATGGTGGAAGAGGGCACCGCACACGACTAAGAATATGATCACGTGGATCAACTTGTGTCTCTAGGGGGTGCCCCTGCCTCCGTATATAAAGGCTCAAAGGGGGGGTGCGGCCGGCCAGGAGAGGCGCGCCAGGAGGAGTCCTACTCCCTCTGGGAGTAGGATTCCCCCCTCCCTTTTCCTAGTTGGAATAGGATTCGCGGAGGGGGTGGAAAAGAGGAAGGGGGTCGGCCCCCTCTCCTTGTCCTATTCGTACCAAGGGAGGGGGGGGGGCGCGGCCCATCTCTGGCTGCCTCTTCTCTTTTCCACTAAGGCCCACTAAGGCCCATATATCTCCCGGGGGTTCCGGTAACCTCCCGGTACTCCGGTAAAATCCCGATTTCACCCGGAACACTTCCGATATCCAAACATAGGCTTACAATATATCAATCTTTATGTCTCGACTATTTCGAGACTCCTTGTCATGTCCGTGATCTCATCCGGGACTCCAAACAACCTTCGGTACATCAAAACGTATAAACTCATAATATAACTGTCATCGAAACCTTAAGCGTGCGGACCCTACGGGTTCGAGAACAATGTAGACATGACCGAGACACGTCTCCGGTCAATAACCAATAGCGGGACCTGGATGCCCATATTGGCTCCTACATATTCTACGAAGATCTTTATCGGTCAGACCGCATAACAACATACGTTGTTCCCTTTGTCATCGGTATGTTACTTGCCTGAGATTCGATCGTCGGTATCCAATACCTAGTTCAATCTCGTTACTGGCAAGTCTCTTTACTCGTTCCGTAATACATCATCCTGCAACTAACTCATTAGTTGCAATGCTTGCAAGGCTTAAGTGATGTGCATTACCGAGAGGGCCCAGAGATACCTCTCCGACGATCTGAGTGACAAATCCCAATCTCGAAATACGCCAACCCAACATGTACCTTTGGAGACACCTGTAGAGCACCTTTATAATCACCCAGTTACGTTGTGACGTTTGGTAGCACACAAAGTGTTCCTCCGGCACACGGGAGTTGCATAATCTCATAGTCATAGGAACATGTATAAGTCATGAAGAAAGAAATAGCAACATACTAAACGATCGGGTGCTAAGCTAATGGAATGGGTCATGTCAATCAGATCATTCAACTAATGATGTGATCCCGTTAATCAAATAACAACTCTTTGTCCATGGTTAGGAAACATAACCATCTTTGATTAACGAGCTAGTCAAGTAGAGGCATACTAGTGACACTCTGTTTGTCTATGTATTCACACATGTATTATGTTTCCGGTTAATACAATTCTAGCATGAATAATAAACATTTATCATGATATAAGGAAATAAATAATAACTTTATTGTTGCCTCTAGGGCATATTTCCTTCAGTCTCCCACTTGCACTAGAGTCAATAATCTAGATCACATCGCCATGTGATTTAACATCAATAGTTCACATCTTTATGTGATTGGTTCACATCTCCATGTGACTAACACCCAAAGGGTTTACTAGATTCAATAATCTACTTCACATCGCTATGTGATTAAGACCCAAAAAGTGATCATGTTTTGCTTGTGAGAGAAGTTTAGTCAACGGGTCTGCCACATTCAGATCCGCATGTATTTTGCAAATTTCTATGTCAACAATGCTCTGCATGGAGCTACTCTAGCTAATTTCTCCCACTTTCAATATGTATCCAGATTGAGACTTAGAGTCATCTGGATCAGTGTCAAAACTTGCATCGACGTAACCCTTTACGACGAACCTTTTGTCACCTCCGTAATCGAGAAACATATCCTTATTCCAGTAAGGATAATTTTGACCGCTGTCCATTGATCTACTCCTAGATCACTATTGTACTCCCTCTCTTAACACAGTGTATGGTATACAATAGATTTGGTACACAGCATGGCATACTTTATAGAACCTATGACTGAGGCATAGGGAATGACTTTCATTCTCTTTCTATCTTCTGCCGTGGTCGGGCTTTGAGTCTTACTCAACTTCACACCTTGTAACACAGGCAAGAAACTTTTTCTTTGACTGTTCCATTTTGAACTACTTCAAAATCTTGTCAAGGTATGTACTCATTGAAAAAACTTATCAAGCGTCTTGATATATCTCTATAGATCTTGATACTCAACATGTAAGCAGCTTCACCGAGGTCTTTATTTGAAAAAACTCCTTTCAAACACTCCTTTATGCTTTGCAGAATAATTCTACATTATTTCCGATCAACAATATGTCATTCACATATACTTATCAGAAATGTTGTAGTGCTCCCACTCACTTTCTTGTAAATACAGGCTTCATCGCAAGTCTGTATAAAACTATATGCTTTGATCAACTTATCAAAGCGTATGTTCCAACTCCGAGATGCTTGCACCAGTCCATAAATGGATCGTTGGAGCTTGCATATTTTGTTAGCACCTTTAGGATTGACAAAACCATCTTGTTGCATCACATACAACTCTTCTTTAATAAATCCATTAAGGAATGTAGTTTTTTTATCCATTTGCCAGATTTCATAAAATGCGGCAATTGCTAACATGATTCGGACAGACTTAAGCATAGATACGAGTGAGAAACTCTCATCGTAGTCAACACCTTGAACTTGTCGAAAACCTTTTGCGACAATTCTAGCTTTGTAGATAGTAACACTACTATCCGTGTCCGTCTTCCTCTTGAAGATCCATTTATTCTCAATGGCTTGCCAATCATCGGGCAAGTCAACCAAAGTCTACACTTTGTTCTCATACATGGATCACATCTCAGATTTCATGGCCTCAAGCCATTTTGCGGAATCTGGGCTCATCATCGCTTCATCATAGTTCGCAAGTTCGTCATGGTCTAGTAACATGACTTCCAGAACAGGATTACCGTACCACTCTGGTGCGGATCTCACTCTGGTTTACCTACGAGATTCGGTAGTAACTTGATCTGAAGTTACATGATCATCATCATTAGCTTCCTCACTAATTGGTGTAGTAGTCACAAGAATAGATTTCTGTGATGAACTACTTTCCAATAAGGGAGATGGTACAATTACCTTATCAAGTTTTCTACTTTCCTCACACTCACTTCTTTCGAGAGAAATTCCTTCTCTAGAAAGTATCCATTCTTAGCAATGAATGTCTTGCCTTCGGATCTGTGATAGAAGGTGTACCCAACTGTCTCCCTTGGGTATCCTATGAAGACATATTTCTCCGATTTGAGTTTGAGCTTATCGAGATGAAACTTTTTCACATAAGCATTGCAACTCCAAACTTTAAGAAACGACAGCTTAGGTTTCTTGCCAAACCATAGTTCACACAGTGTCGTCTCAACGGATTTAGATGGTGCCCTATTTAACGTGAATGCAGCTGTCTCTAATGCATAACCCCAAAACGATAGTGGTAGATCGGTAAGAGACATCATAGATCGCACTATATCTAATAAAGTACGGTTATGACGTTCGGACACACCATTACACTATGGTGTTCCAGGTGGCGTGAGTAGTGAAACTATTTCACATTGTTTTAATTAAAGGCCAAACTCGTAACTCAAATATTTTACCTCTGCGATCATATCGTAGAAACTTTTATTTTCTTGTCACGATGATTTTCCACTTCACTCTGAAATTCTTTGAACTGTTCAAATGTTTCAGACTTATGTTTCATCAAGTAGATATCCCCATATCTGCTCAAATCATCTGTGAAGGTTAGAAAATAATGATACCTGCTGCAAGCCTTAATATTCATCGGACCACATACATCAGTATGTATGATTTCCAACAAATCTGTTGCTTGCTTCATTGTTCCGGAGAACGGCGTTTTAGTCATCTTGCCCATAAGGCATGGTTCGCAAGCATCAAGTGATTCCAAAAGCCCATCAGCATGGAGTTTCTTCATGCGCTTTACACCAATATGACTTAAACGGCAGTGCCACAAATAAGTCGCACTATCATTATTAACTTTGCATCTTTTGGTTTCAATATTATGAATATGTGTATCACTACGATCGAGATCCAACGAACTTGTTTCATTGGGTGTATGACCATCGAAGGTTTATTCATGTAAACAGAACAACAATTATTCTCTGACTTTAATGAATAATCGTATTGCAATAAACATGATCAAATCATATTCATGCTCAATGCAAAAACCAAATAACACTTATTTAGGTTCAACACTAATCCCGAAAGTATAGGGGAGTGTGCGATGATGATCATATCAATCTTGGAACTACTTCCAACACACATCGTCACTTCACCCTTAACTAGTCTCTGTTTATTCTGCAACTCCTGTTTCGAGTTACTACTCTTAGCAACTGATCCAGTATCAAATACTGAGGGGTTGCTATAAACACTAGTAAAGTACACATCAATAACATGTATATCAAATATACTTTTGTTCACTTTGCCATCCTTCTTATCCGCCAAATACTTGGGGCAGTTCTGTTTCCAGTGACCAGTCCCTTTGCAGTAGAAGCACTTAGTCTCAGGCTTAGGACCAGACTTTGGCTTCTTCACTTGAGCAGCAACTTGCTTGTTGTTCTTCTTGAAGTTCCCCTTCTTCCCTTTGCCCTTTTATTGAAACTAGTGGTCTTGTCTACCATCAACACTTGATGCTCTTTCTTGATTTCTACCTTCATCGATTTCATCATCATGAAAAGCTCGGGAGTCGTTTTCGTCCTCCCTTGCATACTATAGTTCATCATGAAGTTCTACTAACTTGGTGATGGTGACTAGAGAATTCTGTCAATCACTATCTTATCTGGAAGATTAACTCCCACTTGATTCAAGCGATTGTAGTACCCAGACAATCTGAGCACATGCTCACTGCTTGAGCGATTCTCCTCCATCTTGTAGCTATAGAACTTGTTGGAGACTTCATATCTCTCAACTCGGGTATTTGCTTGAAATATTAACTTCAACTCCTGGAACATCTCATATGGTCCATGACGTTCAAAATGTCTTTGAAGTCCCGATTCTAAGCCGTTAAACATGGTGCACTAAACTATCAAGTAGTCATCATATTGAGCTAGCCAAACGTTCATAACGTCTGCATCTGCTCCTGCAATAGGTCTGTCACCTAGCGGTGCATCAAGGACATAATTCTTCTGTGCAGCAATGAGGATAAACCTCAGATCACGGATCCAATCCGCATCATTGCTACTAACATCTTTCAACACAATTTTCTCTAGGAACATATCAAAATAAACACAGGGAAGCAACAACGCGAGCTATTGATCTACAACATAATTTGCAAAATACTACCAGGACTAAGTTCATGATAAATTTAAGTTCAATTAATCATATTACTTAAGAACTCCCACTTAGATAGACATCCCTCTAATCCTCTAAGTGATCACGTGATCCAAATCAACTAAACCATGTCCGATCATCACGTGAGATGGAGCAGTTTCATTGGTGAACATCACTATGTTGATCATATCTACTATATGATTCACGCTCGACCTTTCGGTCTCCGTGTTCCGAGGCCATATCTATATATGCTTGGCTCGTCAAGTATAACCTGAGTATTCCGCGTGTGCAACTGTTTTGCACCCGTTGTATTTGAACGTAGAGCCTGTCACACCCGATCATCACGTGGTGTCTCAGCACGAAGAACTTTAGCAACGGTGCATACTCAGGGAGAACACTTCTTGATAATTAGTGAGAGATCATCTTAAAATGCTACCGTCAAACTAAGCAAAATAAGATGTATAAAAGATAAACATCATATGCAATCAAAATATGTGACATGATATGGCCATCATCATCCTGCGCCTTTGATCTCCATCTCCAAAGTACTGTCATGATCTCTATCGTCACCGGCATGACACCATGATCTCCATCATCTTGATCTATATCAATGTGTCGTCACACGGTCGTTTCGCCAACTATTGCTCTTGCAACTATTGCTATCGCATAGCGATAAAGTAAAGCAATTATTTGGTGCTTGCATCTTATGCAATAAAGAGACAACCATAAGGCTTTTGCCAGTTGCCGATAACTTCAACAAAACATGATCATCTCATACAACAACTTATATCTCATCACGTTTTGACCATATCACATCACAACATGCCCTGCAAAAACAAGTTAGACGTCCTCTACTTTGTTGTTGCAAGTTTTACGTGGCTGCTACGGGCTTAGCAAGAACCGTTCTTACCTATGCATCAAAAACCACAACGATAGTTTGTCAAGTTGGTGTTGTTTTAACCTTCGCAAGGACCGGGCGTAGCCACACTTGGTTCAACTAAAGTTGGAGAAATTGACACCCGCCAGCCACCTGTGTGCAAAGCACGTCGGTAGAACCAGTCTCGCGTAAGTGTACGCGTAATGTCGGTCCGGGCCGCTTCATCCAACAATGCCGCCGAACCAAAGTATGACATGCTGGTAAGCAGTATGACTTATATCGCCCACAACTCACTTGTGTTCTACTCGTGCACAACATCAACATATAAAACTTAGGCCCGGATGCCACTGTTGGGGAACGTAGTAATTTCAAAAAAATTCCTACGCACACGCAAGATCATGGTGATGCATAGCAACGAGAGGGGAGAGTGTTGTCTACGTACCCTCGTAGACCGACAGCGGAAGCGTTATGACAACGCGGTTGATGTAGTCGTACGTCTTCACGACCCGACCGATCAAGCACCGAAACTACGACACCTCCGAGTTCTAGCACACGTTCAGCTCGATGACGATCCCCGGACTCCGATCCAGCAAAGTGTCGGGGAAGAGTTTCGTCAGCACGACGGCGTGGTGACGATCTTGATGTACTACCGTCGCAGGGCTTCGCCTAAGCACTGCTACAATATTATCGAGGATTATGGTGGAAGGGGGCACCGCACACGGCTAAGAATATGATTACGTGGATCAACTTGTGTCTCTAGGGGGTGCCCCTGCCTCCGTATATAAAGGCTCAAAGGGGGGGCGGCCGGCCAGGAGAGGCGCGCCAGGAGGAGTCCTACTCCCTCTGGGAGTAGGATTCCCCCCCCCCCTTTCCTAGTTGGAATAGGATTCGCAGAGGGGGTGGAAAAGAGGAAGGGGGGCCAGCCCCCTCTCCTTGTCCTATTCGGACCAAGGGAGGGGAGGGGCGCGCGGCCCATCTCTGGCTGCCTCTTCTCTTTTCCACTAAGGCCCATATATCTCCCGGGGGGTTTCGGTAACCTGCCGGTACTCCGGTAAAATCCCGATTTCACCCGGAACACTTCCGATATCCAAACATAGGCTTCCAATATATCAATCTTTATGTCTAGACTATTTCGAGACTCCTCGTCATGTCCGTGATCTCATCCGGGACTCCGAACAACCTTTGGTACATCAAAACCTATAAACTCATAATATAACTGTCATCGAAACCTTAAGCGTGCGGACCCTACGGGTTCGAGAACAATGTAGACATGACTGAGACACATCTCCGGTCAATAACCAATAGCGGGACCTGGATGCCCATATTGGCTCCTACATATTCTACGAAGATCTTTATCAGTCAGACCGCATAACAACATACGTTGTTCCCTTTGTCATCGGTATGTTACTTGCCTGAGATTCGATCGTCGGTATCCAATACCTAGTTCAATCTCGTTACCGGCAAGTCTCTTTACTCGTTCCGTAATACATCATCCCGCAACTAACTCATTAGTTGCAATGCTTGCAAGGCTTAAGTGATGTGCATTACCGAGAGGGCCCAGAGATACCTCTCCGACGATCGGAGTGACAAATCCCAATCTCGAAATACGCCAACCCAACATGTACCTTTGGAGACACCTGTAGAGCACCTTTATAATCACCCAGTTACGTTGTGACGTTTGGTAGCACACAAAGTGTTCCTCCGGCACACGGGAGTTGCATAATCTCATAGTCATAGGAACATGTATGAGTCATGAAGAAAGCAATAGCAACATACTAAACGATCGGGTGCTAAGCTAATGGAATGGGTCATGTCAATCAGATAATTCAACTAATGATGTGATCCCGTTAATCAAATAACAACTCTTTGTCCATGGTTAGGAAACATAACCATCTTTGATTAACGAGCTAGTCAAGTAGAGGCATACTAGTGACACTCTGTTTGTCTATGTATTCACACATGTATTATGTTTCCGGTTAATACAATTCTAGCATGAATAATAAACATTTATCATGATATAAGGAAATAAATAATAACTTTATTATTGCCTCTAGGGCATATTTCCTTCAGTGGTCAATCCATCAATCGAAGTCCTGCCGCCGTCGCTGGTGCCAGGGTCCGTCGACGACGTCCATTACAGGAGTCAACGTCAGACTTCACCCGTGTTGCTCGGAACGATGGATGGCACAGGGACTACTCCATCGCGCGGCGGAGGCCACTGCTTCTTTGGGAGAAGAGGCAGGGCTGGCTGCCTGGATATGCTCTAATTTGAGGTAACAACTGAATCTTGTCAGATACTAGTTAAATCTGAGCTATGGGTGTGAAGCACTGATATGCCCGTACATTTGATTGTGACATGTTCTAATTTTGTACCTAAACTTTTTTTAGAAAGGGTTGTACGTCAACTTAATGTGCTAGCAGAACTTATTATGTTGTCTGTCTGTTTTCTTTGCACAACATTCAAGATATTTCTCCGTCATTGATAAAGACAATGAACCGTTATGTACGACTTCGTTGGTTTCAACATAGCCCTTCCCGTAGCGATCCACTGCTTCCATCCTGATTGTGCCACCTGCGTGAAATTTTTGTATGCAAGTTCAGTGTGCTATGATGTTCTATATGATTGTGTGAACTATATAAGTTTTTACTGAGCATCAGCAATGCATATGGCTGAAAGATGTATTTATGAGCATCGACTGATGGGTCTCTCTCTCTATCTCTCTCTCTCTCTCACACACACACACACACACGCGCGCGCGCGCGCACACGCACAAGTGGGACCCGTTGAATTATTTATTTGCTTGTGACAGCTTTTAATTAGGTTCCACTGTAATCTAACTTTTTTCTTAAGTTATTAATTGAGCTCAGTGACTTCAAAAAGTTGTACAGAAGCCTTGTTTGGGCCTTTCCGGCGTCGCTGAATGTGGGTTGAGTAACCATATTAGGTTGTGCTATACTACACAGGCCTTTTTTTCAATATCAGCAATGCAACTGGGCCGACAGTTGTACACAATATCCGGATCAACTTGTTATTCTCCGCCCCGCTGGGCTGCAAACTTTCCTAGGAAGTATGCATTAGGCTTAACAAAAAAATGGACTTTAAGAAATAATAAATGAGATGTAATTATAATAACTGGACAGTTATTATGCACCAAATACATAATTAGTTTGAAAAATATATTATTTTTGGAATTTGAAAGTTTTAATTTCATTATTTGTTGCGTGCACAATATTTCGTTGGATTTTTACGTAATACAATTTTATTTTGAAATTATATTTAACCTGACTAGAAATTTCGAATAAAAATATTTCGGATCCCATCAAAATGTGGGAATTTTTTTAATTCTGTTTTGAGCGGTTGTTTGAAATTATTAATCGTTGTCCTAGCTAGAAGTTGAGATGTACTTTTAACAAACTGTAAATGGGCTGTAGTAAATTTCATTAGAATTAAGAAATGAGATGAACATTCTTACAAATCGCAAATGGGCTATATGTTCTCCGGCAAATCCGAGCTGTGGGCCTACTAAGTTGACGCATACCAAGGGCTTTTTTCTCCAATGGCCGTAGTGCTTTTTCAACCTCTGGTCTTTTTTCTCCAGCCGCCCAAAGCAGCGCCGGTCGTGTCGCGAGCTCCTGCCTCCCGTGGCCGGTTGTGATGCTGCAGAGGCCTCACTGCCCCGTACTACTCCCACCGCTGACCAGGCTATCCCTCTACTCACCCACACCCCCTGTTATTCTGCGGCGACGGCAGCCTCACACCGCAGCCGAACCAGTGAACCCTTGTACTCCTATCTGTGCGGGCTTCCACTGCTGCATCTTCCCCGGCTCCGCGTCGTCCCCTTCCTAGGCCTCGCCGTCGTCCAGACCACCGCCCTGGTGCTCTCGACGCGGCGTGGTCAACGACCGACTTCCATCGGAAGAGTACTGTACGTGGAGAGGCTGACAGCTGGGTCCAGGCGGCCACAAGGAAGTGCCTCCTTATTACGCGCAAAATAATTATTCCTCCACCTGACAGCAGGGACCCACCGGACGGGCCACCTTATTTCGCGAAAAAAACGTTTCCCCCTGACTGTTGGGACCCACCGGACGGGACAGCGTATTTCGCAAAGAAAATGTTCCCCCCGCTGTCAGCTCAGACCCACTGGAAGTGCCTCTTTATTACGCACAAAAAAAGGAATACTCCCCCTACTAGCTGGGACCCACCATGGTGGGAGGCTGACTTGTGGGCCTACTAAGTTGACTGGGACGGAGGCCTTTCTCAACTTTAGTCAATATGAATGATTCTAGCTCCAGTGACCATACGATATCCATCCAACGGCCGTAGTGCTTCTTCAACCTTTGGTCTTCTTGCTCCAGCCGCCCAAAGCAGCGCCGGTCATGCCGCATGCTCCTGCCTCCTGTGGCCGGCTGTGCAGCCACGGAGGCCTCACCGCCCCCTACTATTCCCACCGCTGGCCAGGCCCTGCGGCGACGGTAGCCTCACACCGCAGCCGAACCAGTGAACCCTCGTACTCCTCTCTGCGCGGGCTTCCACTGCCGCGTCTTCCCCGGCTCCCTGTCGTCCCCTTCCTAGGCCTCGCTGTCGTCCACCACCCTGGTGCTCTCGGCGCGGCGTGGTCAACGTGGTCAAGGAACGACTTCCATCGAACGTGAACTGTACGTGGAGAGGCTGACAGCTGGGTCCACGACCGCAGCAAGGAAGTGCCTCCTTATTACGCGGAAAATAATGATTCCTCCACCTGACAGATGGGACCCACCGGACAGGCCACTGTATTTTGCGAAAAAAAGGTTTCCCCCTGACTGCTGGAACCCACCAGCAACATCTTCACACGCAAGGAAGTGCGTCTGGGCAAAAAAACGATTCGCCCCCTGACTTCTGGGACCCATCAGCTACATCTTCGCAGGCAAGGAAGTGCCTGATAGTCGAGACCCACCTGGTCGAAGCATACATAGCGTTGTCATTCTGGTCGCGGACGTGTACGTACATATATACTGGTGGATATAGAGGCGCGCATATGTCGTAATAGAGGCGTGTACGTGTCATAGTAGAGGCACGCACGTAGCATGTACACGTACGTACAGCGGCCAGGGTGCAAGAAAGAAAACACGGCCACGTATGTGTACATACGGGCGGGGTCTCGAACGCCCACTCGCGCATACGTACGGCCAGGGCTCGTGTACATGGCTGGGTCGAAACGGAGAAATAGCGTCGTCGTCGTGTTCATGGGGAGGCAACGGAATGCGTCGTGTTCATCGGGAGGCAACGGAATGCGTCGTGTTCATCGGGAGGCAATGGAACGCGTGGGAGCCAACCGGCTGGGTCGGAACAGAATGCGTGGTCATATTCATCGGGAGGGCTTGGACGGAATAGGCGATGGAAACGAGGCCTGGCGTACCGCACAACGAAGGAAACGGACCTCCTACGTTCGGAACGGGTGTCCTGTTGATCGGGAGGGGTGTGGCGTACCGCAAAACGGACGAAATGGACCTCCTACGGTCAAAAAAGGGGTCTTGTTGATCGGGAGGAGTGTGGCGTACTGCAAAACGGACGAAACGGACTTGTGTTGGAGCGCTACGGTCGAAACGGGGGTCCTGTTCATCGGGAGGGGTGTGGCGTACCACAAAACGGGACTCCACGGGATACTGTTCATCTCCACTGTCAACCTCCTCCAGCCTTCACGGGCTACCGTCGACCTCCTCCAGCCTCCACGGGCTCCTGTTCATCCAGCTTCCACCACGCGCTACTCCACCGGCTACTATTCAACCACCCCTCCACCTTCTACTGTTCATCCAGCCCTCCACACCACGGGGTCCTGTTCAACCACCCCTCCACGGACACCCCTCCACCGTCTACTGTTCATCCAGCCCTCCACCACACCACGGGGTCC
>NC_041384.1:698571919-698580800 GCF_002162155.2 Triticum dicoccoides
ACTGTTCATCCCAGAGGCAGCATCGATCGGCTTCAGTTAGCAGCAGTAGCGAAGGAATCGCTCGATCGGATTCAGTTAACAGTCATCGATCGATCGCTCGGGTTCGGTGACGCGTAGCCAGCAATGCAATCGCTCGGGTTCAGTTAGAGCCCAACGCCTCGCTCGGGTTCAGTTAGAGCCAACGCCTCGCACACACGCGCGTACGTGTACGAGAGAAACGCGCATCGCTCGGCCCCCGACCTCCCACCGTAACCGGGAACTCCCCGAAATTTTCCTCCCCCTTGCTTCTACCACGCTTTTTTCCGTCATGGACGGCCCAAAGAATGTCATGCAGCTGCGTCTCCGGCCCGCCCAGGACGAAATGCCCATTTTCTGTTATGATTTTTTGTCATAGAAGTAGGAGCCCACCACATCTATGATGATACCGGGTTTTGTCACAATTATCATCATAGAAGTGTCATATGTATGACAAAAAAAATTCGTTCGGCCCAAAATGTCACGGATGTGTCTTTTTTTGTAGTGTTCCATTTCTCATCATCCTTCAACACGTTATAGCAATGGGGCAAGGTAAAGACCCTTCCTTTCTTGATCTTCCCCTTCTTGGTTTTCCTCTCCTCTTCTTTGAACAAGTTTTGCGCAATGTTGTACTACATGAAAACAAAGCAGGTTAGCACCAACAAGTATGATGAACATGTATGAAATGTCACTTACTCTATCGTCCTCATTTATGCCACTTGGGTTCAACTTGTCAACCGCCTTTTGACAGGTCGCCCACCTTTGACAATCCGAGTTGATTGTCGACCATCGGGACCGAAGTGATCTCTCAGAGCGGTCAAGTCCACTCACGTTGTGAACATCAAAGTGTTCTTTCATCCGCCCCCAATAAGCATCTCGACTTTCATCACCTCCAACGGATGGATCCCTCGACACTTGCAACCAAGTATTGCATAGTAAGATGTCATCAGCGTTGGTGTAATTGCCCGCTCTTCCTTTCGGCGCGTCGACAATGCTCTCACCCTCCTCGTCCACCTCGAACTCGTGGTCTTCGAAATGCATGTCATTGGTTTGAGACCAATGCGAATTGTTGGAGCCAACACCCATAGTTGACATGTATGCATCATCATTGAGACTACAAAGTTTTTTGAACAATGCAAATAAGCTATCTATATGTGAATGCATTGAAAAAATAACAAGAAAAGAAAAGTTGGGAATTTTTTTACCTTGGGGGCATTTCGTCGAACATGTTGTGCGCGTTGGCCGCCGGCTCGACGAGTGAGCTCGCCGGCGCTTCCGTAGCCGCCGCGCCCATCGCACGCCCTGCAAGCTTCTTCCTCCTCGCCTTCGAGGTGCTGGAGCCGTCCGCCGCCTTGTTTTTCTTCGCCGATGTCTTGCCCTTCTTTGGCCGCGCCGCATTGGGGAGCTTTGAGGAGGGGGTGGTGGCTCGGGCCGGCGTCGGCGCGACGCCACCCGCCGCCGAGGTCATCCGCGGCGGCATGAAGAGGCCGCGCGCGAGGCCGATGGTCAAAGGAGCTCCGGCGAAGGCGAGGCCAACGCCACCCGGGCTAGGGTTTGCGGCGGCGGCGGCGGCGGTGGAAGGGTCGCGGCTATAGGATGGGATGAGCGGGGTGTCGGCGCGTGCGTCCATGGGTGCAGTTCGCCGGCGCCGGCGCGCGCGGGGGGTAGGAGGCGGAGAAGAGAGAGTGCAGCGCGAGCGCTCGAGTGTGTCGTGCGCGGAAGCGGGCGCCCCAAATACACCACACGAGATAGCGAATCCGACCGCGCGCCCAACTCCTTATACTGCGCGCGCGGTTATTGTGCGCCCGCTGGAGCCATCCGCCGGGTTGCGCGCGCGCTAAACTGGCCAAATTTGCGGCGCGGTGCTTGTTTAGCGCGGCTGTTGGAGATGCTCTCATACTTTCTCCGTGATAGAGATCAAATTTAGTGAAAAGGATGTGGAATGAAAAGATCAACTGCTTTGCGATGTAGCACTTTTTTGCTATCTGCTACAAAAGTAGACGAAAATGGGTTAAAGATATTAAAGTAGGCAAAAAAAATTGACAAACAAGTAATTCGTTGCAATGTCAGACGCATCATAGGTAGCAGGTGCTCTGAAGTTTTCTAGAAACAATAAAACTTCTCTGAACTATTTAGTTAAAAAGAAAAGAGTAAATATGGAGGAATCCACTCTTCAGGGCATTAGTCACACAAAATGCTTTTAGGAATTTCATCACATAGCCGTAGTTATATAGGCAAGATATATATCGCACAATCCAAATTCTCTTTGCCATCAAACTAATCACAAAAACTGACAGGCCTGGGTCACATGACAGCTCCCACACAGGCCACCCTCCTGCAATTTAAATAAGATTTTTGTATAATTCCAATCCAACTCAATTAATCTTTCCGCATGCCATGTGGGAGCTGCCATGTAGCCATGCCTGTTATTTTTTTGTTGATCGGGAAGAGAAGTTATCTTAAAATGTAACTGAAGATATTTTCATGAAAACAGTGAAAAATCTTAATTTGTTTATGTGCATCTGTCTCACTTGAGTTATCTTAAAATCAAAGAGTACACATGTTATGAAGGTAATAATTTACAACAAGGATATATGGTTTTTGCGCATTAGTCTGACAGGGTTAAAAAAGAGTATCACGGGAGTAGGAGAAGAACATTGTCATTAAGGATATATAGGTATGAAAGTACCTTGCACTTCGTACTTACAAGATCTATAGTTTCTCTGTACAGGGAAAACGAAATGGGTACAAGTTGTGTCCATGGACCAGGTTGTGTGCATTCTATCTTTTTAGTGAAAAATGAACAGAGGTTCTTAAGATCTAAGTTACATGACTGCAGTACACCAAAATCTACACATTTGCCCTCTCAGAAAAAAATCTACACATTTGCATTGTAAAGGAGCTGAAAAGTCACTGAATCTTCATACCAACTGGAGGAACTTTTTACCAATGATGTGGCAAGCAGAAGCCCCACTTTAACCTCTTTCTTAACTACTTCTTCTTTTTTTAAGAAATACTGTAAGAACTTGTAACCTGTAAGAACTTTAGTTCAGCATGAGACGGTTATCATGGAATTTCACATGTATATATACATGATAAGTTCTCCTTTTGCTTTCATGATTTTGTCATTCCACCAAGGAGCTACCACTTGCGAAGAAAACCCAGTTCAGGATACGATGATACGCTACGCCATCACGACTCCGATGGTGTTTTCAACAAAGATGGGTGAAAAAGTTCCAATGGAAACTGCTTTAATCCTCTATATGGATATCAGGATCCTATGACACTTTCAAACTATCCACATTGTCGGTGACAGTTGCGCACAAACTTGATATTGGAAAAACTTCGTTGCGCGTGAAAGCCCCAACTTACCTCATACTTTCTCTGTGATAGGAACCAAGTTAGTGAAAGGATGTATAATAAAAAGAAGATCAAGTGTGTTGCGATGTAGAACTTTTTTGTTATCTGCTATGAAAAAATAGCAACAAAAGTAGACAAAAATGTGTTACGCAGATATCAAAGTAGACAAAAAGTTATTAGACAATGCAATGTCAAACGCATCATAGGTAGATGCTCTGAAGTTTTCTAAAAACACATCATAGGTAATTCTTTGCAGTGCCATCTTACAACGTTTTTCTGCACCACCAACCGTTAGCAGCAAGTCTTCATATAAGCAGTATCTTATACAGACTGCGGTGAAGCATAGAAGATTCAGTGCAGTTCTACTGGATGTCTTGCAATACACCTCAGCAAACTTCAGGGAGGCTTTTTTATTGAAATGAACAGAGGTTCTTACTATCCAACATACATGACTGCAACATCTAGTGTTCTAGGAAGATACATACCCTCCTATACAGCAGAAGTCATACTCGGTGACGATATTACAAAGATCAAACACAGGAGGGTCATTCCTCTTGATCATGTCCTTCGTTCAGTGCCGGGAAGATAGGTGGCCAGGTCATCATAACAGGAGAGATATGTAGGCGACCAGCAGCCAGAGTTGTAAACAAACTTATCGGCTTCTGATACACCTTCTCAACCACCCTGCTCCTGAGATGAACATAAAAGAGAATGTCGCTTGCTGGATGATCCAAGATTGCAAAGTCGGCATTGTCCCCGACAAAATCAACAGCAATAAAATTAAAAAGAGGCACCCGATAATGACCCACGAGACGTGTGCATGTCTCATGGACACAAAATGTATCCACCAGCCGCCAATTTCCTGCACCATCGTCGTCGCCGATCATCGGATGGAGCCACACACTGAGCTGAAACCCGTCTGCACCGACAAGATAGAGCCCAGAATTCTCCGCACATGAGAGCTTATAGTTGTTCTGCACTCCATCTGGGAGCTCAAGGGTGAAAAAGCTCGCCGTTGCCAAATCTAGACCCAGGGTGAACCCCCCAGAAGACCTTGCCAAGGACGGGTGGTAGCATATCAGCAAGGAAGCGTTCGTCATACCTCTGAGCAGCGAGCTCCATGTGAGCAGGGAGCTCCATCTCTGCGCTGGCAGGGACGCCCCAGCCGTCGGACCCCAGGACGCACACCTCCGCATAGATTTTTCGACCGACATTCCAGAGATGCACCAAGGTGATGCCGTTGAGGCCCCCATCCTCGGGTAGGAACACCTCAATGAATCTGACTTGAGCGCGCCCGTCCCAGTCACGGGAGTGTGGCGGGTTCGGCGGGGGGAAGGTTGCGGATTCCCCGGCGAGCAGCGGCGCAAGGAGGGCGTGCCTGCGTGTTGTTGCCTTGTTGTGGAAGGACTCGGTGATGAGGCGGCCGTTCCGGCAGTGCTTGATTAGATGGATGTTGTTGGCGAAGGCGGCGGCGCAGGAGGAGGTCGCCCGGTGTATGGGGACGGCGAGCTCCGGGGGCTGTGGCAGCGGCACGAAAGAATAGCCGTCGAGGCCGCGGAGGCAGAAGCCGAGGAGGCGGGGCGGGTTGCGCTCGCGGAATCGGCGGAGGAAGGCCGGGTCGGAGGCGTGGAGGAGCCACCGCTTGCAGACGAGGGCGGCGCGGACGAGGCAGGTGGGGAAGCCGAGGCGGAGGAGGATCTCGCGGAGCAGGTCGTCGTCGCCGAGGACCGATGCCGCCGATGCGGCCGCGGCCGCCGCCGGAGACCGCCTATCGCCGTCCATATTTTGGGGGATTTTCGCAGAGGGAGAGGGATTTCTTCTTCGATGTAGGAGCAGAGCAGTTTTTTTTTTCGAGCGAAAGGAGCAGAGCAGTATGTGACGAGATTTTCAGCAAGCATAGCTCATTTTCACTTCTTTTTTTTTTTTGAAACTTAGTAGTACTTCTTTGTTTTCAATATATCGCTTCATCCCCTCGGGAAAAATATATATATATATATGACACTTGTGCTTTCGTGATTTTGTCATTGCACCAAAAGGACTTGTCAAAAAAAAGCCACTTAACACAGGACAGTGCTTTCAATAAAATATGTGTATTAGCAAATTACAGCAAATGCGACGTTGGCGGAAGCTTTGGCACTTCGACGTGGGCTCCAACTTGTTCAACAGATTGAGTGTTCAAGGATCATCGTTGAATCTGACTGCTTGGAGATAATTGACATGTGCAATGGAGTCTCAAATATATTGGCACCATATGCTACTACTCTTCCGAGTTATTCCCGGCTCACACTTGGTGTATCTTTGATTCGTTTTCAGCATTATCCGAGGAAGTCAATAATTCTGCACACTATCTAGCTAGGCATGCTTATGTTCTTTTTTTTTTGAAAGCATGTGCTTTATTTCTCAGATGATCGATAGGTCATTTACAAGAGTTTGAGAAATAAAATCATGGATCATAGAGTCCCATAACGCATAACATTTCCCGGTAAAAAAAGTCTTCGCTAACACATCAACCACTTCATTTGCTTCTTGGAGACCGTGAGCATATGATATCTCTACAAAATCCAGGGCTAGATCCTTCATTCGAGCACTATAGCCACAGCAGAACACACATGGTCACCTCCCAGTTGAATTGCCTCCACTGCAAAACTGTTGTCAGATTCTATCATCAACTTATTACATCCGATTCGTCCTGCTAAGTATAATCCGTTCCTGATTGTTGTTATCTGCATTGCATTGACACAGCTAATATGTAAAAAGAACCAATTAGCTGCAGCTATAAAGTTACCTTTTCCATCGCAAGCAATCGCATCTGTTGCGCCCGAAAGTGTTTCATAGTGATACGCCGCATCTACATTAATTTTAATAACATCACTTCCCGGCTTCTTCCACATCTAATCTTGCGTCCTCATAGGACTGCTTTGCTATATGTGCTCTGATAATTCGTCGCCAGTACTTTGATAGAAATTGTTGTTCTGTCGGGTGCTTGAATTGTTTCGCCTTGCCATCTCCAGTTGATGTATTGGTGGGACGATGAACAACCTAATTTTCTTCTTTCGCGTGTCTTGAAGGATGTAACTCTGATAGTTTCACAATTAAGTGCCATGATGCTTTTCCTTCAAAAAAAATATGTGTCTAAACTTACAAATGAAGAATGCCTCAATCACTCGGTTGCACTAAATCAAAGACACTTATTTTAGGATGGAGTGCTACTATATATATCTCTCTTATTTAAAAGTCAAAACCAAGTCACCGCCTTGTCTTCCGGAGAAGAACAAAGGAAAAATCCTCAAACTAGGGACTCATATATAGAAAATTTAGCTCTCACCCTCAAGTGTTTACCACATGCAAATCTATCCTTCTCCCCATAAACCTTTACAACCTCATCCAGCCAATTACCAGAGGTCTACCCTAAACCAAGCTTCAATCTTGTCAAACATCGTCTCTAAACCTTTACAACCTCATACAGCCAACTACCAGAGGTATACCCTAGCAGGGCCGGTCCTGAGATTTTGGGGGCCCGGGGCGAGATTAAAACCCGGGGCCCTTAATGTAGACACCATAACAATACAAATTAATATGCATATGTATGAAATAATACCATTAACACCTACAACCATCCAAAATCAGTATATATCGAACAAATTATACATATTACCTAAAAATGTCCTAATCCATCATGTGCTAAGGATATCTGATTCCCGCTAATGGTAGACTTGAAGATCTTATAGTAGAAGCAAAAAACTTTGTCAACATCTTTGGAATAAACTCCTACTAATGCTAGACTTGAAGATCTTACAGCGGAAGCAAAAAGCTTTGTCAACATCTTTTGAATAAAATAGTCGTTTTTATCATGTTCCTCCCCATTGCTTAATTTCCTATGATAATGAGAATTTGAATAACATCTTAGATGGTATGCCATTTTTTGTCCTCTCTCATGGACCCTTTCTCAACTAAGATGTTTCTTGTATTTGTATCAAGATTATCCCAATTTTTCATAAATATCAGTAGTATAAACTGGTTATTCATGATCACTAGCTGACTGTGCATGTATATCCAATGAATTACCTACATGCTCAGAGCAACTTACGTTGTTATCGTTGCTGTTGGTTTCGATATTTTATTCTCACTGGTCAAATTCTGAATTGCCATTAGTTGGTTGCCCTTCCTCCATGGCAACTATGCCAACTCTCTTAGAAAAATAAATATGAATATTTCCACGCTGTGATTGTACTAATTCATCTACAACTTTCTTACGGATGACAGGATAAGACACAATGCTGAAAATAAATAAATAAATTACATCAATTGACAATTGTTGAAAAATACCGATGTGCCAGCTATTCATCTAGGAGACAAGGCAATATGAATAGAGGATATACCTCGGATGGTTGAATCGTCGATGGACGGAGAGCAAAGCAGGGTTCCGACGGCCCCCATGGAGTTAGGGAATTGAAATAGGCGGTCGATCTGAATTTGTGTGCAAATTCGAGTTAGAAGAAAAGGGAAAAGGAGCGGTGAACTCGCATTCGCGAAGAGATAACCGTCAGTGGCCGCTGAGATGAGAATCGCTGCGTGAAATGCATGCGTGATAGAATAGAATGGGATCAATCTGTTCCTTTTTTTCAGCATGCACGTACTAACCTAGGAAAGAATCGGAAAGGATCAATCAATTCCTTTTTTCTCGACGTGTACATAGTAACTAGTAGGAACAACTAGTAGGAACGAACGAATCGATCGTTGGATCCCTTCCTCGCTGATTTTTTTTGCTGACCGGAAATATATTGGGCCGTAGCTTACATGTATACCTGGGGAGGGGCCCCTCGATCTTGGGGGCCCGGGGCGGCCGCCCCCCCTGCCCCCCCTCAGGGCCGGCCCTGTACCCTAGCCCAAGCTTCAATCTTATCAAACTCCATCTCTAACGGTCTGTTTTCACCATCGCAATCCTTCAGACAATCACATTGAAATCCAACTACCAGGGTCTATTATGAGAAGCATCTTTTCAGTTACCTTTGCTACCAAACCGCACAACAAAGATGTTACCTCCGATGTCCTTGAACTGTGTTTCTTGGTGCAAACCCCATGCTCCTGGCTGCATAGCCCTTTCAAAAACTTGATGTTCATCGGGGGGAGAGCACACCTTGCCCGCTTAGTTGGTTTGGGCAGATTCGATGGGCCATGAAGATTACTCCATCAGATTCCTTCTCTCTCACGATTAGATCTCCCAGCGAGAGCCTTGCCGCCTCCTCAAAAACCTTGTCGTCCACTGGTGAATAGATGGTTCCCGACATGTCGTTCCTTCCGTAGCCTACTTCGTCGGAGTCGCATCCCCGTGCCTTGCCTGCTCCGCCATTGTCACACAGCAAAGGATTATCGCCACCACTGGTCTATGTGGAGGAAAATGTCGCCGCCGCCCCACGCACCACTAGAAGACACCACCCCCGGTGGAGAAAACCTTAACCCTAGAAGCTACCTACCAAACCAATCGCCTCTAGTCACCCCTTACCCC
>NC_041384.1:698581316-698623133 GCF_002162155.2 Triticum dicoccoides
TCTTTCATGATTATGTCATTGCACCAAAGGAGACTTGTCAAGAAAGCATAGTTTAGGGTAAGTTCATAATGCTATGTCACGAGTTTGAGGATGGTGCTTTGAACAAATATGGATAAACTTACCAATAAAACCGCCCAACTCTTCTATTTTGATACCAAGATCACATATACTACCAAATTAGCTAGCGTGCAAACTTGATAATGAAAGACAATTGTACACTTTGGTACATATAAAACTAATGTATTAATTACTTTCTCCGTGATAGAGATGCAATTGCCCAAGAAAATGTAGAATACAAAGAAGATTAATTTTGACCTAAATATCCTTAGACCTTTTATCAATTATACTATCTAAACCCATTAGGTTTGCGGTTACTGAATTGCATTGCATTGCGATGTATACTTACTTCGTAACCTGCCATGGAAAATTAGCAACAAGAGTACACGAAAAAAGGCTTAACAAACTTTTAAGTGGTTAAAAATTTATTGGACAAACAAGTAATCCACTGCAATGCCAGGCGCAGCCTAGCTAGATGCTTTTTCTTTAAAACCAAGAAATTCTCAGATTTATTTAGTGAAAAATGGAAAGAGTAAATATAAGAACCCACTCTTCCATACATTAGTGTTTGGGGCGGCAACTGACAGTGATGAACGACTTGAGAATGCACCGAAGGATATGGCCACCTAACGAAACAAGCAAATCGACCTGAAAGAGGCCATCGAAACAATAAGATCCTTCCCCGACCTTTTGTCCCAGTCAGGAGTCCCTTAACAGTATAATTCTTAACCTGTACAAGGTATCTCGGTCCTTCAACTCAAACACTCTACTTCCTCAACTTAATTGAATTGTGAAAGACAGGGCCGTATATGAGCATGTGCAACAGGAGCGACCGAACAGGGCCCCCGGCACCAGAGGGGCCCCATTTTTTTGTTAATCAAAGTATTAATTGAACTGTTTAAAATATTTTACAGCAAGCCACTCTACCCATTTCTCTCTAATCACGATCCATCAGTTCCTCTCAGCTCTTTCAATCTCACAGCTCTTCCAAAATAGCATAGTACAGCTAAAAAAGGTAGATTAGGTGTGTGCTATGTACATGTCTTTAAAACTTCTGCTTCCAACTGGTGTATTTTCTTGTGAAAAACTACACTGGCTGACAAAAATATTATTGTTTTTCTTTCACACATAGTGCCTAATTTTGATTTGTACAGGGCCTTCGATTTCCTCGGTACGGCCCTGGTGAAAGACTAATCATTTCAGTTTCGGCGGATACAGAGAAGCACGAGGATTGCGACACACAAGCCCATCTGTCCCCCATAACTCAGTTGAAGTGTAAATAACCACAAATTGTGGTTGCTACTGATGGAGAGAAGAACAAACAATGTCTGGAGGAGTACCAAGATCCTTTTAGACTGTTTGTTTTGATGCTGCCGCACCACGGTCTGTGCTTGACAAACTACAAAAGTGTAAAAGGACAGACAAAATATAGGCACACAGGTTCAACGTTAGACTCCTAGCTCTGCTGAATGCTTACCAAACCTTAATGGATTAGAGTCAATATCCATTAGGCTCCTGATAAGCTAGGATTGGATCCACTCTAATTGCCTGTTTTTACCATTGTGAGTGACAAGGAATACCATTGGTGTGGTGTTATGGACATTCATGCATCACATTTTTTATCAGGATGCCATTGGACACCTTTGTCTAATGGCATCTGTCAGTCTTTCCTTTAGACCGCTGAACCGGCAATCATGGATGGATCATAGTTATGTGGACACAAAAAATCAAAAATAGAATTAATCTTCATGTGAAGAAATGAATATCAGAACTTACATCCAACATGCGTACCTTTTCTTGCCGATTGAGATTGCCCAGAACACAAAATGAAGCTTTCTTGTCATAAACTATACTTCCCGTTATTTTCTTCCAGTTGTGTTTGCCCGTCTCTACTAATCATTGCCAGAGAATATTCATTAGTGACAAGTGCTCATATAGGCAATATCTTATACACACTGTGGTCAATCTTAGAAGGTTCAGTGTAGTTCTGCTGGATAACTTTCTTGCAATACACTTCTGTAAACTTCAGATTTTTTTTCAGTGAAATGAACAGAAGTTCTTAAGATCCAACTTACATGACTGGTGTTCTACTACGTAGCACAGACGTCTAAACATTTGAATTGCTAAGCTTAATATATGTAAACAAACTCGGAACCAAGCACCAGCCAAGAGCCTATTGCTCATACTTATTGGCCAAATAGCAGATAGAACTGCGCATGTCGATTACAGAGTAATGACAGAAACTAAAGGAAATGAAGAAAGTAAAATGGCATCAATTTGTTAGTTGAGATGCAATGCAATGAAACCCATCTGAATAATATTGACTGCTCGTCCATTTTCATGCCTCATCAGACAAACATAGCTTTCTATTATATAAGTCGTACCTGGTGACAGTATTACAAAGATCAAACACACTGGGATCATTCCTCTTGATCATGGCCATCGTCCGGTGCAGGGAAAATAGGCAGCCAGATCATCATAAACGGAGAGATGTGTATGTTGCTGATACCATGTTTATACTGTGCATGCTCATACACCTTCTCAACCACCCTGCTCCTCGGATGAACATAAAGGACAACAGTCTATAGCAAAATTCAAGAGTGCAAACTCAGCATTGTCTTCGACCACAGCAACGCAAAGAAAATCGCCATGTTGTGGCATCCAAACCCAATTATGACCAGCAAAACGCATGCATACCTCAAGGGCACAAAATGTGTCCACCAGCAGCCAATCGCCGCCTGTCATCCAATGCAGCCAAACACTGAGCTGAAACCCGTCCGCACATGTGTAGATTTCTTCAACATGTTACTACGTGCCCGCTTGGATGGTGGTCGTTCACAGGCCATTACCGGTGTAAAACACCGGAATGGAATATTCAAGGTTACAACTATCCACAAGCAGTGACACCTTATCGCAGTTCCAACAACAAACCATGATTAAGCACATAGCCATGCCTTAAAAAAATTGAATTATGAATCCTATTTCTCCAGAACACATAAACACAGCTCAAAATACCAGCTATTTGAAGCCAATCCACGGGAACAAAATTACTTTTATTTGATACAGCGGAAGAGCATGCATTGCGTTGTCTCCTGCATACATTCCATTGCGAGAACAAATAAGAGGTAGTGAACCGGTGAGCCACCAACTCAAATCTTTGTAAGTATAATAAATAACAAAATATATATAGCCAGCAGGCAGCAGCTACGGAAGTATAGTACTCGCTCCGTCCGGAAATACTTGTCGGAGCAATGGATGTATCTATTCATATTTTAATTTTAGATACATTCATTTTTATCCATTTCTCCAGCAAGTTTTTTCGGACGGAAGGAGTAGCATATACTTTCCCAATTGCATCAAAGCAATGAAATCACTTGCTGAAAGTAGCACATCGCAGCCAGCTGAGTACATAAATAAAATGAGCATATGTACACAAAACAAGATACCTGCAATCAGCCTCCATTGCTTTGACAACAAGTGAGCACGTGGAAAGCTTACACTTAGCACTCCTAAATTAAGCAGCAGAATTTCTTGCGGATCATCTAAAAATTCAGCAAGAACTGTTGCCACAGGACCTTCATTTTTTACTTATGTCCTGCTGCTGTTGCTTATGCATGATCAATTTGCAGGTCCATGAGGCAGTCATATCTCTCTCTTAGTAACAGAGGAACTTCTTGCCAAGAAAAAAATGCACACACAGGACAGGAGCATAACTGCAGAAGGTCCTAAGGGCACACATCATATTCACAAAAGATATGGAGCAAATCAACATTTTAGATTAGTACTAGCATTCATGGCTTCATGCCAACACTAAAACAAGAAAATCTAGCTAAGCTCGATCGACTTAGCCGACAAAAGGGGGGTCAAGGCTAAGAAACAGTAAACCATTGATACCTCAAAACAGTCCACTAGCACTACGATTACACTATGTCTAAAGTTCAAGGTGTGAATAGTCTCATGGCAACCAAAAGCAGCAGCACCCTAGATCATAGATAAATCATAAGTGGCCTCAGCGCTTCCTCTTGTTTGACTGCTTCTGTTCAAGGACAAACTGGATGGTTTCTTCCAGTGTTGCTCTCCGACCGTCCTTCTTGTTCCACAGCTCTGGTACACCTACGCGGCTGCGGGGGTCGTACTCGTTGATCTCAAGCAGTGCATTTGTTACCAAGGCGTAGACTTCTTCACCATGCTCCTCTTTTAACTTCTGAAGCTTGGTGTCATCCTTGGAGAGAATTCTCTATGCCAAAGTAAGTATGCACTATCAGATGAATCATGGAAATATTTGCGAGTGCATAAAAAGAAAGAAACTGTTTGCAAAACCAGATGGAATTGATCGATGTAATGGGCGGAATTGATCAGAATACACTTGTGTTACAGATGACTCAAGGTTACAAACTAGAAACTACCAAAGCTAGGAAACTAGGAATGGTAGCTGAGATAATCTACAGCCTACATACCGTCTCTTTACCATCAACGGTGAATACCCTATACGGGCGCCAATTTGGGTTTGCAATTTCATCTTGCCACTTGGAGCAAAGAGTATCATAATTAACTTGTGCATCCTGTTGTGCTGCATTTTTGCTGCAAGCATTTGCAAACGCTCTTGGGTCAAGCTCACCCATCCATCTGACACCTATATGTGCATGAGCATTTGTAGACTTATCCGAGGGCAAGGCCTGCAAAGAAGATTGACCAACTTGGTCATAAATATAACGAAATGTGATGCAAATGTATCAAAATGCATACACGCCAGAAACCACTTTTCATTTATTTGATTTTTCCTTGTGAAAAAAGAAGTACTCCCTCTGTTCACTTTTATAAGACGTTTAGACAATTCAGACAATGCCCAAAACAGTTCTATGTCAGCTGTCCAAAACGTCTTATAAAAAAAGAACGGAGGGAGTACTGGTTTCTCACTTACCAACATCAGCACTTTCCGAGCATTCCAGGCATCTTGCAAGTCATCGTTTCTTTTTTTCTCCTTGGCAGCCAGCGCCTGCTTGAGCGCGTGAGCGTCCCCTTCGTGCTCAATGTTTGGTTCAGGTATCACACCGAGCTGCTCCGACCTCGCATCCAACTGCTTTGATCTCCCATCCAGCTGCTTGGATATCACATCAAATTTCTTGGATGTCGCATCGATGGCTTTGGAGGCGGCGTCGATCTTCTCTAATGCCAAATCGATCTGCCTGGATCTCACCTCAACCTGATGTATCTTGAGCAGCAGTTCCGAGCGGAGAGTTTGGATCTCACCGGAAGCTGATTGGTCGCTGCCAAGCGCCTGTTGGGCGTGTGATGCACCGGGCTCCGGCGGCAACTGGAAGAGGTCCGGCCTCTGCCACCAAATGATCCTTTGCAGGTATGCGCCATAGTAGCAGTCATGGTCACTCCTGTCCCTCTGAACCAGGTGTGCCATCTCGTCCCTCGCTTCGCACCACATCAGAGTCGCCCAGTTAATCCCATGGCCGCCGCCCCACTCCAAGTTAGGCAACAGGTGGCTCCGCGGGTGACGGTCCTTCCTGTTGACAGCAGCTTCTATATGCGACATGACGTACACCTTGGCGAACGCCACCGCCGCGGCGGACTCGACGGCGAGGCCCACGCCGACGCCTGCCGGGGGACGCTCGGTGGGCGGCCATGGGAGGCGGAGCGCCTCCGCGAACGCGCCGATGGAGAGATCGATCCTGGCGCCGCGGACGGAGCTCGACTCGAGATCGAATTTCACGGATCTGTGGTTGGCGATGAGCTCGGCGACGAGGTCGGGGCGCGGGGCGCCGGAGGAGGGGAGGTCGAGGCGGACGAAGTCGAGGAGGCTGAGCTCGCGGAGGCCGGCCTCGTGGGCGGCGGCGGGCGGCGCGGGCGGGCCGTGGAGCCGGAGGTTGGCCCGGACTCGGTGGATGCGCTGCGCCGCCTGCATGAGGCCAGCGGAGTGGGTCGATTTCGGGACTCCGGCTGGCCCCTCAGGATGGGCGTTGATAGCAGGTTTGGGTCTCCGGCTCGGGGCCATTGGTGGAGCTCGCGAGGAAGAAGGTGAGATTTTTTGGGGGAAAGAAGTTGAGTTGAGCGGGAGGGGAGAAGGCAAGATGTGCGGGGTTTAGGGCTAACGTATTATTATTCGACGATTGGAGATATTTTTTCTCCTCAAGTAAAAATGCTCCCCAAGTAATTATTCTCTTCAATTATATGATGACGATCTAGATTTTCTCAAGTTGGACCATCTTTCTTGATTGCACTGCTTGATGAAGACTAATAAAATGCTCCCCGTACTTCACTGTGGGAGAGCCTTTCTTAGGAATATCTTCACATATCCATTATCATCAGAATGGATGGCAAGCTTCAACCATGTGATTTTGCGATGCTCATGTGAACTAGCAAAACTCAACCTTGGTGACGATCCTCCATGCATTATATGTGATCTTTCTTTTGATACAAGCCTTTGGAAAAAATACATAACCCCACATATAAACCTCACATAGATCATGGGTTAGTACACAAAGTATAATGGGCAATACTTATCATACTATGAGATCACTTGGTCCTACTCGATACATCTTCTACGCCTTTTGTGTTTATCAACTTGAATCCACTCTTTGCACTAAGTCTTGATCAACCTAATATCTTTTTCTTCTCTTTTCATTAAGATGATGTCTTGAAGGTAAACATGAAAAGTTCACACAATCTTCTTCGTCAAGAAATGCTTGATAGGCTCAACACCTCACAAGACCAACTTCGGATAAGTCCTTGAATAAGACCTTGGCCAACACAAATCTCCTTCTTTTAACCTTGAAACCAACATATGGTCTTCAAGCAGTGCATATGGACAAACCCTTCAAGTATAACTCAAGACAACAATCAATCCATAGGGATTGGCATTAATTATCAAAACCAAACATAGGGGCACCATGCTCTTTCAGAGAGAAAGCCCTCCCCCCTCCCCCCCGCCACCGACGTCGACCAGGCATTTCCCAGCACACCCCGACGGTGGCGAGGCGAGGGGTCAGAGAAAGAGGGGCCCAGGCCCGACGGCTAGGGTTTGCCTTCCCGGTCGCTCGCGGGAGTGACACGGGAGGGGCTCTTTCTAAAAAAGTCTTATAAACCAAATGAGTCAATAACCAAATGCAGTTGGCAATGGTGCGTTAGGGAAGTTAATAACTATCCTAGAGAGATCAAACTCAAGGTCATATTGAACCAAATTAGACCTGGATAAGATCTTGATCGACTTCTTCCTCCAAGCAAGATACTTGTCTTTGGGTTTTTTCTTCAACCTTCCATCGTGTATATAGTTGACTTACTATTCTTCGTAAGTAACCCACTCCGTAGCAAGGTAGCCCTACCGAAGCTAAATTGGTCATTCTATTAAAGGGTGTATTAGCAAATTATCAGGCTTTCACTATATCAGCATCAGTATCTTGAAGCTGGAAAAAACATCAATTAACACTCCATTATCTAAAGTGTCAAATCTCTTTATATCATACCATACCTACCTACGCAATACATCAAGATGCGAGCATTGTGTTTTGTTCACACACACAAAAAAAATCATACCACACCGTTCTAAAAAAATCATACCACACCGGCTAATCATTCTTTAGAAAGATCAATGATGATGCCAATTATAAAAACATGCACGGTAGTGTTGCCTTCATGCCACAGCATGCCTTGGTAAATATGCAATGCCAATTTTTGAACATAAATTAACATAAATTCAATTATATCTGATAATTTAAACCTCCCATGCAAAGAGTCATCGCACAACATACATTTACCATATTAACCAACATTTAGCATACATACGAAATGCACCAAAACTTACATCACGTGAACAACATAGGAACCCTTTCACATATGTTGTTACTTATTCACTACACATAACATATTGTTTTCCTATCAGGCAGGTGGGTTATTGCAAAATATGTGAAGTTACATACTTTTTTCTGACTGGTAAGCTATAGATATGCTCATTCACTCAACCATTTCAAACACGGATCTAAAAGGAGC
Source organism: Triticum dicoccoides (assembly GCF_002162155.2). Taxonomy (NCBI): domain Eukaryota; kingdom Viridiplantae; phylum Streptophyta; class Magnoliopsida; order Poales; family Poaceae; genus Triticum; species Triticum dicoccoides. Next base: position 698,589,369 of record NC_041384.1, read on the forward strand.
ACAACAAATGTATGATAACTAAGACAAAAATTATCATGTATATAGAAGTTGCCAACTTCTGTACTCTCAACTGTTTTGTATTATGAGAAATAGCACTCGCAGATTTTTAAAGCACAACAAGGCTGCATTTGAGAAGAACTTAAAAAAAGTTAAGTGGAGAGAGAAGATAGAGAATATATATTTTAGTTTCTTCCGACTCTTTTTACTTCTTATTCTTTTCGGAATTTCTCGCGACTGTAATTAAGAATTTATGATTTTTCCCATGTTGTTAACTTATTTATGTTGCAGGAGTTTATTCAGCTCGCTCAGGACAGTAGTTTCTCTCACTCCTGCCATTTCTAAAGTTCTCGAAAATCGGGTGATCAGATAACCTCAATTGAAACAAAATTCGTAGGAAGCAAGTTGTGTTGTACCTAATGAGAATAAATTATTTATACTAAACTTTAGTACTTATTTACAAATTATTTTGTCAAATCATAGTGCTCATTTTTAATACATTTTGAATTAAAACATATTTAAACCTGATTGACTTAAACGCGTGAAAATAAAAAAATGCATGCCTTCTTGGATTAATTTGTGATTCTTATATCAATGTAATGCATATGTATGTGTGTGCATCCTTAAATATTTTAATAGAGACCTCTAAAGTGTGATATAAATATCTTTATAGAGGTCTTCTATGATTAGATATACTAAAATAGAAACAGCTAGAGTACACACAATGTTTACGACAAACTTAGTACCTAATGATTGGCACACCACTTTATCATTTTTTTCCTGGACAAATATATATCTTACATATTATGGATGGTTCAAAAATTTGTTCATGATGTGTGCCTCTATACTTAGTACTTAAATAGCACCACTTTATCATGATGTAGGGGTAAAAGAGTCAACTAAAGGAATACACCTTATAATCTGATTTTTTTCATAAAAAACTATACGCCCTATATCAAGGAACGGAGGGAATAGTATAAGTTGTAAAGCATTTCCAGAAAGCCAGAGTTTAATTAAACAAGGCTGGGTCCGAGGCGTGGAAGAGCCACCGCTTGTAGATGAGGGTTGCAGGGACAAGGCAGTTAGTGAAGCCTAAGCGGAGGAGTATCTCGTGGAGGTCGTCGTCGCCGAGCACCGATGGCACGGAAGCGACCGCCGGCGTCCGTCCGTCCCTGCCCATATTTTTCAGGGATATTTTGCGGAGGGAAAGGGGTTTCTTTGCTCTGGGAGCAGAGTAATGACCCATGGCCATGTGCCCTGCTTTTATTTTTATTTTCCTCTTGAGTTAAACTTATTCAAAAGAAAGTTTTCCATTAAGCAATCAATATTTTTCTTCTATAAAAAGATTCAATAGTTTGTGAAGACCATACAAGAAAATCTTGACTTCAGCATGGAACTTTTTTCATAGAAATTTTAAATTCTGTTCATATGTATATAAACAACACCTTTTCTCTCATGATTTTGTCATTCCACCAAAGGAGACTTGGCTAGAAAACCTAGTTCAGGATAAGATGATACGCTATGTCATAAGGACAGAACAAATACGGGTAAAAGCTTCCAAATAAAGACCGCCCCAATCTTCTGCATGTATACCAAGATCACATTTCATCGTCAAATTAACCAGCTATAGGCCGTGGGCAACAGCAACGTATGAACTTGGTAGTGAAAAACAGTTGTTCTCTTGTTCACGTCGTTACCAAAGCCTCTGACCTATCACGGGCGCCAAAGTACTAAAAAAAGTAGAATAAAAATACATTAATCTTGACCCAACATCTAAGCCCATTCAGATGTACTCCATCCGTAAACAAATGTAGGACATTTTTGTAGTTTAAACGTTAAAATGCAAAAATGTCCTACATTTGTTTACAGAGGGAGCACTACTTGTAATCCATGATAGAAAATTAGCAACAAAAGTATGCAAAAAGTAGTTTTAAACCAAACTGAAAGTAGATAAAAAAAACATTGGACAAACGAAAAATCCGTTGCAACGCCAGACACAGCCTAAAAAGTGCTACATGCGTTTTCTTTAATAGAAAACAGAGTTATTTAGTGAAAAAGAAAGAGTAAATGTCAGGGAACCCACTCTTCCGTGCATTACTCACACTTAAACAAACCTTTTGGAAACATTCCTGTAAAAATATATATTTTGGGAAAAATTTCACAAATTGCAAATTCAATTTTCCATTATTACTCTTGGGTGGAATTTGTCTGCGTCCAGTTTCATGGGAGCAAACAGCAATAAATATGCAATGTCGACATGACATTGTTCTATCAGATGCATTGTAAATTTGTAATGGTATCCTTGGCGCAGTGGTAAAGCTGCTGCCTTGTGACCATGAGGTCATGAGTTCAAGTCCTGAAAACAGCCTCTTACAGAAATGTAGGGAAAGGCTGCGTACTATAGACCCAAAGTGGTCGGACCCTTCCCTGGACCCTGCGCAAGCGGGAGCTACATGCACCAGGTTGCCCTTTTTTTTTATTCTGCAGTGACTGCTGCTTCCTGAATCTCATGAGATGATAAATTGACCTAACCCAAGAGTAGTATGCATGGAGAACCGGAGGAGGATGTAATGGCCTTGAAGCAAGCTTTTCCACAGCAACTTCCATGTATCCACCTATCAGGATATCTTTTAACTGCACGAAAATAGAGAAATATGTTGAAGGTAGACTGCCTGGCAGAAATAAAGCCACTCATAGGATAAATTTTGAAAACGACATTAGTGTAAAGTAGCACGAAAGTGTAACCCTGCTACATGACTGGGTGCTCTTGTTACAGAAAATCTGTTCTATCAAAAGATTACATCAAAACTGTACGACAAGATTTTTTTCTGATACAAATCATACCAGAAATGCAGTAGGACAAAAGAGCAGATTGAAATGCTGTCAGTCTAAGTGTCTGCAAACCCCCATTATGCGAGCTGAGAACTATGAGGATGTAATGGCCTTGAAGCAAGCTTTTCCACAGCAACTTCCATGTATCCACCTATCAGGATATCTTTTAACTGCACGAAAATAGAGAAATATGTTGAAGGTAGACTGCCTGGCAGAAATAAAGCCACTCATAGGATAAATTTTGAAAACGACATTAGTGTAAAGTAGCACGAAAGTGTAACCCTGCTACATGACTGGGTGCTCTTGTTACAGAAAATCTGTTCTATCAAAAGATTACATCAAAACTGTACGACAAGATTTTTTTCTGATACAAATCATACCAGAAATGCAGTAGGACAAAAGAGCAGATTGAAATGCTGTCAGTCTAAGTGTCTGCAAACCCCCATTATGCGAGCTGAGAACTATGAGGAAGCTGAAATGCTCTACAGGTATATCTCTATTGGGGATGGACCTACAAACCAGATATATATGAGTTTGGTTACACATGGTTAGTATTGTTCTCTTGAAATTCTCAATCCTATGTTGGTGTTATCTGTAAGAAGACTTGAGTAAATATTATTGCCAACATTGTATTTCTCACAGTCCGCATCAAGGATGCTGAGAGTAAAGACTGTTCTCAGCACTGATAAATGTTGATACAAGTAGAAGTGAACTCCACTACCTCATGCATTATTTCCAGGCAAGCCCTTGCTACAGAAGTTGATTATAACAAATAGTGTATTTCAGTTATCTGTATGATGAAGTTGGAAAGGTAGCTCTCCATGTGAGACTTTTTGCCTGGGCTATTGACGTTCTTAGGGAGCTTGATATACAAACACTCCCTTCTCCCATAACTCAGATATACTGATGTGGAGAACCTTGAATATCTATGTCCACAGATACTCTCTACTTATTCAAATCAACTGAATTATGAGGAACCACTAATTTCAGTTTCGGCGGATATAGACAAGCATGAGGATTGCAACTCACAAGCGGTTCTGTCTCCGATAACTGAGATGAATCACAAACAACCAGAAATCTTGGTCGCTAATGATGGAGAGAGGAATGGAGAATGTCTGGAGGAGAACCAAGATCTTTCTAGACTGTTCAATGATGCTGGCACACCACAGTCTGCTTGAGAAACTACGAAAGCAGCCAGTTAAAAAGAACAGAACAAATATCAGTACACGAGCCAAGTTCAGACTCCCAGTTCAGTTGAATGGTTGTCAAACCATGATGGTGTCATAGATGCTAGCAAGAATCCTATTCAAGAAAAATGTGGGCAAAAAACACTACTGTGCAAGGTGAGAGCAGCAAGAATGCAAGTGAGCAGAGTGACAGAACACTATTACCCTCTCAGAAAGCAGCAACCTACAAACCCCGGTTGGGGGTGTTCGGCTACAAAGTACATCAGCAGTTTTTTTTATAGGAAAAGTACATCAGCAGTTTTTTTAAGGAAAAGTACATCAGCAGGTTCATGGAGATGCAATGACTCCAGAATATCGACAGACGAGAATGTGAAAAGGAAGTTTGTGAGGCCCGCTCCAGCATGGAAGCAGTAGATGATTCGAGATCACACAAAACCATGGAACAGCAGTGTAGCTCAGAGTTCACTTTTCCACTGTCATGTATCATTTGCTGACAATGGAAACTCTCAAGATGCTAGTCACACCAAAGCCACCAACCACTGGCTTAGGAACACAGCGAGCACAGTACAATGGAGGCTGCAGAACCACCTGCAGGTCTTCCAGGAAATCACAAATGAGATGAACCAAAATGCCGCATAGCTAAATCTATATTCCCCGCTCACTGTTGATGGAAGTTCTTAGCAGTAAGTAGTGGTTGTTGTTTCCCACCAGAGATGAGACTGGTACATAGCTCATACTTTTTCCTTTCTGGATTTGTTTCTGAGAAGAGGCATTAGCATTGGAGTGTCAACAGCTCAAGGGGGATTAGTTACAACAATCATGTAGAGCTAAGGAACTTGCCAAACGTTGTCAATACTTCATGTTCCTAACAAGTCCATGAATCATACTCTCTTCAGATCCAAATTCGGACCAGCTTACTTCATTTGAGCTAGCAATATACTGTTATTTCTTGAGCTTTGTGATGGAGATGGCCCAGCATTTATGAAAAACTATAAGTTGAGGAGAAAGTCATAGGTGCAGTATTTCAGGATTAATTGAGGTGTAAGGGAATCACCGTGAGGTGTGGCAAATCAGGGAGACCAAGTATTAGCTTTTGGGAGGGACCAAAAAGCATACAGTTAGCTACGGCCAGAAACCTATATTAGCACTTGTGCCACAAGCTGTTCCAGTTATTTCTCTTCGGCCATCTGTGCACTAATCAGGTAATCATTGCCAGAAAATCGTCATTAATGATTAAGTGCTCATAAAAGTAATATCTTATACACACTGTGGTCAATCTTAGAAGGCTCTGGACTCAGTGTAGTTCTGCTAGATAACTTGCAATGCACTTCTGCAAACTTCAGGTTCTTAAGATCCAAATTAAATGACCACAACATATAGTGTTATATGACATGGCACGAATGTCTAAACATTTGCAATGTCAAATCTCAATATTTGTTGACAAACTCGAAACCAAGTACAAGCCAAGAGCCTATTACTCATACTTGTTGGCCAAATAGCAGACGGAACTACACATGTTGATTGCAGAGTAATGACAAATTCTGAAGGAGTTAAACACGGTAACATGGTATACATTAGTTAGACAAGGTGCAGTCAAAACGATCTGAATATATAAATGGGTTTAAATTGCTCATCCATTTCCTTACCTCACCAGAGAAACATAGCTTGCTATTATAGAAGTCGACGTTATAACAAAGATCAAACACACTGCGATCATTGCTCTTGATCATGTCTTCTGTTCAGTGCAGGGAAAACAGGTGGCCACATCATCATAAAGGGAGAGATATGTATGCGGCTTATACCCGGATGAATATTACCATGATGATACGGTGCCTGCTCATACACCTTGTCAACCACTCTGCTCCTCAGATGAACATAAAGGACAACACCATATGTTGCATAATCCAAGAATACAAACTCGGCGTTGTCCCCAACTGCAGCAACACGAAGAAAATCACCATCTTGTGGCATCGAAGTCTGATTTTGATCAGTAAAACGTGTGCATGCCTCGTGGATACTAAATGTGTCCACCAGCAACCAACCGGCTGCACCATAATCATCACCCGTCATCCCATTGAGCCACACGCTGAGCTGAAATCCGTCTGCACTAACGAGATAAAGCCCGGAATCCTTCGCAGATGACAGCAGGTAACTGCGCCACACTCCAACTGGGAGCTCGAGGGTGAAGAAGGTTGACGTGGCCAAGTCAAGACCCAGGGTGTACCCAGAGGTGGTCACCACGAAGGCCTTGCCATGAACGGGCGGCAGCATTTCTTGCAGGAAGGTTGTCGCATGCGGGAGCTCTATCTCTATCACCTCGGTGCCAGGGAAGTCCCATCCGCCGGATCCCAGGGTGTACACTTCCGCATAGACTTTTCGGCCGACCATCAAGAGATTTACCAAGGTGATGCCGTCGCGGCCCCCATCCTCGGGTAGGAACATCTGCGTGAATCTCGCTAGAGCGCGCCCGTGGATGGGCGGCGGTGCTGGTGGGAGGACGGTTGGGGCCTCCCCGGCGAGCAGCGGCGCCAGGAGATAGTGCTTGAAACTGCCGCCGCGTAGCTGGCGCCAGCGGCTGCGGAACGCAGTGAGGAGGCGGCCGTTCCGGCAGTGGATGAGTCGCTCGGCTCCGCGGGCGAAGGCGCCGTCGCAGGAAGAGGCCGGGCGGCGCGAGAGGGCGGCCAGCTCCGGGGGCTGCGGGAGCGGCACGAACTGATACCGGCCGGGGTAGCCGGCGTAGAATCCGAGCAGGCGGGGCGGGTTGCGCTCGCGGAAGCGGCGAAGGAAGACCGGATCGGAGGCGTGGAGGAGCCACCGCTTGGAGACGAGGGCGGCGCGGACGAGGAGGTTGGGGAAGCCGAGGCAGAGGAGGATCTCGCGGAAGAGGTCGTCGTCGCCGAGCACCGACGCCACCGATGCGGCCGGCGGCGGCGGTCCATCGCCGTCCATATTTTGGCCGGTCAGATGTGGGGGATTTTTCAGGGGAGAGGACTGGGAGGGGTTTGGGCTCCGGAGGGGTTTATTTCCGAACAGGGTCCATTTTTTCCTATGAACTCCAACCTGGCCAGATGGGCTGGCACGGCACGGCATGGCCCGGCCTGGGTTATACGGGCCTGGCACGGCACGCAAACTACATGGGCCGTGCAGGGCCAGCACGCGTTCTGCCTTACCAGGCCCAGGCATGGCACTAATATTAAACGGGCCAGCCCATCGACACATTTAGCCGTCAGCACACATATTATTTAGCCTATTGGGCTACCTATTAGCCTAAAAAATGTATTTAAAAAACTAAAAAACTAAATGGGTCGTGCTGGGCCGGCACGCGTGGCCAGCCTCTACGCCCAAGCACGGCCCATTAACCACGTGTCAGCCACCCCCCGCCACGGGCCAGGCATGCGTGCTAACGGGCCGGCCTGCCAGGCAGGCGAGTTGGTCAGGTTTGTATGAACTATACCTGGCCATCTATCAGGCAGAGCCGGGTCGGGCCTGACAAAGCCTAAAGCAAAAAACCTAGGCCCGGGCCTGGGCCATCCAGTCATCGGGCCTAGTTTTTAGACCCAAGTCCGACCCGTCAGTGAAAAAGCTCGTTGGGTTTCAAGCCGGGTCTCTTCCGTGAAACGCAAATATGGCAAGCTCAGGCCCAACTGGGCGTGTCCTTCAGGTTCAAAACCTAGGCCCAGACCCGACCCATGAGCAAGACCGAACCGGGTCAGGTCGGGTTTTTTCGGGCCAGGTATACTATGAACAAATTAACCCAAATGATAAATGCCGCACATGTGGCACGAAGCACTCCGGCCATGATGCTTTTACAATCGAAGTTGTAAGAAGAAACAAACTCAAAAAAAAGTTGAAACTTGCCATATGAAAAGAAAATTCTCATGCTTGACAACTAAAATTGTCATCTTCGCGCCACTAAACTTGCTATCAAAAACGTTCCGAATTGTCATGCGTTTATGCCACACATGTGGCACTTATCAAGGTCTCAAATTTATCACATGGTTCACAATTACATTCTTTTTTCTTCTATTAAAAAAGCTCAACAAGAGCGCGGCTTTATAAATTAATAAAGCCATTAGCGGACAAAAGCACACCATTGACATGACCATTTGAAATTAACACTCACACGGGTTAATTTGGTTTTGATCCCAATTAGCTTACTAAATCGTGCAGTTGTGTGTTAACATTACAGTGTTTGCTGAAATAATCACGTACCTTTGCCATCGCTTGGCAAAATAATGGAGGAAGCCACCTAAAATTGCCTCGATTGTGGGGTGTAAGAATGGCCCATTATCCACACTTTTTACCATGCCTTATACCCTATTTCTGAAAATATGCTTGCAACTACCATATGTGTAGCATTTAGGGGTAAACATGCGAGTGGAAGCTATCAAGTTGTAGAATGTCGACTAAGAACCATATCCAGTGGCATGTTGAGAAGGCACCAACGCCCATGATAATACGGAAAAAATGTTATCGAAGGTGAAGAAAACTAACGAGTAATAGTGAAATATCATTAAAAAAATTGATAAGCATGGATATTTCAGGTCTAATCTCCATTAATGTTATTGTTGATTATGCTTCTAATGATGTTAATTTTATAGGTAGCAGTAATTTTAATGATGGTGGAAGAACTCTAATTCTTATGGTGGCAAATTTGAAAGTTGTATGTTGTCCATGCACGCATGTACTTCAAACGGCCACAACAATGACACTTCAAACTGCCAAAGTGTGCAAGATGCGCCAAAGCAATTAAGCAATGCTCAAATGAAACGAAATAATATTTGCACTAATAAAATATGGTTTGTGACTTTTGTTTATGCCAATTGGCTAGTAATTTAGAAACTCTTACTTCTGATGTGGAAATGTTTCAGAAAAAGGACAAATAACATCGAAATCGTAAGTATCATTGAGAGTCAAGTTCTCATTTTACCCAAGTTGTAGGCAAGCCAGAGCCCAACCCCGTTGAGTAAATCAAGACGAAGAGCTCCACTCAAGCCATGCAAGTATATGAAGAAGAGGAGCATGAAGATGGATCGCGATCTGGATACTCTATGGAAGACTCTATTGAAATACTAAATTTAAAGATACCAAAAGCACAATATGGCAAGGATCCTAATTATTCATAATCTGTGAAGCGAGTTTGCACAAACATACGTGGGGGCTAGAGTTTGAATCCACCAAGATGGGAGATGATTAAAATGCTCCCCGCTAGACAAGCTAACATATGGGAGCACATCATCAATATTGGTATAGTTAAACAAAATCAATGCTTTTACACGCTCTAGGTGCTAGTGTATCCACTATCTCTAAGCATTTATATGACAGAATCAATTTAGGACCTCGACACTTGTGAAATGAAGTTGAATATCGTAGATTCTACTTACAAAAATGATGCAAGTATCAAGGATAATCTGTTTATATAGGTCATGAAGTGCCCAGTACTGTTTGACCTCGTCATTTTACACATGCTAGAATCACGGGGAAATGTATGCAGCAACAACAGCTAGATCATGCGGCACCCCAACGTCCAAGGTACCTACCTCACCTCAACATGAACCACGGGGTCAACTAACACATCGTTGGGACATGGGATCTCGCTCTAGCTACGAGTGGTGTTCATCAATCATAAAAGAGAGCATGTTGGATCAGCTGATAATGGTGGCGGTGGGGAGTAAGGCATGAGGGATGGGTCTTCGGAGTTGGCAGCAAAAATGCCTCGTGAGTCACAATAGCAACTCATGTGACAAGGGTTTTCCAGTACAGATGATTTTCGCAAATTAAAGGATCGCTCTCTCTCTCTCTCTCTGTGTGTGTGTGTGTGTGTGTGTGTGTGTGTGTGTTCAAAACATATCAAGCAATCACACCATACTCCACCCTAGGTACGGTGGGGCTCACACCATGGATAATGGATGAGCGACCTCATAGTGGAACTTTATTTTGTGCCACCGAGATATGAAAAGATATTGAAATGGCGGGGAATAGTTTTAGGTTTGCGCTATCTGGCATCACGAGACGGGTTCATGGATGCATGCCCCAACCGGCAATGTTCGACGCCTCCATTGTTGACAGTGAGAGGTCCGTGAAATCAACATTTTTTATGTTGTGTAGGGTGTTTTGACTCCCTCTCTGAAGGGAATAGGATAATTCAAGAAGGCCCATGTCAAGTCTAGTACTTGAACATGGGTGGGCAAGTTCCACCATGAGAAACCTATCCAACTGAGATGCTCTCAATTGGTGGCGTGTATGGTATATGGTGTGTACACATGAGCAACATGTTGCAATGATTTTGGACATTTGTTGGGTTGAAATTATTTTGGAAATGTACTTTCTTCTTCATTGTTGTCCACGTTGTTCTTTATGTTGTTACCGAAAATAACAACAAATAATCATTAGAGAAAATACTAGCAAACAAATTTCCATATGATGTATTTGAAATGGTCGAGCAACATGCCATTTCAATGTAGCACAAACATCAGTCCCTTAAATCACTCAAGAATTCAAGCCATGTGAATGGGAATCGCGGTGCCAATTATATGTATAACGTTGGTTCTCTCATGGTCTTAGCACAGCAGCCAGCTAAATTAAGCAAAGCATCAAATTTAGCAATGACAAGTTAAGCATAAGCCCATTTAATATTGCTCAGAATGCCCACCTCTTACAAAGCATCCTTTTCTTCTGTTACAGTACTATGACAACAAGATGTAAAACTGAAAGATCATGACCGTTAATATGTTTGACGACCTTTCCAAAATGATGTAGCCGCACGTACGCATCAGCCACTGCCGTCATTAATTCTTCAGCAAGTTCAGAGCCAGAGAGCGCCGGCTTGGCGGAGGAGCGGCACGAGCTGGCCGCCGAGGTGCAGCGACATGACCTTGTCGGTGGGGCCGACGAGCGTGCCGCCGATGAAGACGGCCGGCACAGGTGGGTTCTGGCCAACCATGCCGGCGAGCGCCCTCTCGACGTCCTTCCCGCGGGGGTCCTTGTCCAGCTCGTGCACCGTCCAACTCACCCCCATCTCCGTGAAGAGCGTCTTCACCGCGTGGCACATGCAGCAGTTGCTCGCCCCGAAGATGACCACCGCGCGCTGCGATGCCAGCCGCCTCACCCTCTCCGCCATTGCTCAACTTGCAAACTCTTTCTCTACGAACCTAAATCTAACGATCTGATCAGCTCGCTTCACTTGAGCTAGCCATATATCTATGCTGTTTGTTTCTTTTGGAGGTTTATGATGGTTGTGACTGAACGGTGTCTATTTATAGATGATGATGGGGCAAATCGAAGAAGTGTGAGTCGGTCAGAATATGTGTTCTCTGTGAACTTTGTGCTATGACGTTTAAATGATGTGGAATCGAATAACTAAAAATGGAGGTGAATTAAGATTCGAGGTAGACTGAACTTTAGTTATCTCTCTAGCACATTAAAAATGGATGGTAGCATTGATCGGATCCAATGCTTCAGTTGACTTACGTTCAATCAATGATAACCTAGAATTCCAGATAACCTAGGTTTGAATATCCACTCTAATTCCCCGCAAAAAAAAAAAGAATATCCACTCTAATTGCCTCCTTTTGCCATTCCAGTGTGACAAAGAATACGTGCCCATTTGGAGTGGGCATCGTGAATCACGTTTTCTCTGGGCTAAACTAAAGCCTAAAACCCCGTTATTAATAAACCTACTTTGCATTCTTGACGAGTCAGCGCAACATCATCACGAATCTCCACGTCGAGGTCCAAATAAATCGACACGAATAAGTAGGCAATGAATCTCCAACGCCGACAAAGCAGCAGGCACTCAAGAATAATGAAGGGTCCCTTTGTACCATTTCAATATCCTTAGAATAAGTCCTACACCATGGAAATTCGGCACCAAGTGCTTAATCAAGAAGGCAGTTATCTAGAAACATGTGAATGCATCTCTTATATTCTCTTTAAACTGGATAATACTGAAGCTGGTGAGCCAAGCAGCACAATATTACCGTGTATTTGGCAGCAGTGTCTTGTGCCCATGATACCAATTGTATCCATTAAAAATGTGAATCAATTGATAAAATGTATTCTTTATTTTCTGAGACAAAATCACCAGATTTAAAAGTGTGTCGTGCATGGGATATAAGTTTGATGAAATAGGATTAACCAATTTTTTTTGAAGCAACGAGCCACCTGGTCGATATCTATTACAGTCGCAAGTCTTACACCAAGAAAAAGATAACGAAAAAAAATCTGGGAAATACCCCATATGTCTCAACTTTGTACTAAATTGGCCACACTTATTTTAAGATGGAGGGAGTAGTATTTGAAAGTCAGCTCACTCCCGAGCCTTGTCTAGGGCATTGCTCCTTTCTTATCTAAAATTGATTTTCAATTGGGCATCACGAAATCATGTTTTCTTTGGATGACACTATTCTAAACTAAAGCCTAAGACCCCCTTCATTAATCAGCCTAGTTTGTATGCTTTTTCTTTAAACTGCCTACTTCGTAGTCTTGACATGTCACCAGAACATCATAAAAAAAATTCGACACCAAGGTCAAAATAAATCGGCACGAATAAGTAGGTAATGAATTTCCAATGCTCCGTAGGAAGTGCGATGGAGGGTCCCATTATAGTACCATGTGAGTGTCGATGGAATAAGCCTTATTACTTAATCAAGAAGGTAGCAAGCTAGAGTATATATTCTGTTTGAAATAGATAACACTGAAGCTCGTGATCCAAGCACTACAAAGTCTACAGTTGCCATGTAGAAGTATTTGACAACAGTGTCTTGTGGCCCTGCATGGAAACTTGATACCAGTTGTATACCCATGGGATTTACAAAAAAACATGATTTGGTGGATAAAATCCATCGTCGGTTTTCTAACACAAAATCATCGGATTCAAAGTGTGTGATGCATGGGAACAAAAGTTTCATGAAATAGCCATTACCTAAAATTAGTGCTGCTTAACTTATTAGAGCTCTAGCCCTCAAGAGAAAAGAAAAGAAAAGAAGTCAAATCTCCAGGGAATGAGAGCTATATCAGCAGGGTAAAGAAGAAACCGGGCTATTTCTAGTGCGTAGAATATCACTTTGGGGGGATAGCTAGGGACACTAGTACTTAGGACACACATTGGCGTCATTCCATAAAATCAGAGCATCTACAGCCCGGGCATCTCAAATCGTCCCTAAACGCCCGGGCAGATGGACAGGTCACTGAGTGATAAAAAAAGAACCCACCTGAACGCCTCAAACTAGTCTCAAAACGTCCGGGTTGACCAGCACCCCTCATATCCAGCCTAAATCTAGGGTGGGTGTAGGGTGGCTTAAGTGTGCCCGGCCGCGTCCGCCATGTCGGACTGACGTTAGGGTCCCATATGAAAACACTTCGGAACCCAACGGTTCGACAAACGTCTCCTTCGGGGGCTGTGAACGTCGCGTGGCGCCGCTCGGAATCGTCGCCTGAGGGCCAAAGTCCAGCTATTTAAGCCGGACTGCGAACCCCATCCCCAGCCACATCCACTTCCCTCCCTCTCCACTCGCCATACGCCAACAGCCATGCCCCGATAGAGGCGGAGCAGGACCCTCAGCCCATGGAGGAGGCGGATCCGGAGATGGAGGATGCCATAGAGGAGGAGGAGGTGGTGCCGGCTGTGTGCTTTGCCATGGAGGATGCCATGGCAGAGTTCGAGGTGACTCAAGCAAAGGTGGCGGCCGAGCAGGCGGTTGGAGTCCATCCAATCGGAGGCCGTTGTGGAGGCCAATTGGCGCTCCTCCGCCATTAGAGGGCGGAGATTCACAAAATCTTTGCCTCTAGTGACTACCATGATGAGCCGGAGTTGCCGCAGGCGGCCATCTACCCGGAGCACGGCACGGAAATCGTGAACATCTCCGACGACGAGTAGTGCAGGGTAGATAGGATATTTATGATCTACGTAGATTTTTATTTTGCATGTTTGTATGGATTTGAGATACAAACTTTAAAGTACTTGAATGCACCGGACGAAATATGAAGGCTGGCTGGTCATTGTCTGCCCGCCCGAGGGCCCGGATATGGTGTATGCTCTCGGGCGTAGGTACGCATGCAGTGTGGGTGTGGCGCGTTGACGGTGTATCAAGCGATGCGAGCCGTGTACATCCACGTTTTCCCCGAGCTGATATGGATGGAATCCAAGGTCGTTTTCACTCTCTGCAAACGATCGATCTATGCTAGTACCTTTTGAAGCTTCCTTGGGTTCTCAAAAAGGACACATGGAAACCATAGAAAAATAGTTTGGAACTTTCGACGGATTCCTGAGTCATCCTGACTAGACTGAACAGTCGTACTGTACCTGATAAGCAGATACGATGCGATTATGATCCGTTTTCTTCCTGGTTGTCAGAACAGTCGAATCGATGAGAGATATTTTTGTTTGTGAATCGATCAGTCATCAGAGATAAACTCAGTACAGTACAAGATACAATCCTAAGCGTCGAGCCGAGGAAGATGGAATCCTAAGGACAAACTTTAGTTCATCTCAAAAAAAAAAACTTTAGTTCATGCAAGGGAGGAATACCCGTAGGGTTCAGGTTACAGGAACCAATTCAGAGGTGCCTCTTCCACGCTACACGCTTGTGTTATTCTTTTTTTCTTTCACAATTCACTCTTGTGTCTATCTAGCCAGTCCCTGTGCTGATGTAAAAAAAAAAAGGCAGTCTCTGTGCTGGGTTTGTGCGATTTGCGGTAAACGTCTTACCTATGGGCAGACGTGTTACGTGTTATATAGAAGGGTTGCGAGCCCAAATACGCGTACAAGTTGGTTAGGAGATTACATCTTGGGAAGGAAGAAAAGCTAAAGATAAGAAGATAAAGATTACAAGATACTTATCCAACTAACTACTTCCAACGGTGGTGAACTCCTCCTTGTACACGCAATGCATGCGCAACATTATCATGTTTGACACCCTCCCTTAATCACAACTTTATTAGGTTGAGATTATGCTTGAAGTCTTCAAAACTTCTTGTAGGCAGAGCTTTGGTAAAGCCATCAGCAACTTGGTCTTGAGAATGAATAAACCGAATATCCAGAAGCTTGTTTGCAACTCTTTCTCGAACAAAGTGAAAGTCAATTTCAATATACTTGGTCCTAGCATGAAAGACTGGATTTGCTGACAAATAGGTAGCACCTAGATTATCACACCACAAACATGGAGCTCTAGTGCTTTTTATACCTAGTTCCTTTAAAATTGACTGCACCCATATGATCTCTGCTGTTGCATTAGCCAATGCTTTGTATTCTGCCTCTGTACTGGGTCTTGAAACTGTGGCTTGCTTTCTTGCACTCCAAGATATCAAATTTGGTCCAAAGAATACTGCAAAACCACCAGTCGAGCGTCTATCATCTAGACATCCGGCCCAGTCTGAGTCAGAAAAGGCACTGACAAGTGCAGAAGATGACTTGCTGAAGTTTAGACCAATGTTCAACGTATTTTTCACATATCTTACTATACGTTTTGCAGCAGTCATGTGAACAGTGGTAGGTGCATGAAGAAACTGACATACTTTATTGACAGCAAAAGAAATATCTGGTCTAGTCAATGTTAAGTATTGAAGTGCACCTACCAGACTCCTGTATTTTGTACTATTTTATGAATTCAGAGGCTCTCCTTCAACAAGAGACAATTTTTCTGTGCTAGACAAAGGAGTAGGTGCAGACTTACAATTTTGCAAACCAGCCTTTTTTACCAAGTCTGTTGCATACTTTTCTTGAGAGAGGTGTAGACCATCCTTGTGTTGCTTGACCTCAATACCAAGAAAGTAGTGTAGATCTCCTAGATCCTTTAAAGCAAACTCTGCACTTAAATCCTTCAACAGTGCTGTTATTGCTTCATCAGATGAACTTGTTACAATTATATCATCAACATAAATAAGGACAAATATGGATATTCTAGACTTGTTATAGATAAATAACGAAGTGTCAGACTTTGAAGGAACAAAACCAAGTGTTTGCATCTTTTTACTGAGGCGAGAATACCATGCTCTTGGGGCATGTTTCAGTCCATACAACGCCTTGTCAAGTTTGCACACATGAAGTGGTGCCTGTGCATTTACAAACCCAGGAGGTTGTTTCATGTAAACATCTTCTTCCAGAACACCATGGAGGAACGCGTTCTGAACGTCTAGCTGTCGTAAACTCCATCCCCTAGACACAGCAATGCACAAGACAAGGCGTATGGTAGCAGCTTTAACAATTGGACTAAATGTGTCCTCATAGTCAATACCATACCTTTGTTTGAATTCCTTTGCAACAAGTCTGGCTTTGTAACGATCAATGGTTCCATCAGCTTTTCTTTTTATCCTAAAGACCCACTTACAGTCAATAAGATTTTTACCTTTTCTTGAAGGGACCAAGTGCCATGTTTTATTTTTCCTTAGTGCCACAATTTCATCATTCATTGCCTTTCTCCAATTAGCATCACCAAGTGCTTCTTCAAGAGTGTTAGGTTCTCCTGGTTCACCTGTTGAACAAATCATCCCATGTTTTGTAATATGTTTATAATCAACAGGTTTAATTTTGCCTTGTTGTAGCTGTGTGCGGCGTGGAGCAGTAGCAGGAGCCGCTACAGAGAGCCCCGGCACAGAGGATCCCACGCCTGGATCTGGCTGATCTCCCCCCGATCCCAAGGAGGATCCTGACACGGCTCCAGAACCGGTAGTGTCGGCGACGTCAGGTTGGTCGGGATCTTCTGCGGTCGTCCGCTGCGACGCAAGCGGCAAACCAGCCGCAGAGGATCTGGGCCGAGCCATGTCATCATTGCCTCGTGATTGCCTGGGCCCGGCCTCGTCCCCGCCTCAGCCCGGCGAGTCGCTACCCGCCGCTTGTAGACGACTGGTTGGGCCTCAGGCCACGCACGGCCCAAGCCAGCACCAGTCTGCCATCTGCTGGACGGTGATTGGTGTGGACGAGGGGAGTCGTCGCGGCCATCCGGATTCTGCCGCGTGGCTGACGCGGGCGGCTCAGCGTGCCCACCTGCAGTTGTCGGAGTTGTCGCGGCAGGATCGCTGCGGGGCACCGATCCCAAGGTGGATTCGCTGCACGGCAACTCCTGGGCAGATCCCAAGGGAGATTTGCTCCCCAGCTCAGGGCACATAAAATATGGATTTGCTGCCGTATTTTCTTCGCTATTTTCGATGATTTCTTCACGAATTCTTCCTGCATCACCACAAGACTCATAAAGGCTATTAGTAGTAGGGTTAGGGTTAGTCATATGATCATCACAATTATTAATGCCCCCTTGATCATAGCCAGAGAGGTGAGGTGGTAAAAGCAAGATTCCCTTGCGTAAGAGAGCTCCGGCATTAGGATGTAGATTGGCAAAAGGAAATTTGGTATCATCGAACACGACATCGCGTGAGATGTAAACCCGTCGGGTGGAGATGTCAAGGCACTTGACGCCTTTGTGCTGGGCACTATAGCCAAGAAATGCACATTGTTTGGACCTATACATAAGCTTGCGGCTATTGTACGGACGGAGATTTGGTCAACAGGCACAACCAAAAACACGGAGAGATGTGTAGTCTGGTTTGACATGGAGGAGGCGTTCCATAGGTGTTTCATTATTGATGACACGGCTAGGAAGCATGTTGATGATATGGACAGCTGTAAGAAACGCCTCGTCCCAAAATTTGAGGGGCATGAACGCCCCTGCTAGAAGAGCCAAACCGACCTCAACTATGTGTCTATGCTTGCGTTCGGCCGACCCATTTTGTTGGTGAGCGTGTGGGCATGACACATGGTGGGATATGCCTATGTTTTGGAAGAAGGAATTGAGTTCCTCGTATTCCCCTCCCCAATCGGATTGGACAACTAGGATTTTGCTGTCAAACTTCCTTTTAACAAGTGCTTGGAAGTTTTTAAACACTTGAAACACATCGGACCTTTTTTTAAGAAGATAGATCCATGAGAACTTGCTATAGTCATCGATGAAACTCACATAGTAGGTGTGTCTACCAACAGAGGAGGGAGCAGGCCCCCACACATCAGAGAAAATCAGTTGCAAAGGCTTAGTGGAGACACTAGTAGATATGGGATATGGTAATTGATGACTTTTAGCACACTGACATGAATCACAAATAGTTTCAATATTTCGCTCACCAACAAACGGGAGCTTATTTTTCCTAAGTAACTTTTCAACTAGAGAAAAAGAGGCATGTCCTAGACGATCGTGCCACCGTGTGGACGAAAGCTTGATAGCACCACAAGCTTGTTTATTGAATCTTCTGAACTCCAGAATCAAAGGGTAGAGCCCTCGAACGCATCTACCTCAATAAAGCACTTTCCTCGTGGCCTGATCCTTGATCAAAAAGAAATAAGGGTGAAACTCGAGAAAAACATGATTGTCAATGGCGATTCTATGAGCAGACAGAAGATTTTTGTGGGCACTAGGAACATGCAAAATTCTTTTGAGATGTATTTTGCGACTAGGGGTATTAATAATTGAATGACCAATGTGACGAATACCCATACCTTCACCACTGGCCGTATGGATTTGATCCTTGCCACGATACTTTTCCTTCATGGTGACCTTCTCAAGCTCGTTGGTGATGTGGTTGGTAGCACCACTACCGACATACCAATTTGTGTCGATCCCATAGGAGCCATCGGCAGCGGCAGCAACTTTTTCTTCATCTTGTGAGGAATCACCATCATCATCTTCGTAACGGTACCAACAGTCCCTCGCCGTGTGACCAGGTTTGCCACAAATTTGGCAGCGAGGGAGATCCGGACGCGATCTGTTGGAGCCGCCACAGTGGCGCCCTTTTGAGCTGCCAGAGCGTCCGCCGCCGCGAGTGTTGTTGGAGTAGCCGCCGCCACCACCGCCACTAGACCTTCCCTTGCCACGAGAGGAGGAACGAGAGCGAGAGCCGCCACCGCGGCCTCTGAAGACAGAGTTGGCCGAGGATTTGAAGCCGCCGCCACCGGAGCCGTGAAACTGCGCCATCCGCTGATCAAAGTTACTAAGCATAGCGAAAAGCTCATCAAGGGTTACCGGAGTGACGCGGGCGTCCAAGGCGGAGACAAGGGGCTGATAGTCTTGATCCAGCCTGTGGATGATGTAGGATATGAGCTCGTCGTCTTGGATTGGTTTGCCCGCCGCGGCGAGCTCATCAGCAAGCCCCCTCATGGCGGCGAAGAAGGAGGACACCGATTGGTTGCCCTTCTGCGCGTTGATCAGCGCCGTGCGAATGTTGTTGACGCGGTTGAGGGACTGCGACGAGAACATGCTCACCAGCGCCACCCATAGTTCCCGCGCCGTGGTGATCGCGGTCACCGTGACGAGCACCTCCTTGGATAGGTGTTGGAGTAGATATCCAAGGACCTGCTGATCCTCCTTCACCCAGAGCGGATGGAGAGGATTCGGCCCCTCGGTTTCTTTCCCAGCGGCATCTTTGGTGACGTGGGTTTTGGCCGGCTCGGTCGACGTACCGTCGACGTAGTGGTAGACACCGGCGCCCCGCAGCTGTGGCGTGATCTGGGTCCGCCACAGGATGTAGTTGGTGCGGGAGAGTTTCTCTGTGACTCCGCCGCTGAGGTTTGGCTGGGAGGAGGAGGAGGTGGAGGAAGACATGCTGCGCACTTTGGTGGAGATGGGTAGCTAGGGTTTTGGGAAGAAGATAGCTCTGTATACCATGTGCGATTTGCGGTAAACGTCTTACCTATCCTGGCAGACGTGTTGCGTGTTATATAGAGGGGTTGCGAGCCCAAATACGCGTACAAGTTGGTTAGGAGATTACATCTTGGGAAGGAAGAAAAGCTAGAGATAAGAAGATAAAGATTACAAGATACTTATCCAACTAACTACTTCCAATAGTGGTGAACTCCTCCTTGTACAGGGCTGAGCCCCTTTCCAATGCATGCGCAACATTATCATGTTTGACAGGGCTGAGCCCCTTTCCTCTGCATTCAGTTAGGCTTCTTTTCTCTGTCTCCTCTTCTCTTCACCTTCAGCGCCCGCCCCAGTGTGGCCGGTGTTACGGGTGCGTTTCCGGGCTATTTGGCGACCTGCGCGCCGAAAAATGATGAAACGCACTGCTTCTGATAAATCTGATAAATTTTTGGCACACAATTTTATACATTTTCTTAGCCTTATGAATTCAATAGTAACAACCTTTGCACTATCCACTTCATTGAGAGATTGATGCCAAATGTTCTTGACAAGCTACTGAAAATCTGGGTGATCAAGCCAATAGTGCTCAAATATGAATAAGTTTCACTTGGGTATAGATCTGCCAATTTGTATGACACATGGAGTATGATCAAAAGTGGTCTTGGCTAGGGAGATAGCCAAATTATTTGGGTATGAAGGGGTCAAAGTTTCTATGAAAAAAACCATTCCAAACACTAAAGAAGAGAAATATCTTGCATATATCTCCATGTATAGTTTTTTTTCTTTTAAAGGAATCTCTACCAAATCCAAATGACTGGTGGCTTCACTGAAGTGCATCATATGTTGTGTGTCCCATCCTCCCTTCTTTGTTCCGATTTTCAGGGTATCTAATCAAGTTAATGTCCCCCACTATGATTCAGTTCTGATCATCTGGCATTGTAATGCTTTGAGACCAATCAGTGAGGATAAAGGACAGAATAAATTGTCATTCTAGACAGAGGGAAGATATTCAAACTTATTAGCCTTCTAAGACAGAAGTTTTTTAAGTATCTCTGGTCAAAGATGCTCGGTCAAAGAAATCTCCTTTTGTTTCTTGAAGATAAAGGACGGCACATCCAATTTCCTCAATCTTGTTAGATAGGGCAGTCCGCTTTTTATCAGAATTAATCCTTCTGATATTCGAATTTAGGATTTTCCAGTCCCTATTCATGACAATATTTATAGCACACACAATAGACAATTTGATACCCAGGTATATCCCAGGCACTGCAACCAACAGCAAAACTGAGCAACTGACCATAATGTAACTCTGTCTTGACATAACCAGCAGTACATCCACGCAATAACCTCTAACATAATATTGTCCTGTCTGACACTACAGTTCATCCACTTAAACATAAGGTTTTAAAAATATTACATCCATGATAACACAAAAGGCAGCTGAAACTAACTGGACTTGAGCTTTATTATGAACTCTGAGCTCTTTGCTTCAGTGCTCCACTCTTCTGGCCTTACCCAAAACTCCTTTTGCTACTTCTGTTTCTTGAATCTTGTGGCCAGCTTTTCATCAGATGCTCATTTCCTGGAGAGAGAGTACAGTGAGATAGAGAGATGATTCAACGGACTGCAATCTTTTGGCAAACAATTCTTGGGTTACAACAATGCTTGATGCAGTAATTCACCATACCAAAAGTTGGTAGCAATGGTAGGAAATATGTTATACTTCACCTCTTCTAAAGGGATTTGCGAATGATATGGACATTCATCACATACTTCTTCTTGTTTCTCAGTAGCTCAAAGAGGCAGACATCTCCCAGCTGCAAGTTATTGCCACGCACAAAATGCATCCACCCTCTCATAAGCCTTTTGGATTTTTTGTTCTTAACACAACACCGCACTTCCCACTTCTTGCCATGGTGCTGAAGGGTCACCATTTGTTCCACAAATGGAAGGTATACTTCAGCATATTTTCTTGATATTTCCTGATAAAGGGAGAAATGATCTTTAGTAATGATAATTGGACTGATAAAGCAAACATCATGGTGTAGTGAACTATGTACACGTCCAGCTACTACTCCCTCCGTTCGGAATTACTTGTCTCGGAAATGGATGTATCTAGAACTAAAATACATCTAGATACATCCATTTCTGCGACAAGTAATTCCGAACGAAGGGAGTATCATTTTGTAGTATAGTACTCCCTCTGTTCACTTTTATAAGACCTTGAAGACATTTCAGACAATGTACAAAACAGCCCATTTTGAGTTGTCTGAAATGACTTACAAAAGTGAACGGAGGGAGTAGCAAAGTTCATTAAAAGAATTGAAACTGAAGTTGTAACGCCCAGCTTACATGAGAGACGTAACGATAAGAGCTCACTGGGGTTGCTATCTTAGAAAATTCAGCAGCATATCACCTCTAAATTTGACACCGTAAAGTTTTCTTCTATAATTTCCTATCTCGATGGTTTTTTTGGACAAAATGCAAAGCTTGCGTTTTGATCCATTGATAGAAAGAAGATTAACATCCATACAAGCCCAAGACTAGGCCGACATAACCAAACACTTCTGACAAGACTACAACCAACTTCTACTAGACACGCACTACAACAAACACCACCAAACCACCCCAAAGCCATCCACACAAATACACGGACGCAAATCCCGCGACAGGAAGCAAGCATAAAAGTTTCTGATAGAATAAGCAGAATACAATCAACAGGGTAAGATGAACATTGTTTTGGGTAAGACAAACTTCAATCTGCTCCAACTAAAATTTTCTATCCCAATGGTTACATGACTCAACTACAACTTCAATCAATATGCAGAATAAGCCAACAACATTTGGGTGAGACAAACATGGTTTCTGCAAGTCAGATGCAGAGATAGCAGCCGGCTTGCAAAATGCAGCACCACTAATGTACAGTATCCATTCGAGAACAGAGATATTGACTCACAAGGGTGCGGGTTTTTCCATAAATACTGCTCTTCCTTATGACACACCCATAAATGGGGATTTCGGAATTCATAGCTCGGATTTTTTCTTCAAGTTGCTTCTTCTGCAGATGATTTAGATTCAAGAGGGTGCCCTTTGCCAGGATACAACCTGAGAGGGAATGATCATCTTCTGAAGATGAAACACCTCCTAAACACAGAAAATATAAGTATGATGCATATATGAAGTTTTATGGGGCATAATGTATGGCAGGTTTGACATTGTGAATCATAACCTGCTGATTCTGATGGAGAGCTCGACGAGCTGACATTGATGATGTCATTCCCCTGCCTTGAGCTATCCTTGCTTGGCCTAATTTGTTTTCCACTATGTGGAAGTTTCATGGGAAGATTGTGACAAGTGTTTACAATGCCAGCAGTGTTTCCCCACCATTCTTTAGCAGGAGCAGCATTTTTCATGAGATTGCACGCCGGAATTTTCTCGCAACCGCTCGGGCCAAAGATCAAAACCTTCAGTTCAGAGTTGCCATCATACTTGAACACAAGAAAGTCCCCCGTTCTCAAGTTATGGGCGCGAGCAAACGCCTTCCATCCAGAATCAAGGACTAGTTTCGCCAAATTCTTGGTAATCTGAACATCAGAAGTATAGCCATGGCGTGATGCTAGCTTAATAGTTCGCCCTATTTGCCCCCTGAAATGTTGGGCAAACTTATCTGGTATGATCTGTAGTAAACAAGGTAAAGCACACTAGGTCAGGAGACACTAAAATTTTGTTACAAAGAAGAAAACGCTGAAGAAAGCTCATCTGTATAGTTCAGATCAGACCGAATTAAGTTTCTTTTTTTTTTTGGAAAAGGACAGACCGAATTAAGTAATGAAGTTTCACCCCAAGAGGTTCCTTTCTTTGTTTGCACAGAAAGGTAGAACATAATCCAGCTGAAAATAAAATTACCCTAGGAGGCTAGAACAGAGCCGAACTGAAAATAGCTTACCATTCTCTCATGGAAGTCGCCAATCATAACCTTGAAGAAATTCTTATCTTGCTCGCCTGTGTGGTTCCAGTAGCGATGTTCGTCCAGCTCCTTCTGTTTCATCCATGGCTTGCTCATCTCCTAACCACGGAATGGATCTACAACAAAAACGAATCGTGCCTAAATATTTTAGGTAAAAATGTAACAACTCAAAGTTGAAGAAAACATTTCGGGAAATAGAGGAAATCGGAGCTAACAGGGAGAAGGTAAAACAAGAGCTTCAGAGGGAGGGAGATAAAAGTTGAAGCATACCAGTGATTATCGGAGATTCAGAGAGAGAGAGAGAGAGAGAGAGAGAGAGAGAGAGAGAGAGACTGGAGAACGTTCTGAGAGGAGAAAGCCAAACGTCATGGAGATTAGGCAAGTAGTGGAAGAGCCAGCGCCTCTCCAACTTCTTGGCGCCTATTAGTAGGTGTGCCTGTCAGAGGCGACAAGACTTTACAAAGGATGCGTTGGGGAGGGTGTATGTGGGGGGTGACCTGATGAGGTTGCGTGTGAGGCTGTGAGCAGTAAATATTACTACAGTACAATATTTGAATATTTGAGTGTCATTTTATAATTCAGAAATTTTATTTTAAATATTTTGAATATGTTTCAAATAATAAATTAACAAGTTTTAAAAGTAAGTTATTTCATTTGTAAGTACAATATCTATGAGCTAAAACTAAAAGGATGAGGTCCCGATCTATGGCAGCGGCGCCGATCTGCCCCACGGCGGTCTCCATGTGCGCAACGGCGTGGTGGCTGGACGGTTCCTAGGGGCGGCCGTGGCAGTAGCCTGGCTATGCTCTGCCTGATCTGGGGCGGAGGGTGCTGGATCCGGGGCAGCGGCCCCTAGGCCGGCCTTCTCGTCCGGGCGTGGCGGGGCAGGTGGGCTGCCGGGGATCAGATCGGGTGGTCGGTGATCCTTCGGCGGTTTGGTGTCGCGGCGTCAGATCTGGTGGTTCCCCTCCCTCCTGCTGCCTCTCTCGTCGTCCTGGTGGTTTGCGGCTGCAGGCTCCGGTGATGGTGAGACTGGTGGTGTACCTTGGGTCCGGGGGAAACCTTGGCCGATCTGGCCGGCCCAGCGACGGCGTCGTCCATGGGCGTCGCTTCCTTCATGAAGGCGCATTTGAGGGCCCAATCTACCCACCCCTATCTCATGTTGGATGAAAACCTACAATCCTCTTCGGATTTGGCGGCAGCGGCGCTTCACGTCGTGACCTTCCTGGAGGTGTCGTCAGGGGCCTTGGGGCTCGGTTGGGAGTACAGAGGAAATGCAGGTGGAGGGCATGGGACCAGTGGCAGCAGGTGGTGTTCGTGAAGGAGGTGCGGCGTTGCATCTGACACGTCGACAACGGCGGGCCCCAGCAACATGGTGCAGCGGGGTCTCACTGATGGGCGTGTGTTGATGGACGAGCGCATGATGGTGGCGTCGACGGTAGCTAGGCCGGGCAAGGTTGGTGCGTCAGTATAACTCTGAAGATGGATTTGTGGCAGTTGGCGGCGGCGACCACTGAGTGTGTGTCGGACCGGTGAATGTCCCATACCCGGCAGGTGGCTTGGTTGGGGCCTCAGGTCTTAGATGTTAGGTTTGACTGCGAGGTCTGTTTCGAATTAGGCCCAGACTATCAACTGGATATAAGTAGCGACAGATATTGCCTAGACGGTGGCTTCAGTCTTACTGCTGTATTATTTTGTAAGGTCTTTTAAATAATTAATAAAATGGCTGCATGTATAATCCAAATGTAGAGACTAGAGGTCTTTCTTTTTTTCAAAAAAATAAAAACCAACAAGTGCAAAATGGGCCGCACAGACCACTGTCCATTTCTGGTCGCGCCTTTGTTCTAATATATTAAAATGTAGTTATCCACTTTAGACATCAACATGTGTAGGTGGGCGTGGGTTTGAAATATGGTGCCCACACTATTTCGTCTTAATTTTTGGTTTGTATTGACATGCGGAACACACCAAGAGTTGGCATTTTTCCGCAAATAAAAAAAGTAGGTGTATTTTTTGTAAAAACGCGTCGGGCCAAGCATCAACTGTCACTGATAGTGGACCCTGTCCACGCATGCACGTACAGGATATGTGACCGTATTTGCATGGCCATGCGAGTTCGATGACCGTAATCACATATTTTATAAGTTTGTACGCTAAACTTATCGTCGCGTGTAATTTCTAAGACTCCTAGTGCATTTTGATGAATAAAAAGTTCTTTTCCTAAAAAAAATACTTCTAGTGTATTTATCTCTAATAAAACCGCAAGTGGAGTCGGTTTTTTCACTAAAATAAATGCTAAGTTCTGGTACTCGGTCCGGCACAACTAGAATTCTAAATTTCTGCCATTTCAGCCAAGTCTAAAATAAGGCATGTGTCGTCCTATGGTGATCCGACTAATATAATCACATGATTTTGTTCTAAGATATATTCATTTTAGCGACAAGTAATATGGATGGAAGGAAGTAATATAATTGAAATTTGATTTCAGTGGTAATGTGAGAACCTCGTCGTTTGTCTGGTGTAGTGGGATGGTTGGTATGGATATGGTCAGTATCACAGGCGGAGAACTCGGTAGGGCAAGGTGGGCTGCTCGCCTTACCTAATTTGCTAACCACTCAGATTAATCAATTGCACTGACTGAAAACAACACCAAAAATATAAGAACTACCGTAGCCACGCTATTTATAAACTATATCACTTAGATCTTGGAAGTATTTGAAAAAAAAAACTTCAATTTTAAAAAGTTCATCATTTTTAAGAAAACTTTCAACAATTTTCATAAAATAAATTCACAAAAATTGAAAAAAGTTCACAAATTTTGAAAAAAAAGTTCAGCAGTTTTGGGAAATAGTTCATCTCTTTTGAAAAAAGTTTTTCCAATTTTAAAGTTTTAAAGGAAGTTCATCGATTTTAGAAGAAGTTCATTGATTTTGAAAAAGGTTCATATTTAAAAAAAAAATCATCAACTTTGAAAAAAGGTCATCGATTTTCAAAAAAATCATCAATTTTAAAAGGCCCAGCGTGGAGGAAAGTGTGTGCGGCGCCCGTTTATGAAAAAAGGAAAAACATTACTTTATTCCGAGAGAGGGTGTTGGCTTCTGTCTTCTTTCCTTCCGGTTTTCTTTATTTCTTCATTAGGTTTCTTTGAATTTTTTTTGTTTTCTCCGGTTTTATTGTTTCACACCATTTTTTTCATTTATTTATTGCTTTTGACATTTTTTTCTTCATCGGTTTTCTTCGGTTTTTCATTCTTCCTCGTTATAGTTTTCTTCACTTTCACTGGTTTTCTTTCATTCTTTATTATACTTTGTTTTTTTGTTTCTTCCTTCCTGGTCTTCTATTTTCTTCGCTTTCCCTTTCTGGTTCTTTTATCTTTTTGTCCATTTTCGTTGGCTTTATTTTTCTCAACATATGTTAAAAAATTTCAGTACAAATTCAATATTTTTGTATACATTAGAAACATTTTTTATATACATGTTAAACATTTTGACATACATGATTAACATTTTTAGAAAACTTATATATTTTTTTATCTCCAGTAGATATTATAAATATTTTGGTATATATTTAATACATTTTTTTTCTAATACACGTTCAATTCAGGCTGGACGTACCGAGCGGGCTTTTCGGCCCGCTCGTGGCTCGCTCGGTCTTGGCCCGCTCGGTCCTGGCCCGCTAGAGAAACTGGCCGGTCCGGTCTGTCAAATTGGGCCCGAAAATTTGTCGGTCCGGTCCGGGCTTTGACCGGTCCGACCGAGAGGACCGAGAAAACACTGTCATCGTCGCCACCGTTCCTCGTCATCGCGGCCACCGGCAGCCCCCGGGTGAACCTCCGCGTCCCCAAGCTTCCCCTCTTCTTCCTTCATCTCCTCACCATGCGCCATAGCCTCTCGCCGCCGCTAGCCGTCGCTGCCGTGCGTGCACCGCCGATGATCTCGTGTTCTCGACCTGGCACCGGCAGTGTTATAGCTGCGGGTTTCGCTGCCATGGCAGCAAAAAGAGGCGGCGACGATGACGGTTTAAACACAGCACGCACACAGGCCATCAACTGGGATAAACGCTCGATCGGCCATGATTCTCGGATTTTTTGTATTCTGAATCGCTTCTGATAAATGTGATAATTTTTTGGCCCACAATTTTATACGTTTTGTTAGCCTTATGAATTTAGTAGTAATGACCTTTGCACTATCCACTTCATTGACAGAATGATGCCAAATGTTCTTGACAAGCTGTTGAAAATCTGGGTGATCAAGCCAATAGTGCTCAAATATGAATAAGTTTCACTTGGGTATAGAACTGCCAATTTGTATGATACATGGAGTATGATCAAAAGTGGTCTTGGCTAGGGAGATAGCCAAATTATTTGGGTATGAAAGGGTCAAAGCTTCTATGGAAAAAACCATTCCAAACGCTAAAGAAGAGAAATATCTTGCATATAGCTCCATGTATAGTTTTTTTTTCTTTATAAGGAATCTCTACCAAAAGTGCATCATATCTTGTGTGTCCTCCCTTCTTTGTTCCTATTTTCTGGATATCTAATGAAGTTAATGTCCCTCACTATGATTCAGTTCTGATCATCTGGCATTGTAATGCTTTGAAATCAATCAATGAAATTTTTCTTGTTGACAAAGGCTATAAACATTGGTTAATATTCAGGAATCACCATTGTGGATTGAAGTAAATGAAACAGACACTGAAAATTGATTTTGGAATATTTCCCACTTATGAATATATTATCATTCTAGACAATGAGCAATCCTCGAGAGTCCCCCACAGAGGGCAGATATTCAACTTATTAGTCTTCTAAGACACAAGTTTTTAGAGCAACTTCAATGGGGCCACCCATTTTGTCCGCCGTCATTCATTTGGGTCGGCGCGGACAAAAGAGGAGGCCAACACGACGACTCAAACCCAAATGGAGTCCGCTTCGCATCCGCGCTTACGCATTTGCGGCCCAAATTTGCGTCCCAAATGTGTTGGCGCAGACGCGGAACAGACGCCATGCGCGCCTTTTCGGTGTCCGCCGTGGCCCCACATGGCGGTTGTCCAACCGCCCGCCACCTACCTGGTCAGCTTAATTTATGACCTTGGACCCACACGTCAGCGACGCCGGTCATCCTTTTTAAGCCGACCGTGCGGCGTGTGACGCCCCGTTACGTCCAACAGAGTCAAGCGTAACGGAAGCCTTCACTTCAGAGTTGCGCTAGGATCAGTTAAGGAGAACAGTGCCATGTACAAGACGGAGCGACTGCCATGAATAGGCAAGCTTTTATTACATAGACATCTCAAGTGTCGACCAAGCCTATGCGGCCATGACGATAGATCGTCACCTGCTTCTAGTATAAGCCTTTTAGACCAACCATGGAGGGCATCTACTCTTCATAGCCTTGATTGTTGACTTCCTCATAATCATACTCCACTTCAAAATAACCGAAGTCGTTAAGATCACCAGACTCATCATAAGTACCATTCTCTATCGCCTCGGAGTTCTCATAACTCTCTTGCTCCGAAAGACAACATAAGTGCAGCTTAGTACGTATAAAATACGTACTCCGCAAGTCGCCGGGAAAAGTGAATGTATGAGTTTTTAAAGAGAAAAAACTTTATCGGCCACGGCTACCACCACCGAGCCATTATCTCAAAATACTATGCAGGTATTTTTTCCCTTAACCCATTTTGTTGAAAACCAAATTTAATTCATAAAATCTACTGGCGACAGAGCGACGTGGGATCTTACATCCTGTGTTAGAGGAAAACCCACACGACGCACTTCCAATCCTGGAAGCTGGGAGTATATCACATTTACTCTGATGAGAGGTGTACTGCTTTGCCCATAGCATCACTTGGTCCAAGTCTTCCATGCGCTACCCGTGCGCACGACTAGACCAAGGAACCAGAACCTTTGACCAGCTCGTACACTACCTCTGCTTTTCCACCTTGCCTTACTAAAGGCCCGCGGGTCGAGACCCCTGGCCGGCGGTCCCGCCCTAGGGTGACTGTACCTACCCGGCTACAGCCACCTTCTCACCCATGCAGAGGCAGTTACTTGGCAAGGATAGTCGGTTCGGGCCATCCCATTCCAGGTCTATGGTCAGTACGGTTTGCGCCGCTTTTGAAGTAAGCGCCAGTTGGTTATGTCCTAATGTGATACCCTATGTAGAGGAGCCCGCCATCCAAGCCGACCCTACCTGGGTGGCTTTCACCAACATGAGCTCCCCTACCCACCAAATATTTATTTATCTTGTAACCCTGCCCGGGTCACAACTACTTAATATAGATATTTCACCTGATCTGGTCCAATTGCCAAGTCAGTGGATCAGCTTGATCCAAATTTCATTTTGTTTACGGAAAATATTTATTTTTAATTCTTATGCAAAAATTTGGAAATGACCCATAGCCTGGAAAACATTTATCAAGACATGGTCAAGAAGATGACGACTTACCGGGAAGTGCTTCGACCAACTCGGAACCACCAGACGTGACTCCTACAGGTCTGAAATCGACTCCTGATAATTACTAGGGTCTGGGGCACGCCCATGGCGTGCCTCTTGGGGCGTATCTGTGCGCACTTGTATTGCTCGAGCACCTCATCATGTCCTATGCAACCATTTTCACACATTTACACACATTTGTCTTCTACTAATAGCAGACTAAGAGTTGTTAGCATGACGTTATGGATTCCTCATAGAAGATGGAAATTTACAGTGTTGAATGGAAGAAAATAGAAGATGGCATTCATTCTGTTCAAAAAGATATAGTAATAAATATAATTTACAGAATCACAGTTCTATATCGGATGAAAAAGAAGCCTTGGTTGTTTTAAGGAGACATCAACACTATATAGCAAAACAATCCGACGGTTTGTCTCTTTTTAGGAGGATAACAGTTCGAACTATTACAGCATACCGTCCATTCTAAAAACACATAAATATAAGTTAGTACATATAAATTAATTAACACAACTTCCAACTGCTAGTCTTCCTTCAGATTGCATGGTGGTTCAAGTCCCAGCCTAGCGAGCTAGAGACTGTGTAAAGAAGTTGAACACCACGGCAAGACACCTCAATTTACAGATCTCACATATAAATAAGGCACAGTGCATCTAGTCAACAACAAAGTTGTTGTTCTTGCAAGAACGGTTTGCCTAATTTTTAAGTTCCCAAAGTTTCTAGGTTTACCTAAAAGTAACACCACACTGAAATCACTTGGAAATTAAGAGGTGGAGAAGGAGAGGAAGGAAGACGAGGAAGATCTTACTAATTGTACAGAGACGAAATGCATCAGACAATCTAAGTTGCAAATAAAAAAGTTAACACATTAACTAAAAATACAGAGAAAGGAATGTGTTTTCCCCAGCCTCACCCTTGTTGGGGTAAACAACATGGAGAAAAGCAACAACTCACTTTCACACAAATCCATAATGTGTAGTATCTTTTATTACAACAGACATCAGTTGGAAGGAAAAGAAAAAAAAAACTGTCAGACTTGCCAGTGGTGAAATTTGTAACCTAGACAAAGGATTGCTAATAACCTACTGGTGTTTGAAAACTGTCAGCGTTATCCTGTGTATCAGATATACACCCACTCTATCCAATTTTTTCAGAAAATTCTCCTTGAATCTAGTCATATAGCAAAGATAAGAGGTCCAAAGACTTGCAGAACCAAAATACAGAGGCAGTACTAAACATCTACCCAACAATGACACACTGCCAACACTATGTGTAGGACATAAATTGATGCTTAGTTTCATAGTTGGAATTTATTACACCAACAGGTAGGTAGGTGCAGAACTCCGGCCTTAGATGGAGATGCTGCAAGGTACAGGGAATGAAGAGAATCTATTCTGATAACTTGTAGAATACCTCTGGAGAAGGCCTCTTGATAGTGTGCAACTTGATCTCCATATTCCTCGTCATGGAACCAAATAATTAACTACCACATGAGCATACACTCAGATCAAGAAACATGTGGGAATCTAAAGCTAAATCATGGCAATTATCCTACGACATTCCAAAGAAGTTGAATAAAGCTTGCTGACACAACCCCAAAGAAGTTGCCATCTGTCAAGACAAACAAGCATGCAAGTAAGAAGATATAACACATGTACGCAGAATAATCCAGCATATTAGCCAAGGAATAACCAAGAAACTACTAACATGTAACTTCACATGCATCAACAAGGTGTGGTTTGGAGATCTTAGTGGGCAGACAGTAACAATATCTGGTTCTTACTATATTAAGCAATAAAACACCCAATATAAATATGTATTTGCACGTATATTCAACAGTCTATCAGTCAACAGTCACTTTCTGTACACTCTGCATCAAACAGATCGAAGTGAATTTGTTGATTCTCTGTCATGTATCTAAAAGATAGAACCATGAATGAGTTCGGCTTCGGGCCTCTGCATTAATCGAGAATAGACAGCCAAACAAGCTTCGTTGGATATCACCATATATGTTGTCGCTGCAAATTCTTTAGTGAGTCCCAATAGTTTAGAGTAAGAAGCAGATGAGTAAGTAAGTCGCATTACTTTGTGTTTGTGAGCCGGCGACTACTACCTGCTGTAAAGAAATATAAGAGTGTTTAGATCACTACTTTAGTGATTTAAACGCTCTTATGACTTCACTGTATTTCACACTGCCTACTTTCCGGACGACCTCGTAATCATCCTTCTCACTGAATGGGGAAGAATCACCAGTAGATACAACTGAGTACATAGCTAAAAGAACAAAATATTTATTGAGTTTCACTCCAAAATTCACCTACTAAAAAGGTTCGAAGACTTCTGTCAAAAAATTTGAAACAACGGCCAAGAGAGGATTCACGATCGTGATACCGATCGAGGGTCATATAACTATTGTTTACACATTTGGAAGCATGTGTCCAATTGAGCATTTTGGTTGGTGCAACTCCATTCAGTTCTCCTCAGAGCAACCTCCCTACAGAGATATTAAATATTAAATGGTCTCCATCAATACTAATTTCCAGGTGTTTAGTCTTTTAGAATACAGTTCTCTGGATGCACCCCCAATCAGCATAATTCTAGATATCATTCCACTAACAAGCACAACAGCTCAAACAACAAATATTGGAAGACAATCCAAAATAGCAAAACACTCGTCAATAATATTCAACAATAGCTCCAGTCGGATAACAAAGGGTAATATGATCACAGCCCGATGACCAAGGGTTTAAAATCTTTTGACAACATACATTCCTTAATTTTTGTGAATATCCAACAATGGCAAATATTGACAAAGGATTGCTAATAACCTAATGGTGTTTGAAAACTCTCAGCATCATCCTGCAACTTGCTGGATCAGATATACACCCTCTCTATCTATTTTTTCAGAAAATTCTCCTATAATCTAGTCATAGCAAAGATAAGAGGTCTAAAGACTTGCAGAACCAAAATTCAGAGGCAGTACTGAACGAATATGAATGAACCAACAGCAACTCCAGTACAAACTTCAGATCTAAAGAGTACCTTAAATTGAACCCGATGGGCACTGGAATTATAAAACACAGGTGTCAAACATTTTACAGAAAAGAAAATCGTGGGCGGAATCCTTCCGGGTTAGGGCCGGCGATTAGGCTGTGTGGCGAGCGGTCTCGAGGGGAGGGGAGGCAGGATAGCGTGCAACTTATGAGTTGATTAGTATCAGGTCTATGTTTTGTGAAGTTTGATCTATGGACTGAACAAGTGCAATAGGTTTTGAAACTTTCTTGAATCATTAGTTCGAAACTATTTCAAAAGAGAGTTTAAAGAAATGAGGTTAAGAGAGTAGACTAAAAAAGAGGTTTAATTGAAGCATTAGACAGAAAATGATGTTTTGAGCCCTGGTTGTACCACAGCAAGAAAATGCATGTTGTGCCTGAAGCCGTCAACCCTTCAAACTTTTCAAATACCAGTTAAACTCACTATATCAAGATCATTTTTCAAATATCAGTTAAACCCACTAAATCTCAGCACTACTAACAGAAAAAGTGAAGAACTCATTGAAGGTCCTAAAAATGCTTTCACCAGAAGGAGTAGGACCATGCAGCACAAACATTATTCAAGAAGAGTGTGACCATCACAACACTGAATCTTCTCTGTCAACTCTACACATTAGAGATTGACGACAACATGGTTTACTGGTAGTGGAAATGTAAATT
>NC_041384.1:698623673-698625358 GCF_002162155.2 Triticum dicoccoides
GATCCCTTACTGAAGGCATCATGCCATCGACACCATCATATGAATCAACACCAGGGTATAAACACGCAGATGAATCGGTCTGACAGAAAAGGAGATGACAGTAAGATATGGACGGGTTTCGATTACTACCTCGCGGTGGGAGAGCTCAGCCTTCCAAACGGCCTCCCTCTCGGCGACCTCGCGTTTGCGCTCCTGATGTAGCTGGCATCTCCCGCTCCTTCATGATGCGATCCTGGATGTCCACGTCCAGCGCCTTCTGCAGCTCCTTCACGAACCTGTCCATCAACGCTTTGATCCGCACCCGTATGCTCCCGGACCAAAACCAAGAAGATCTGGGGAGATGAGGCTGGACAGGGTGGAGCTCGCGGCCGGAGATGAAGAGGGCATGAGCGCAGGTGAGGGTGGCGGCGGCCACCGTGGACGAGGACGGAGTGAGGAGTCGGAGAGGCGGCGCGTAGCGTTGGCGCCGGGCTTGCCGCCGATTCACCTCGTACCGCAACGTCTTGTTGACCCGGATGCCCCCTCTCCACCGGCCGCTGCCACCATGTTCCTGTCCTCTCGACGGAGGAGCGGGCGCCGGGGGAGCTGGGAGCCTGGGATGTGCAGACGGCGGCAGCGGCGGCAACCCTAGGTCCGCCCGGAGAAGAGGAAACGAGGAGAGAAGAGGGGAAGGTTGTTTCGTGAGGAAGGGAACGCGCCCGACCAGTCGCTCCTCTTTTCTTTTTATCTTTCTAGCGACTAGCGATACAAAGCAATCAGTTTTTTTTTCTTTGTCGTACCTGTGAGACGTGGCACGCGAGAGCGACCGCTCTTTGCGCTATTCTTAAAGGGTTTAATTTCACCAACATGTTTATATTGCCTAATTAAAATCTAAACATCCAGCAACACGGTCATGTTGGGCAAGCCATAATTAATTAACTAGGTACTGATACGTCCTAGTGTTTCATTGAGATATAAAATGCATCCATGCCATTCAAATCAGAGTAGCATGCACGTATGTCATCCAGTCCAGAGAGTGATAAAAGAAATGATAAGTAAAAAGGAAACAGCAGCCTAGTACTGCATTACTAGTACTACGCGGGTCGAGCCCCAGTCCGAGTCTATCAAAAAGACTACTCAGGCCTCCTTTGGTTTGGAGGAATTTCATAAGAATTTTAGAGGATAGGATTTTTATAGGATTTTTTCTTTAAAGCCTTTTGGTTCATAGGAATAGATTTTTATTCCTACATAGGATTGGTTTCTATCCTCCACATTTTATAGGAAAATAAAAATGAGCTTAGACTCAATGGAAAAATTCCTTTGATGTAAACAAAATGACATCTTATTTCCTATTCCTACTCACAGAATTTGAGATACATGCCATCTCATTTTCTACAAAATTCCTATTCCTATAATAATCCTATCCTATGAACCAAAAGAGGCATCAACTTCTCTGTTGTCCCACGAACAGAACCAGCTTGCTCACCTCTCTCTCTCCCCAAAGAACAGAGCACGGCCGCCGTCGCCTCGATCTGCCCCGTACGGGCATCTCCGGCGACACGGCAGACACCTACAGATTCTCCTCGTCTCCCTCTACCATTTTCCCCTATTTATTTGATCCGCCGCCGCCAAAAACATCGCCACCACTCAATCCTAGCACCGCCTGATCCAGGTCCGGTGGGCTTGCCACCGGCTGCAGCGGCAAC
>NC_041384.1:698625446-698648786 GCF_002162155.2 Triticum dicoccoides
GCACAAGGCGTGCAGCCACGGGCGTCGGGCGCGTGCGGCTTCACCGGCGCTGCTCGGTTGCCATGGCTTTGCTGCTAACGGTGTGGACTAGCCACATCCTACTGCTACTACTGGTAAGTACTAATCCTGATTCCTTCTCCATGAAGTGCTCCAAATTTCACAACAAGTGCCTGCTATGTATGAACGTGGGTGTGCATATATTGTTCATTTTATCTCAGGCCCTACTATTCCCCTCTTAGCCATATTGCCTTCTTTCTCTTTGTTTATCTCAAGGCCATGAAATTAATCAAGATTTAATCTATGGTGTGGTCATGGTATTGCTACTGATTAGATCTAACTAGTGCTACTCATCCTTGAACACCATATAGAAGTAAACAGTGGCAGTGAAACTCCAAAAATAATTACTTGTGAGTAGATTATAAACATCAATCACTCAATGTTTGCTACATATTGGCAGGGATTAATAATTAGGACAAGGTAGTATACACAGGAAGGTTGATCTTTTGGATACACACATACATGTCTTAGCAAGTTGCTAGTACTTAGGATTTGATTCTTGGCATGTTAGATCTAGTACAAGCCACCGATGTCATTCACAGAAACTTTTACAAGCTTTTGCAATTGATCTAATTAGTTTTGACTAACTTGGGTGTTTACGCAAACATTTTGTTCTTTTTACTGCAAGGTAAATAGATCAAGGTGAATAGATGCTCATGGACTGATTCAAACCGAGGTAGAGATAGATAAGAGGTCAAGCAAGAAGGGCTAACACAACAAGGTACTTGATTAGTACCTGGTGGCGCATGCAACCCAAAGAGCTTCACAGCAGTGGAGGACAGTAGTGTGGCAGAAAGTGAAAAGGCAAGGTGAAAAGGCAGAGGGGTTTCTCCAGCGGATGATTGTGTGTGGCCACAGTGAAAGGGATGGCTCCTATTTATAGTGGGGTGAATAGCTATGTCGGTTTGGAGAGGCATTACATGCATGCGTGGTTAGTCTTGCATGCATGCCTCCACTTGTGTCTCTTGTGGGCTGTATTAGGGACAAGTGTGATTTGCTTGGCTGGCCATTAGTTGGCATTTACTTTGTGTGAGAGAAATGAGACAAGGGTCTATAAAATATAGGAAGGTTTGAAGAAGAATTGTTGTGTATGACTAAATGCTATTTCCTGTAAAAATATATTAAAAGTAGTTGTTTTTATTATTTTAATTAATGTTTAGGCAACGCGGTTGAAATTATCGTTATCTAATTTATTATTATTATTATTATTATTATTATTATTATTATTATTATTATTATTATACGGTTTTTACACGGCGGGGCCGTCCTCATCCAGCCAGACCCGTCCCCATCTAGCCACACTCGCTCCCCCGTCGCCGGCAAACCCTAGCCACCTCAGTCGTGCCAAATGGGGCTCTTCTTCGGCGCCGACAGCAGCAACAAGGCCAAGAGCAAGTCGCCCGCCACCCCCTTTCCCCCAGAGTTTCTCCCCCTCCACCGGCACCAGCTCGCTGGCCGAGGCATCGCGTCAACGTGCCGATGCACCATGCGGAGTGGCACCGGCAGCACCACGTGCCTCTCCCGTACCCCGACGCCACCCTGCTGCACGACTGGCACCTAGATCCGGAGAGGATCCCGGTGCTGACGGTCCCACGATCGGCCAGGGCGCACGTGGAGGAGGTGCGGCGCCGGCAGGCGCTCCTGACGCCGGAGCAGCGCCGCGGCGTCCGCGAGGTCGACCGCACCATGCCACCGCCCCCGCTCATCGTCCGCGAGGAGGACTAGGCGGCGGAGGCCGCCTACCAGGCTGCCCTTGCGGCGGTCTACCGAGAGAGTGAGGAGGACGAGCGGCGCAGGGTGGCGTATGAGGCGGCCATGGCCCTCTCTGCGGGGCGACTGCGTCCTGCCGCCGGTGACCCCGTCGTCCCCTGTGAAAGCCGAGCCGGAGCTAAAGCCGGAGCCGGAGCCGTCCCCCATCGAGCGCTACTCCTGGACGGGAGTAGTGCGCGAGTGGGTCAGGGCGCCGCCGGTCTGGGTGGGGCCGACACCGGCGCAGGAGGCGGCGTACCTCGAGCACTAGCGCCACATCCGGCTGGCCGAGGAGTGCCGCGACGGCGAGTACCTCGAGATGCTCGAGCGCGACGCCGAGGCCGAGCAGCGCGACGCCGAGGAGGAGGCGCGCCAGGCCGCGGCGGCATAGGCGGCCGCACAGCCCGCGCCCGACATGAACGCCCTCTAGAACCTGGTGTTCTCCTGGGTCGGCCCTGCGCCGACGCTCATCGACCTCACGGACCCCGAGGAGGACGACGACGACGCCTAGGGCAGCATGTCGCCTCGTAGTTTAGTTTATTTTAGTTTTTATTAATGCTAATGTGGACGCATGGACTCTCCCCGGCCTTTGTGGCTAGCTTTAATGTATAATTATTGCATGCTTTTTTTCGCGCGGTCAAAAATGGGTCAGGCCAGTGTTAGGCGCACGCGCCGACCCAAACGCGAAAGCGGATGTTCGTATCCGCCTGGCTAACCCAAACGGACAAAAGGCACATAAAATCACCGTCCATTTGGATCGGCCCTTTGGAGTTGCTCTTAAAGCATATCTGATCAAAGAAATCTCCTTTTGTTTCTTGAAGATAAAGGACGACATATCATATTTCCGCAATCTTGTTAGATAGAGCAGTCCGCTTTTTATCAGAATTAATCCTTCTTTTATTTGAATTTAGGATTTTCCGGTCCCTATTCATGACAATATTTCTAGCACACACAATATGATAGCCAGGTATACCCTAGGAACTGCAACCAACAGCAAATATGAGCAACTGACCATAATCTAACTCTGTCCTGACATAACCCACAGTACATCCACGCAATAACCTCTAACATAATATTGTCCTATCCGACATTACAGTTCATCCACTTAAACATAAGGTAAACATAAGGTCTTAAGAGTATTATACATCCATGATAACACAAAAGGCAGCTGAAACTAACTGGACTTGAGCTTTATTATGAACTCTGAGCTCTTTGCTTCAGTGCTCCACTCTTCTGGCCTTACCCAAAACTCCTTTTGCTACTTCTGTTTCTTGAATCTTGTGGGCAGCTTTTCTTCAGATGCGCATTTCCTGGAGAGAGAGAGTACAGTGAGATAGAGAGATGATGCAATGGACTGCAGCCCAAACATAATTAGATTTGAGCTCATAACTCCTAAATTATTATAGGGAATTTCTGATACCCAGAATCTTTTGGCAAACAATTCTTGGGTTACAACAATGCTTGATGCAGTAATTCACCATACCAAAAGTTGGTAGCAATGGTAGGAAATATGTTATACTTCACCTCTTCTAAAGGGATTTGCGAATGATATGGACATTCATCACATACTTCTTCTTGTTTCTCAGTAGCTCAAAGAGGCAGGCATCTCCGAGCCTCAAGCTGTTGCCACGCGCAAAATGCTTCCACCCTCTCATAAGCCTTTTGGTTTTGTTATTCTTAACACGACACCGCACTTCCCACTTCTTGCCATGGCGCTGAAGGGTCAGCATTTGTTCCTTAAATGGAAGGTATACTTCAGCATATTTTCTTGATATATCCTGATAAAGGGAGAAAGGATCTTTAGTAATGCTAACTCAAAGCAAACATCATGGTGTAGTGGACTATCTGCACATCCATGATATTACCATTCTGTAGTCTAGTAGCAAAGTTCTTTAAGTTTCAATCTGCTCCAACTAGAATTTTCTATCCCAATGGTTACATGACTGAAATACAACTTCAATGAATATGCAGAATAAGCCAACAACACTTGGGTAAGACAACATTGTTTTTGTAAGTAAAATGCAAAGATAAACAGCCAGATTGACCACTCATTAACAATACAGTATCCATTCAAGAACAGAGGTTTTAACTCACAAGGCTACGGTTTGCTCCGTAAACACTGCTCTTCCTTATGACACACCCATAAATGGGGATTTCGGAATTCATAGCTCGGATTTTTTCTTTAAGTTGCTTCTTCTGCACCCGATTTAGATTCGAGAGCGTGCCATTTGCGAGGATACAACCTGGCAGGGAATGATCATCTTCTGAAGATGAAATACCTCCTAAACAAAGAAAATAGAAGTCATATATGAAGTTTTATGGGGCATAATATATGGCGGGGTTGACATTGTGAATCATAACCTGCTGAATCTGAAGCAGAGCTCGACGAGCTGACATGGATGATGTCATTCCCCTGCCTTGAGCTATCCATACTTGGCCTAATTTGTCTTCCACAATGTGGAAATTTCATGGGAGGATAGTGACAAGTGTTTACAATGTCATCAGTGTTCCCCCACCAGTCTTTAGCAGGAGCAGCATTTTTCACGAGATTGCACGCCGGGAGTTTCTCGCAACCGCTCGGGCCAAAGATCAAAACCTTCAACTGAGAGTGGCCATCATACTTGAACACAAGAAAGTCCCCCCTTCTCAAGTTATGGGCACGAGCAAACGCCTTCCATCCCGAATCAAGGACTAGTTTCTCCAAATTCTTGGTAATCTGAACATCAAAAGTATAACCATGGCGTGATACTAGCTTAATAGTTCGTCCTCTTTTCCCCCTGAAATGTTGGACAAACCTATCTGGTATGATCTGTAGGAAACAAGGTAAAGCACACAAGGTCAGGAGACACTAAATCTGTTACACAGAACAAAACGCTGAAGAAAGCTCAGCTGCTATATTTCAGATGCGAAACAGAGTAACATGAGAGAACAGAGGGTTGCCCAGATCTGACCAAATTTCACTCCCAGAGGTTCCTCTTTTGTTTCCATAGAAAGCAAGAACACAATTCAGACCAACTGAAAATAGCTTACCATTCTCTCATGGAAGTCGCCAATCATAACCTTGAAGAAACGCTTATCTTGTTCCTCTGTGTGGTTCCAGTAGCGATGTTCATCCAGCTCCTTGTGTTTCTTACATGGCTTGCCCATCTCCTAACCACGGAATGGAACTACAACAAAAACGAACCGTGCCTGAATTTTTTAGGCAAAGACGCAAAGTACCAACTAAAAGTTGAAGAATCATTTCGGAAAATAGAGGATTGCAGTATTTCAGAGGGAGGGAGAGAAGAGTTGAAGCATACCAGTGATTATCGGAGATTCAGAGAGAGAGAGAGAGAGAGAGAGAGAGAGACTGGAGAACGTTCTGAAGAGTTTAGAAAGCCAAACGTCAGAGAGATTAGTCAAGTAGAAGTCCAACGCCTCTCCGACTTCTAGACGCCTACTAGTAGGTGTGCCTGTCAGAGGCGAGAAGACTTGACAAAGGATGCGTTGGGGAGAGTGTATGTGGGGGGTGACCGGATGAGGTTGCGTGTGAGTATCCTTGTATAATTCAGAAATTTTATGTTAAATATTTGAATATTTTAAAATAATAAATGAACAAGTTTTCAGGTTGCGTAGTAAGTTATTTCATTTGTAAGTACAATACGAATATTTATAACATGCAAATATTTGAAAGTTATTTTTATTTCTGGGATTATAATTTAAATAATCTCTTCAGATTTATCAAAAATAAACAACGAGTGCAAAATGGGCCACACAGACAACAGTTCAGCCTTTGTTCTAATATATTAAGAGGTAGTTATCCACTTTTTTTTGTGGGTTCAAAACTTGTATTACTCATAAAGTATCAGTACAATCCATCGCAACCAATTCTAACACATCCGGCGGAGCCGACCCAATCCAGGTCATGGTTCTATTTTGAGCTCTACCAAAAGTAGCTAAACTATCGCTGGCCTTATTTTGCGACCGCGAGACGTGAGTAATACAAGATTGATGAGGACTAAGAAGATATCTAATCTCCTTTACGAGAAAAGCATAAGCAGACTGATCACAACCATCACATGTGATCATAGATACGGCCATAAAAAAGTCCAACTCGACTGCAATAGGCAAATCTGACCGCTGCAAAGCATAGGAGACGCCCTCCATACAGGCACACAGTTCAGCCTCCAAAGCATCTCTATAGGAGTATAGAGCCCTGCAGGCCGAGAAAATAATCTTGCCATCCGAGTCTCTCAGCATCATTCCTGCTCCAGCTATTTCACTTGAGACAAAAGACCCATCTGTGTTAAGTTTTACCCATCCATTCACCGGTTTAGACCACGTCGGCGAAACATCCACCGCTGCACTTGTACGCTTGGTGGCACCGTCCAGAACGACTGCCATCTTCCCTCTAGTAGGATCACAACGTGAGTTGGACTTTACTGCCATCAAAGATTTCATATAGCTTTGCAAGAATCTGATTGATACATCCATTGGCGGAGCAGGCTTAGAGTGTACTAGCTCATTCCTTATGTACCAGCCTCTCCAGAAAATCATCAACAACATGCATCGTTCCAAATCACTCAAATTGGCTAGGACATGCAGCAGCCATTCCTTTCCAGTAGGGGTGAAAGTTTCTATATTGGGCAGTCTTCAAATTTTTGCCATTGACCTGTACAGATCCCGACCATATTGACACTTCACAAAGGGGTGAAAATTGTCTTCTGCTGCAACTCCACAAACTGGGCATGTACTAGTAGTCTCAAGGCCGATCCTGCACTTATTTTTCCAGGTCGGTAAACTGTCCGTTGCCACTCGCCATACAAAATTTGCAATCGTAGGTGTAGCGCCGCAATTCCAAATGAACTTCCAGCACTCTCTGGCCCCCGTCGGCGCTGAACTAGAGGAGGCCACAGACCCTTGGTGCAGTTCATCAAACGCGAGGCGATAGGCGCTTCTAATTGTGAAGACTCCATGCTTTTCAGGTGCCCATGCAAGGAAATCATCGTCTAGTCTCGGAGAAGCCCTGATCTTCATGATCTCTTCAACATCCGCAGCAACGAAATAGCGAGAGAGCAGCTCAACCTTCCAAGATCCATTATCATTTAACAAGTCAGAGACAAAACGCGTACGGCACACACCTTGCCGTGAGATGGGTCTGAATGAAAAAGGTCGGGGGATCCAGTTGTCCCGCCACACTCTTATGCTTCTGCCGTTCCCAACACGCCAAATTAACCCTTTCTTTAGTAAGTCGAGACCATGGCTGATTGCTTGCCATGAGGAGGAGGCATTACCAGTGAAAACAGTATCCTCAAGTTTGCCATGTGGGTAGTATCGTGCTTTAAGAACTTGTGCACATAGGCTTTCTGGTCTGGATATTAATCGCCATGCTTGGCGAGCTAATAGCGCTTGATTGAACAAACGGAAATCCCTATCCTTGGGTTGCAGCAAATGATCCCAACCCTTCCAATGAGCTTTCCTCTTGCCTTTTTCCGATCCCCAATAGAAATTCCTTACCATCCTTGTGAGATCATAGCACACCGAGTATGGTAGCTTGAACACGCCCATAATGTACGTTGGTAATGCCTGGGCTACTGACTTTATCAAAGCTTCTCTTCCTGGCTGGGCTAGGTGCCCATCACCCCACTAAACGAGTCGTTTAGTCAGACTAGTTTGAAGATTCTGAAACTTTCCCTTGGACATGCGACCCTCAGGTGTGGGGAGGCCTAGGTATTTTTCCTCAAAGACCAAGCTGGTTACATTCAACACATCTCTGACTTCCTCTTGA
Organism: Triticum dicoccoides; assembly: GCF_002162155.2. NCBI lineage: Eukaryota > Viridiplantae > Streptophyta > Magnoliopsida > Poales > Poaceae > Triticum > Triticum dicoccoides. Next base: position 698,633,020 of record NC_041384.1, read on the forward strand.
ACTGCCGCTGGGCAAGCCTCCCCAAAGAAAATTGAGCATTTGTTATAATTAAGGCTTTGACCTGTAGCTGAACCATACATATCTAGTGCCCCTTTTACACTCTCTGCTTGGTCTCTAGAAGCCTCAAAAAACAGCATGGTATCATCAGCAAATAACAAGTGAGATATACCTGGCGCCCTTCTGCAAACATGAACTGGTGAGAGAGCTCCAACTTGCACTTTATTTCTCAAAATTGCAGATAGTCCATTAGCCACAAACAAAAATAGATATGGTGAAAGAGGGTCCCCCTGCCGGAGCCCTTGAGCCGGTGCAAATGAATCCAAGAAAGTTCCATTAAGTTTGACAGAATACCTCACCGATGTGACACACGACATTATCCAGCCAATCCATCGCCGAGAGGAACCCAACTTTTGCATCACCTACTTCAGGTAAACCCAGTCCACCCTATCATAACTTTAGATAGATCGAGCTTGTAGGCACATAAATTTTTCGTAGGATCCTTCTCTTGCTTAATGTAGTGGAGGCACTCAAAGGCCACCAACGCGTTATCAGTTATCATCCTGCCAGGGATAAACGCACTCTGTTCCACTGATATTAAATCATCCAGGAGTGGACGCAAACGGTTCACCAGGCACTTTGAGATGACCTTGTAAATCACGTTGCATAAGCTAATGGGCCTGTATTCAGACAACTTTGTAGGGTTAGCAATTTTCGGAATAAGAACAATGGAAGTAGAGTTTACTCCCTCCGGCATGATACCTGTACAGAAGAAATCTTTTACTGCTGCAATCACACTATCTTTCACGGTGCTCCAATTCCGCTGAAAAAATCTGGCAGGAAATCCGTCTGGTCCCGGTGCCTTCAAGGGCCCAATCTGGAACATAGCGTCTGAAATTTCCTTATCAAAAACGGTGCACAAAGCTTAATATTATCCTCTTCCGACACCAAGGGTTGCACTAAGTCAATCATAGGGGCTGCATCTAATGATGTGTTTGCCGAAAACAAGTTACTGAAATAATCCGTTGTAAGTTTCCCCATGGCAGCAAAGTCGGAGTGCACTACCCCAATGCTATCTGTCAATTCTCGAATCTTGTTCTTTCTTGCCCTCCAAATGGCCTTGCTCTGAAAGAACCTTGTGTTTCGGTTGCCCTCCTTAAGCCAGGATATTCTTGACCTTTGGAGCCACATCATCTCCTCCTGGTACAATAAATCTTTCATCTTATCGGTTACTGCTCTTATATCTTGTCTATCCGCATTCATACTCATAACCTCCTCTAGCCGAGTTCGAGACTTGGCAAGCTCCCTCTTAATGTTGCCAAATTTTCTGCTCCATGAACCAAGGCATATCATTGTTTTTGATAGAGCATCTCTCAACTGTCCCAAATTCTGCATCCCTTTTACCGCAGCCCATGCATCCTTTATGACTTCAGGTAGTGCAGGATCTGTTTCCCAAAAAACTTCATACCTTCTACTCTTTGCACTTGCAGGGCCTGGATCAACCTCTCCCTTTAAAAGTAGCATAACATGATCTGAACATGGTGAAACAACATGATCAACAGAAGCATAAGCAAACATATTTCTCCACGAACTTGTAGCAACTGCCCGATCCAACCGAACTCTCACATTACCCATACCACTTCGCCTGTTATCATACGTGAACGGAACTCCAGAGAAACCAAGGTCCACCAGCTCGCAAGTTTCAAGTACATCGCGAAAAGCTAGCATCTGAGCCGCAGCCCTAGGAATGCTATACGGACGATAGTGTACAGAAAATTTATAGACGATTTTTTTAAAAAAAGGATGATTAACCCCGGCCTCTGCATCTGGGCGATGCATGCAATCATTTTATTAATTATTCACAAAGATCTAAAGTAATACATCAGTAAGTCTCAAACCATCATCTCGGCAACATCTGTTGCTACTTCTATCCATTTGATGAAGGGGTGCCTATAGTCCGAGCCGAATACCAAACACACTTAGCATCAAAGCCTAACATCTAAAGCCGGAGGCCTCAACCAAGCCACTTGCCGGGTGTGGGGCACAGAGCGGTCCGGTGCACTCTCTGAGGCGGCGGCCGCCGTCTTCCATCGATCCATCTTCAGAGCAGACACCGACGTATCGACCTTGCCAGGCCTGCCGTCGACGCCACCGAGGCGCCAGACAATGCCTTCCTCCCGCGCGAGTCTGTGAACCAGCATCGGAAGCCGAGACTCCACTGCGCCACGCTGCCGAGATCCGTCGGGGTCGATGCGTATGATGAAACACAACTGCACCTCCTAATCCAGATCGCCGCCAACGCCCACCCAATGGTGTCCATAGTCACACAGCTCCCAAGGCGACGCCTTCAAGAAGGGAACGACGCCGAAGACTTCGTCGCCACCCACCGTAGTTAGGGCTTCACCTGGGAGACAAATGGCGCGGTGGAAGTAGAAGTAGATCTGACAAGCGTCTCCATGGAGAAGAAAACGACGCCCTTGGGCGTCGCCGCCACCGCAGACGAAAGGTCGACTACGGATTTCTCCCGATTTAAATCCTCACCTCCAACTCCATCCGCATCAAGGATTGGCAAGTCTTGCGACCCAGATCCGTACGAAGAAGCAAACCTAGCAGGGGACGAAGGCTATAAGGCGTCCTGATCTAGACCAGGCATCTCCGCGCGAGCCCAACCACTGGTGTCCCGATCGGCCAGAAGGATCAAACGGAATAAGCGCGAGAAGCTCCCTGCCATCACCTTCCTTGGCTGTGTCGACGGGAACGTCTCCTCCCACTGAATGCGCATCGCCGAAAATCCTGAAATAAATCCAAGAATAAATGCGAGCACCAGGACTTGAACCCTGGTGGGCTGGAGATACCACAGTCCCTCTAACCATCCAACCACAGGTTGGTTCACATCTTAATTGTTGGTTTGTATTGACATGTGGAACACACCAAGAGTTGGCATTTTTCGCAAAAAAAAAAAAACAAAGTAGTTTTTTTGTTGTAAAAACGCGTTGGGCCGAGCACCAATTGTCACTCACATTGGAGCGGTCCGGTTCGTTGGATTGACCTTGTTTGATAGTCGATTTTTGGTTGGATCTGCCTCTTCAGGTTTTTTTATATTGGTTGCTCGCTTAAAACTTTGCGGGACCAAAGTAAACCAGCTAGAAATCAATTTGTCATATGTTATTGGGCCGCGAATCTTGTTGGGACATACACACGATAAGACAAACTGAGGCACAACCATAATCATCGAAGAAGGGACCTCCTTTTGGGCGCCCTCTACGCCGTGGAACGAACTGGCCCTCACTATAGTGCTCAGTTGGGTTGGCCAATAAAGCCCGAGCGCAGCGAACTTATAGCATGGAAAAACCCCAAAAAGATGGGCTTTGTCCAAGATTCAAACTCGCACCATTGGACTCCTGTACAAGTTTTGCTAACGACTCAGGCTACTCAATTGCACTTACTGAAAACAATGTAAAAGAATAGAAGAACTACTGTGGATGCACTATTTATACTACTCCCTCTGTTCACTTTTATAAGACCTCGAAGACATTTCAGACAATGTACAAAACAACCCATTTTGAATTGTCTGAAATGACTTACAAAAGTGAACGGAAGGAGTATATCAATAGGATTTTGGAATTATTAAAAAAAATCAATTTAAAAAGTTCAGTGATTTTGGAAAAATTTCATAGGTTTTGATTTTTTTGTTCAATTATAAAGAAATTTCATCGACTTTGAAAAACAATTCTTCAATTTGAAAAAAGTTCATCATTTTTAAAAAATAATAAAATTTGAAAAAAGGTCATCTATTTTGAAAAACTGTTCATCGATTTTAAAAAATTACATCAATTTAAAAAAAGTTTAGTTATTTTGAAAAAAACTATTCGGATTTGAAAAAGTTCATTCAATTTAGCAAAAGTAAAAAATACCAAAAATAGAAAAACGTCGCAATAAGAAAAGAAACAAGAAAAAAGAGAAAAGAAAAAGAAGGAAAGCAGGAAAAAGATAGAACGGAACACGTTAGGTGTAGGTGTTTTTTACTTTTGGCATGTTCAGCATGAGGAAAGCTTCCTGGCGCCATTCCTCATGGGCCGGTCCATCTACATGGCTCAACTGTTGACTTTCGAGAGAAAAAAAACCAAAAAACCAAAAAATAGCAAAATACGAAAAATATTGTGAATTCAAAAATGTTCACAGGGTTTGAAAAAAATCACGGATTTGTAAAAAAGTTCATCGAATTTGAATTTTTAAATCAATTTAAAAAGTGTATTGAATTTAGAAAAAAGTTCATCAAATTTAAAAAATATTCAAAACAGTTCAATGATTTGAAGTAACGTTTTACGAATTTGAATAAAGTTCATAAAAAAAGAAAGATGAAAACATAAAAAGAAAAGAACAAAGGAAAAAGAAGAAAAAAAATGCAACTAAACACATTGGGTTAGGTTTTTATGAGAAAAAACGCATCGGGTTAGTTGACTGTGTGGTTACTGCAGCGCGTATTAAGAGTGAGGGTCGGCGCCTAAAGCCCCAAATAGGAAATGCCCTTTTTTCTCCTCTCGGAAATTCTCTGTGCTCTCTACCAAGGAAGGAAGACTCTCGAAGGAGGCTGGAGCCCATTCGGCCCCATTCCTCAGCCAGGCTGGGCCTAGGAGGCTGTTTCTGTCCATTCTAGTGCACCCACTCCCCATCTCTCCCCTCAGTCGCCGGCGGCGCTGCGTGCGTTTCCCCCAAATCTTTTTTTTTTTTTGAGAACCAGAGTAGACAGGCCTACTAGATTGACTAGGATATTCAGAAACCATCAGAGATCGTAAACTAGCTGGGACGTCTGCAATCAAACATTGATCTCCTTGACTCCTAGTCAGCGCGGCAAGACCATGCGCTAGCGCTAGTGAGTTTCTGCTCCTTTCTGCATATCTTATGGAGCATTCCGAGAAGGTGCTCATAGCCTTTTGAATGTCCATCAAGATGCCATAGCAAGGAGAACGCGTCGGCGTCTGCAATGCTAGTTCCTTGGCTATGGTTTGGTTGTCCGTCTCAATGATTACTCGCCCCTTAGGCCATGTTCGGTTGACAGGGTTGTGAAGGGGTTTTGACAGGGATTGAGGTGGATTAAATCCTCTACAAGTCAAATCCCCCCCAAATCTCCTCCAATCCTCTTAGGGCAGGGTGTAACCGAAGAAAGCCTTAAACAGTTTGGCCAAGTCCTCAAGACCGACGAGGACAGCTCTGGCTTCTGCCTCTTCCACACTGCTGCAGAACTGGAGCTTCTTGCAGGATGAGAAGAGAACAAGGCCTCGGTAGTCACGGGCGACAGCTCCAGCAGAACTTTCGCCTGTTTTAGCCAGATATGCTGCGCCCGTGTTGATTTTGACTCCGTGTTGATTTTGACTGTTTCTCGAGCGGGAGGTATCCACTGCAAAACCAGGTTAGATGGGTGTCGCGATGGGGTAACCTCCCTATGGCACACATTCTTTCCGCCTGTTCACTCGTCCGCATCTCCTACATTTCTTATCTCTTCTTCCTACTGTTTCAGAAAATGGACTCATCTGTTGATAGTCTCCTTTCCTTCGTTGCGTACACAGTCTTCTCGAAGGAACCAACAGCGCCAGATGAGCAGCAGAATTTTTGCTCTCGTGTTCTCATTTTCAGAGTCCAGGAGCACCTGAAGCCAATCCTTCCCTGTGTACCAGACCTTTTCCTCGGCTGGTAGAGCCCAACTTTCTCTCATGGCTGACCCCAGGCTCCGACTTTTAGTGCACCTAACCACTGCATGGTACTCATCCTCGGTGCCATTCCTGCAGATAGTGTGTTATGACCAGCATATTAGGAGCTTAGCCAAATGGGTTATGGCCCAAGTATCTTAATCATTATTAGAGGCTTAGCCCAATTATCTTATCGTATTAGGATCGTTTGCTTAGGAGTCAAGTAAACCTCTCTATATAAGAAGAGGAGATGTATCAATCTAATCAAGTAAGAAGCAATCAATATTTGCTCGGCTTCCCTTAGGGAGTCGGGAGACCTAAACCCTAGCCGCCTCTTGCGTCCGCCGCCGCCGCACCAGCCGCAAGGACGGCGCCCAGCCGCCGGCCGCCGCGCAATCTCCTCCGACCTCCTCCCTCCTTCTCTTATAGGCTACGCCCTAGACCGGGTAGAACCCTAGTTTCTACCAATTTGGTATCCAGAGACTTATGTTCGATCATGTCGTTATCCCCACCCACGCCGTTGCTCCCCATCATCACCACCGCCACGATGACCACGGCCGGGTCCTGAACGCCACCTGCCCCGATCACCTCTGCGCCGCCGTCGACGATCCCCGTCTTCACGCCGGAGGAGATGTCCAGCACCTTGCGGGACCTCGTGACGGCCGTCCAGGGCATCACCCTGCACCTGGCCGGCCCGCACGCAACCCCGCCGGCTGCCCCTCCCGCCTACAGCCATCCGGCGCTGCACTGGCCGATCCAGAACGCATCTCTGGCCCGAGCAGGACGCCCCTGCTGCCGTTCCAGGCGGGACACACCAGCGGGCCCCCATCGCTGCTGCACCTACAGCCCCCCTCAGCCGCGGCCCAGCTCTGGCTGCCGTGGCCGTCCCAGGGCGCGCCTGCAATTGGCGGGACACCACTGCTGCCGTTCCAAGCAGGGCACCACAGCGGGCTGCCACCGTCACTGCTACACCTGCAGCCGCCCCCAGCCGCGGCTCCCCTCTGGCCGCAGTGGCCCCCTACTGCCACCGCGGCTACCGCCGCGTCCGCCCACTCCCCACATCAGCCGCTGCAACTCCAGGCGCCACCTCTGCCCAGCTCCGGACTGCCGTCACCGGCTGGCCTGCCGATACAACAGGTCCGGTTCCCGCCCTCCCCGTCGCCACTACCAGCTTGGGCGGCTGGGTCTTCGCCATCGCCAGTCTACACCACGGCTCCGGAGCAGTCGACCCCGTTTCTGCAGTTCGGCAGTCCATCCGGCTCCGCGGGTCCCTACCCGGAGTACTCCGACCAGGCGCCACCCGCCTCGCTGCTCCGCACCTCCGAGCCAGCTCAACACGGCACTCCGACCCAGACACCGCCGCGGTTCGCCAAGATCGACTTCACCACCTATGACAGCACGAAGGACCCCCTCAACTGGCTCAACCAGTGCGACCAGTTCTTTCGCGGGCAACGCACCCTTGCCTCGGAGCGCATCTGGCTCGCCTCTTACCACCTCCGTGGCGCGTCACAGACCTGGTACTACGCCCTTGAGCAGGACGAGGGCAGCATGCCCCCTTGGGAGCGCTTCCGCGAGCTCTGCCTCCTTCGTTTTGGGCCCCCGATCCGCGGGAGCCGCCTGGCGGAGCTAGGCCGTCTTCCCTTCACCTCCACGGTTCAGAACTTCGCCGACCGTTTCCAGGCCCTGGCAAGCCACGCATCGGGCGTGACGGCGCAGCAGCGGGCGGACCTCTTTGTCGGTGGACTTCCGGATCACATTCGCGTGGACATGGAGCTTCGGGGACCCCAGGATCTCCAGACGGCCATGTACTACACCCGCGCGTTCGAGCGCCGCGCGGTGGCCGTCCAGCAGGAGTCACCGTCCCGGGCCACTGGGTCGCTACCCTAGCCAGATCCCGCTCAGGGTCGGCCTGCTCAGGCTTCCGCGGCACCCCTCGCCGCGACCGCGGCGCGCCCGTTCCGCCGGCTCACCTCGATCGAGCTACTCGAGCGTCGCCGCCAAGGGTTGTGCTTCAACTGCGACGAGCCCTACACGCCCGGCCACGCCTGCCCGCGACTCTTCTACCTGGAGGTTGCAGACTACATTCCGGAGGACGTCGTCGCGGCCGATCTTGCCGCCCCAGCTGTCGCGAAGGTGTTTGACGCTGGTTGATCACCTCGAGGAGTTCAGCAAGTGCTTCCCCACTTTACAGCTCGAGGACGAGCTGTTTGTGCAGATGGGGAGAAGTGTTATGACCAGCATATTAGGGGCTTAGCCAAGTGGGTTATGGCCCAAGTATCTTAATCATTATTAGGGGCTTAGCCCAATTATCTTATCGTATTAGGATCGTTTGCTTGGGAGTCAAGTAAACATCTATATAAGGAGAGGAGATTTATCAATCTAATCAAGCAAGAAGCAATCAATATTTGCTCGGCTTCCCTTAAGGAGCCGGGAGACCTAAACCCTAGCCGCCTCTTGCGTCCGCCGCCGTCGCACCAGCTGCAAGGACGGCGCCCAGCCGCCGGCCGCCGCGCAATCTCCTCCGACCTCCTCCCTCCTTCCCTTACAGGCTATGCCCTAGACCGGGTAGAACCCTAGTTTCTACCATAGTGCAGGTAGCGTCCACCTCAAGGGTTCTTCTCCATTTATTTTCCTTTGTTGCTAAGGTATTTGTCACCACCCTCCATCCGAAAATGCGAACTTTCCCTGGGACCTTTGCTTTCCAAATTAAACCCCAAATGCTACCGTCGTTTGGCTCGCTAGAGGAGTTTGAGGGGTTGTGTATCATCTGGGGTAGGCCACCAGCAGCCAACTTGTACGCACTTCTCACAGAGAAGACACCGCTCTTCTCGTAGTGCCAAGCAACTCGGTCCTCCGCATCCGAGGAAGGTATAGGGATTTTGCAGATTTCATCGGCATCGAACGGGTAGCAGATTTATCTTATCAGACCCTCATTCCACTCCTTCCTGTCCGGGTGTAAAAGTTGGTTAACCCACCGGATTCGAGATCTTCTAATGAATGTGGCTGACTTGAGACCTTCTCTCCTTGGGATCCATTGATCCCGTTGGATTTGTACTTTTTCCATCCCCTACTCGCCATATTAGACCTTTTTTTAGGAGCTCTAGACCAAACTCAATTGCCCGCCAAACCGACGACGCATCCGAAGCAAGCACAGTATCAAGGAGATTTCCATTACGATAATATTTGGATTTAAGAACTCTTGCGCAAAGGCTCTCTGGTTTTTGAATGAGCCTCCAGCCCTGCTTCGCTAGGAGGGCCTGATTAAATAGGTGCATATCTCTAAACCCAATGCCACCCGCTCTCTTTGGCATGGTCATTCGCTCCCAGGACATCCAATGAACCTTCCTGTGTCCATCCTCGTCTCCACACCAAAAGTTTCTAATCATTCTTTCATATTTCTCGCAGAAGCCCTTGGAGAGCATAAAGACACTCATGGTGAAGGTGGGCAGGGCTTGAACAACCGATTTAACGTGGGTTTCCTTGGCCTCGTAGGACATAAATTTCTCTGACCAATCATTGCATATTTTACCAAATCTATCCATAATAGGCTGAAATTAATCATCTTTCATTCTTCTTTCAGGTGTTGGCAGCCCAAGATATTTACTCTCAAAAGAATCGCTTTGCACACCCAATATGCTCTTGATTTCCTCTCTGACGCCTTTCGGGCAAGCTTCACTAAAAAGGAGGGAGCATTTACTTGCACTGAGAAGCTGCCCGGTGCATCTCTGAAAGGTATTAAGGACTCTTTTGATAGTTTCAGCTTGTTCCGGCGCGGCCTTGAAAAAAAACAAGCTATCGTCCGCAAATAAAAGGTTTGAAATACCCGGGCTGTTTCTAGCAATTTTCAGAGGGGTCAAATTATTGTCAGACATTTCCTTCTTCAAAAGGTGCACCAATCCATCTGCGACAAAGAGAAAAAGGTATGGGCTGAGGGGGTCCGCTTGTCTCAGTCCCCGGGAGGGTACGAAAGGTTCCAGCATATCCCCGTTGCATCTGACACTATATCTCACAGAGCGGACACATTGCATGACCCAACTCGTCCATTTGTGACAAAAACCAACCTTCCTCAACACACCTTCCAGAAAGTTTCAATCAATCATGTCATATGCTTTGGCTAGGTCCAACTTGTAGGCAACATATGCGTCTCTAGCATTCCTGCTGTGTTGGACCTTGTGGAAGCATTCAAAGGCGATGATAGCATTATCCGTGATCATCTTGCCCGGGATGAAAGCACTTTGGGTTTCCGAAATTATCCCATCTAGCAACGGCCGTAGACGATTCACAAGGCACTTCGCTACTACTTTGTAGATGACGTTACATAGACAAATTGGCCTGCAGTCTTTCAATTTTTGGGGGTCTTTTCCTTTCGGTATCAGGACAATGACTGTGTCATTTATTCCATCCGGGAGATCACCCCTCTGAAAAAAAAATCCAAAACTCCTCTCACAATATCCTCTTTTATTTCCGCTTTGAGGGGGCCGATTTGGAATAGTGCATTGCTGATTTCCACTGTCGTGAAAGGTTTTGTTAGCGCATCATTCATGTCATCGTCCGCGGTCAGCCACAAGCTCCAGTATATCCGTGGGATCAACACCATCTTCTTTCTGATAAAGGGTCCTGAAGAAGGAATTCGTCATATTATGGATGGTACTCTCGTCCTCCACCCACACACCACTGTCATCCTTCAGCTTAGATATTGTGTTCCTTTTCCTTCTCCTCAGTGTTCCTGTCCCCCTCTCTAATATATGTAACTCGTGACCGTTGTCTCCACATAAGCTCTTCCCTGAGTAGCAATTCATCCAAGTCTCTCGAAAGCTTGTTTGTTTTCTCCTGTATTGCAGCCCAAGGTGGGGAGTTCCATAGTCTACTCAGCGTTTCCCCCAAATCCTTCCCACCCAAACCCCTTCTCGCCGGCAATCCGATTCCGGCACAGAAAAGCCGCAAACCTGTCAGTCCCTATCCGAGCAGGCCTCGATGTCGATGCCCAAGGCTCTTTTTAAGCGCGACCCGGCCACTGCTCGCCACTCGATTCGTCGCGCAGCTGGAGGTGGCTCTCTCATGGCCAGGACCAGCCGCGCGCGCGGGGCGGCTCGCTTCCTGCGCCGGCAACGTGCCGACCGGATGAGCGACCTCTCCGACGATCTGCTCCTCCTCGTCCTAAGCCGCCTCGACACCCGCACGGCGCTCGCCGCCGGCTCGATCTCCAGGCGCTGGGTGCACCTCCCGCGCGAGCTGCCGGCCTTGGACCTGAAGGTGAGCGACATACTCCCGCCGCGCCACGGCCGATGGGTCCGCCTGCACCGCGACATCTACACCAAAGTCTACAGTACAGACGCCACGCCGTCAGACTGGAGCTCCTGCCTAACATCAAGAGGTACGAGCGCCGCGCCATGCGCGCCTTGAACAGATCCGTCGAGAGCCTCTTGCAGCAAGGACCTCGCTCTCGCCGGGGGGTCCTCAAGAGGCTGAGTCTTGAGTTCTACACCACCGGCAACGGCTGCTGCATGAACCGGCTCATCGCGGAGGCCATCGATGCCTGGGGCGTCGATGACCTGGACGACGTCATCGCCAAGTCACTGTACTTTGAGATGGACGTCGTCCACGCCTTTCCCAGCCATGGCATGTGCAAGGACCCCGGCGCCGCATCCCTGCGAAGCCTCAAGCTTGGGGGCTGCCTGCTCCCGCCGCTGCACGAGTACAGTGCGCTCACCATGCTCGTCCTGCGAGACATACCGGAATCGAGGACGCCCCCGGCCGCCTACGAGGCTGTCTTCACCTCGTGCCCAAAGCTGCAGACCCTGCACCTCATCTCCTGCAGCTGCAGCCTGCAGGAGCACCGGCTCGGGCACAACCTTGCCGGTGGTGGTGGACGCCCCCAGCTCAGAGATCAGAGAGCTTGTCGTGGAGAAGTGCGCATTTCAGTGGATACGGCTGAGGACTCTCCCCTGTCTCGAGAGGCTAGCCTCCCTGGGAACCAGAGTCTTCTTCGAGTATAATAACTTGATTCCCTCCCTGAGGCAATGCAACTTCGCCCTGCGCCTCGGTGTCATGCTAGAAGGCGCGCGCCAATACTTTGCAAAGCGGCTGAAGCTAGAGCTTGGCATGTTTCTTCGGTGCACCCCCAACATAACCAGCCTCATTGTCCGGTTCACCGGTCCTGACAGATGGATCGTGCCGTCTAGCTCCCCGTTGTCGCATTTGCCTAACCTGAGGCGGCTGCTGGTGACGGATGTGCCGTCTTCCTGGGATGCCTCGTGGCCTCGTCTCTTTCTTGAGATGACGCCTGCCCTGGAGATCCTACACGTCAACATTGCCTCCTGCAAGGACGAGCATGTAGCTCCCGCTTGCGCAGGGTCTGGGAAAGGGTCCGACCACTTTTTCCTCCTGCAAGGACAAGCCTGGCAAAGAAATTTCATGGCAGCCCAGCGAGCTTCTGCAGCATCACTTGAAGGAGTTTGTGGTTACTGGTTTCGAGGGAACCAAAAGGCAGATTTACCTTGTCAATTTCGCCGTCGGAGCATGCACGGCGTTGCGCCGTGTCGCCTTGTTCAGGAACGGGCATGCGCAGGGAAACGGGCTCTGGGACTGGGAGATGGTGACGCAGCCACACTCGTGGACGGACGAGGAGAAGGACTACACGCTGAAGCAGATCATGGATGGGGTTTCTTCCTCACCTGCCCAACAACTAGTTTTTGGCTGAATTTTCTCACAAGTCACTCTTTTAGTGTTCCTTATCCCTGTTTACTCGATGTAAGTCGTCATTATCTCTGCCACAATTAGCGTGTATCTTGATGCTTTCTTAATTTTTTTGTGCTAGGCAGTGTGGGCATTTTTCAATAAATTCAATTTCTTTTGCTTGGTTAAGTTTTCCATGTCCACTAATATATCTAGAAAAAAGGGATTTGAATGTGGCTTCTTCCTGTCCACGAATATTGGGGCGTCACAGTTCTTGAAAACCAAAATAGATTATCCATTTTGTTTCAAGAGCTATGGATTAAATATAAATGAAAATTTGCATCAAGGTAGATTCATGAACTATTGATATGCTTAAATGTTTTCGAAAGTCCTATTCTGCTCCCAAGCTCAAATGGTCCCTTATGAATAGTAAAATCAAAAAAATAGTAAAAAATTTCAAAAACTCTGAATTTTTTTGTGGTAAACTTTAACAAATGTTTTGTATGACTGCAAAATTTCAGCACGGAATGACAATGTGGAAGTGGCAGAAAAAAATCAGCACTCCAAAATGTTTTAAAACTAGCATTTTTGGAACATCGATTTTGTTTTTTCAACTTTCACGAATATCATTTCGTGCTGAAATTTTGCAAGTTTATCAAAGTTTACCACAAAGAAAATTCAGATTTTTTTGCTTTTTCTATTGTACTGTTTATAAGAGAGCATTTGAGCTCGGGAGTAGATACTCCATGCCCAAATGTTTTCAAGTTTTTGTATCAGTGTATTCTAGTGATTCTGTAGTTTGGAGCACCGGGAGAATCAGGGAGCACCTGAAACTTTCCCGCTTAGGTTCTGCTATTTATCATTGGACTAAAATAACAACATCAGTCAATCGATATCATGGATGGCGTTTCTTCCTCAGCTGTTCGACTTTGTTTTTGCTGATCTCACAGGCCTCTGATATTTTTGTGTCTCTTGATGCTTTCTTCTTTTGTTCTAGGCAGTGTGCGCATTTTTCAGTAAACTTGAATAATTTGTTTCGTTAAGTTTTACATGTCTTTTCGCAACAAAAAGTTTTCCATGTCCACCGGCAGCTCAAGTAACGTATCTTTTGAGGAATGTCGGCACGTCACAATTCTGGAAAACTTTTTTTTGTCCTTTTCGTTTCTCGACCTGTGGATTGAATATAAAATGAAAATCTCCGTCATGATACATTCATTAGCTATTGGTGTCCATCAAGTATCGGGGCGAGAGAAGAATCCTATCCCTCCCCTCCCCTCCCGCGTCGCTCTCGCGAGCGACCGGGGGGCTCTCCCTAGCGCCGCCGCCGGGCCGTCCTCCCTCCCCTCTCCCTCCCGTCGCCGCCGCCGGTTCGCGCCACCGGGCAAAGCCCGGTCGGCATCGGCGGCGGTGGGGTTCCCCCCCCCCTTCGAAGACGGCTGGCGCGCGCCGCGAAGCTTTGGATGGTGGCGATGCGCGGGCGCGGGGCGCGTCGGCGCGGTGGCGGGCGTCTGGTGGCGGCGGCGCGGACGTGTGGCCCGGCGCGGTAGGCTGCGTGGTGGCGGCGTCCGTCGTGGCCGCGGCGGCCCGATCTGGTCCGGTCCGGGCCCGGTCCAGGCCCGATTCGGGCGGCGGTGGCGGCGGATGGCTCGGTGGCTTGCCCTTCCGCTCCTGGAGGTCTGCATCCTGCCTCCATGGGTGGTTGGGGTGGCTGCTGCGCAGCTGCAGGGCGGGTGGCGGCGCGTCCGTCTTGGATCTGGAGGTGGGATTTGGTGGACGGCACGGGTGGGGCAGCAGCCTGGTGTAGCCGTTGCTCCGGCCGTGGGCGGCGGCGTGCGGAGGTCCGGCACATGGTGGTGGCCTTCCGGGGATGCGGCGTCTACACGGTGGTTTGGCGGATCTGCCCGCGGCGACGGCCGGCTATCTCCGGCATCGGCTCGTTTGCGGTCGGACCGCTTCGACCGTCGTTCCATCTCCTCGTCCTCCGGGCGATACTTCGGTCCAAGGGCCAGCCCTCTCCCAGTTGTGGTCCATCGCTCGTCTCACGCCCGGAGCTGCAGGACGGAGCTCGTCTCGCGCTCGGGGCTGCAGGACGCCTGATGGAGGCCAGTTTTGGCCGGCCTAATGGTCTCGGCGCTGGGGGTCGTCCAGGGGTGCGAAAGTCGGGGCCTTTTCGCTCGTCTCTTCGGTTGGGGTAGCGGCGGGTCTCGAGTCAGGTGGTGCCTAGGTCTTGGATGCCGGGGCGGCGGCCACGGTGGTGGTAGCGTGGTGTTTTTGGGCAGAGCTCGTGGCTTGGTGCTGCCCGGTGGCCATGGCCGTGCGGGCGGCGTGGCAGCCGGGGTGCGGCATTCGGTGGCGGTGAGGGGTGGCCGGGGTGAAAACCTGTTCTTTCCGCGGACAGACCGGCGGCGGCGAAACTCGTTCCCTTCTTGAAGGCATCGTCGCGGCTCTCATCGCCCATCGTGTGCTCCAGGGGAAACTCTGATCCTTGGATCGGGCGGTGGCGGCGCTCCGGTGTCGTATCCTTGCTGAAGGCGCCGCCTTGGAGTCCACGGATCATCGTATGCGACTTCATCTCTTCGTAGTTAGGGGTGGTATTGCTGTGCTCAGCGCCTGTGTATCATGCCTTGGGTGTGTGCATTTGTTGTGATGGCGTGTGTCTGTATCGGGATGTTGGTGATCTTTGCTTTATATATATAGCGGGGCGGAAGCCTTTTTCGGTATAAATGTTTTCAATTATTTTCACTAGTGTCATGTGGTGATTATTTTGTTTTGGAGCACTTGGAGGAGCACCTGAGACTTTCCCATTTATTAGATGGACATGCAGAGTTCATTTAACTTCCTTTTCTTTTTTTATTAACACAATACAATCGCACATGCTCACATATAGGCATTCATATGATGCACGCATGCACACATTAATCCTATGAGCACCTCTGAGAGGACGACACCATAGACCTAGTAGTCGACGGAACTTTTGCTCCCACTGAACGAACATGTCTGAGAAGTCTGAAATAAATCAAAAAAAAAATGCAAACATTAGTGTCAAGTCTAGGGCTTGAACCATGATAGGCTGGTTCCACCACAAGGAACCTAACTATCTAGGCTACGTTCAATTCATTTTCATTTAATTTTTGGTGTACATCTAGTCTCCACTATGGCTGGGTATTAATTTCCTTGGTTTTGCTTATTAGTTGCCTCAAATTGCAATTTTCATCAGCAGATTTTTGGCGAATGTATGACCGCCACATCGAGCACCAGCAAGGCCCTCGACATGAGCGATCTGAGACCGAGAATGGCATGGCTGCAGCGTCGCCAGTGGGGAGGATTCTCAGGTTCGACTGTTTCGGGTGCGTGGGGTTCACTGATGACACAATCGTGACGAGGTTTAAAGGGACTTTAGCAGAAGCA
>NC_041384.1:698649005-698662341 GCF_002162155.2 Triticum dicoccoides
TAGGGTGGAGAAAGTGCAGAGCACATTGGGGAAGAAGAAAATTGTCCCTGGATTTGGATAGGAGGAGGAAGAAGAACGTGAGGCGTTGGATTTGCATGGAACAGTTGGGAAAGGCGGATAGCAAATCGACTTCAGTAAAAACAATTTACTAACCAAGGTGTTTTTCATTGGGGGTTCTCTCATTTTTTCAAGCAATTTTGCTTTCTCGGACTTAGAAATGCATTGTTGGAGTCCTAATTTCCTAGATGATGGGCTGCATTGCTGCAAGATCTGAGCTTTTGCAGGGGCAAATGGCAAATGCATGCAATGCAGTTAACAAACTGGTGTGTAACTGGAATCATGTTTATATGTTGTAATGTACAACAGTTTAGCTAAATGACAGTCGATTGAATTTTAAATTTGGGTCAATCAATTTGAATGGTTCGCCGGAGTGAGCCGGAGGGAAAGAAGGGGCTCGCCGGAGGGCAACCCCGGTGGGGTGGCGGTGGGGCTTCACCGGAGAAAAAAAACTAGAGCGGGCGGGGCTAGAGGGATGGTCGGGGGCGGCGACAAGATCGGCAGTGGGGGTGATTTAGGGGAGGGCGGGGTGGCGAGGCGGTTGCGGGCAGCGGGGGCCGGCGGTTAGGCCGGCGGCCCGTGCGGCGGTCTGGGAAGAAGAAGAGTTGTGGTAGTGGAAGAAGAAGGGCCAGACGCTGTATGATCTTCATCCAACGGTCCAGAACGGTCGACTGACCCAAATTTAAAAAAACCAATGGACTGACATGTAGCTGCACCCAATGTACAATACATACGGCATTAACCGATCGAACAGCATTATGTATGCATAAGGTGGATTCTCATATTGTGATCACATGTAGTGTACGTAGTACTGTAGTATAACTCTGTAACTGCAAGCTAGTACTCCATGCGCATCAGCCATGCATTTGTATGGGGCTGTCTAGCTCAGAGCCAGAGGGCGCCGGCCTGGCGTAGGAGCGGCACGAGCTGGCCGCCGAGGTGCAGCGCCATGACCTTGTCGGTGGGGCCGACGAGCGCACCACCGATGAAGACGGCCGGCACGGGCGGGCTCCGGCCGACCATGCCAGCGAGCGCCCTCTCAACGTCCTTCCCGCGGGGGTCTTTGTCCAGCTCGTGCACCGTCCAGCTGACGCCCATCTCCTGGAAGAGCGTCTTCACCACGTGGCACATGCAGCAGTTGCTCATCCCGAAGATCACCACCGCGCGCTCCGACGCCAGCCTCCTCACCCTCTCCGCCATTGCTGGTAGCTCTCTCCTTCTCTCGATCTCGATTGATTGATCTTAACTAGCTCCCTTCACTTGGGTAGCCAGCGATGCTTTTGTTTGTGACGGTGATGATCTGATCTGAAACGGTGCTAGCTATTTATAGATGACTGGGGCAAGTGGACCGTTAGAGTGATGGGGTGATCTGTGATATCACGTTGTGCGTGGCTAATCGCGGAAGAATAGGTGTTCTCTATGTAGAGATTCTGCCACTTTTATGATCTTTGCTTTTTGGGAGGGGCAAAATCTCACGGTTACCTATATTATTTGATTCAGTAAACTTTGTACGATGAGTATGACGTACGCGATATGGTTCCTTTTTAACGGATGTTTCGAATAAGTGAAAATGGAGGTGAATTAATATTCGACTTCCTTGAATCAGGCTACCATATGTATTCTCGACGTGTTACCACAACGTCATCATGAATTTCCACGTTGATGTTGGAAGAATAAGTAGGCAACGAAATTCCAACGCCGACTAGGTGGCAGTAGGTACTCAAAGAATAAAGCGTCCCCTGATACCATGTGAATGTCGGCAGAATAAACATGCAACCAGAAGGCAGCCTGGACCTTGTAAATGCATCATTTCCACTCTGTAAGCATTAAGTACAACAAATATATATGTAATATAAGCCTTCCGAATAAAAGTAGTAGAAAAACATATTGTACATGTATACTTGATGCATCTCTTATCATCCATCAAAAGTTAACCAGAAGTATTATAGAAATTCATGACAAGTACAAATACATCAAACATAGAAAAATACATCGAGGTCTCTGAACCACCGAACTGTTGGAAATATGAGCAATTTACCAAATAATTTTATTAACAGAAATACTAGATAAAGCATGACTAATATAGTAGAAATAAAACAAGTCATGCGTTCTGACAGTGAGAAGGTCAATAGCTTCTGCATATATGCACCGTAGCCTATCATATCTAAAGCAGACAGTATAGCAAGTAGCAAATTTAAAGTAGAACCTATCATGTGTAGGACAAGAACTAGAACAAGGAACCGCGACAGAACCTTTAACAGGAAAGACAGGAACACGTACGGGACAGCAGCAGCAGAAGCGCTGGACTTGGGGTCGGTGTCCTCGCCTGCCATGTCGTCGAGGAGGTCGTGGATGTGGGGGAAGAAGTCGTCGTCGGGGAAGTAGTCGTCGGCGACCGGATCGTCCGTGATGAAGCAGCCAGTAGTCGCGCTGAGCGCTCCCCAAAAACCTTATCACCCTTCTCCCGTACATGACTCAAAAGATGCGGTTTCGGAGGCCTACTGTCCCGACCTGCGGTGCACGCCGCAAGACGGGATGGGGAAGAACGTAGCAGCAGCGCAGTGGTCGGAACTTTGTGGCGAGAGGAAGAGGAGCTTCTGTTGTGTCTCTCTGAAGAGGAGCGACCTCTCTTATATAGGCACAGGAGAAGGACGCGAAGAGGCTGCGGCAGGAGGCGAAGCAACGAAGGGAGGCGAAGCGAACAGGCAGCGGCTCATTCCCGCAACCCGCGGCGCCACGCGTCGTGACGAGGCGTGGCGTGGCGAGGCGGGCAGCGGAGGAGGAGCGCGCGTGGATATCCCTCTTGTTCTCATGCTCGTACAAGTGGGGAAAGAACCTCCCTTATAAGGAGGTCCAACTCCCGCTAAACTAGCAATGTAGGACTAAACTTTAGTAGTATCCCTTGCCTTGCACAAATGGGCTAAGTGGGCCTCTAGGATTTATTAGGAATTTCTGAAATAGTTATTGGGCTGCCCAAAATAGACTAAATTCCAACACGAACAACCACTACGGCCATCGAGTCGATGCGTTGATATTGCACTTCCATACCGGAGCCGACCTGTCCTTGTCGATAACAGCCAGGATGTCTTCGAGCACGTGCCCCTAAGGACCAACACCTCACATTCGGGGTCATAGTCGTTGAACACCTGGATCAATCTGAAGAATCTGAAACCAAATCTAGTGGTCACATATGCATGATAAGAAACCCTAACCTCGCCACCCTGAGGACCTGACAGGAATGTACGCTGGAGCTTCGTCTAATCCGTCTCAATGAATGATCTTGAGGAGGATATGAACCCAGATATGACTGACTCGATAAAGAAGTGTTGTCATCCGTCCGAGCGCCGCCCCTTTGAGAACTAAAATCCTAACCTATCTACTAGTCAGAGTTGAGACACCAGGATTCCCATTCCCGCCACAGGACGTCGGAGCAACACTCAAAGGGAAGACGAATTCACGGGCTCACCGGTGAAGATCAAGGAGAGGAAGGCTTTGCCCTACCCGCCCGGCGAGAGAGGAAAGAAAGATTTCACTAGTTGATGCGGCTATAAGTTATATCAGAAAGGAAATTTGTTATAGCAAGAAGTACATCCACTAAAACAGAACATGCATATCTAGATTAAGACGTCAGCTTTTTTTGGCTCGAAAAAAAGTCAGTTTCTTCAAAGAAAAATACAAAGAAATGTCATATATTAAAGTCGACCAACCAACCCTTACATGACCATCATTACAGAATTTAGTTACCTCAGCTAAACCTTTTGGGGAAACAAAAATTACACATAGCAAACCAAAGAGCGGTACCATGAATGGAAGGGGAAAAAAATCAACAAAACAATTAATTTGATGGCGAACTCATTATCTTCCACACACACATAAAGAAAGCAATGTTTTAAAAAAAACTAAAAGAAAGAATGCAGTGCGGACAACATGCATTCTCAAAATTTGGTTTGGTGCTTGCTCGAGCAATCATAGACTCGGTGCCCTCCAGTGTCAAACTGTCAATACGCCATCTTACGTATTTCAATAAGTGTCTCAATTTTGTACTAACTTTAATATAAAGTTGTATTAGAGAGACACTTATTTTAGAACGCTGGGAGTATTTTTCAGGCGTAGCTACTTATCTATGCGATGCCCGATGTGAACCGGCCATATCGCTGCATGCGGGTATTACGTACGTACTTGCCCGCCCGCCCGCGCGCGCAGCGGCCGGTCAATCGATTCCTGCCTAGACAGGACAATCCTACCTGACGGAGATGCTATGCGATCACGATACGATCCAGCCGACTTTCCCTCCGGCGCCGGTCGCCGGCGTATACCGATACCGGCCTGCGTGGCGGCGGCGCACGTTGGCAGGTGGAAGCCGTGGAGATAGTCGACCAGCACATGTTCTCGACGGACGGGAACCAACCGAAAGCTGAACCAAGTAGGATCCGGGTCCGAGGCCAAACGCACGCCTGCATATATTCGCGTAGTTTATCAATTACCAGTAGTATATAAATCAGATCGAATCGCGCGCACACAGGATTTCGTGTCACGTTTTCGTTTCTCGCGCACGCGGGTTTAGGCAGCTCGTATCAGATTCGATAGGTGATAGGTCGGTCCGCCGGCTCGCACTGCTGTAGCTGGTCGTGACGTCCGTCCTCGCGAGAATGAGCGGAGGCCAACTTCAACATCTGAACCGGATCCTTTAACATAACTAATAGAATGCCCGTGCGTTGCCACGGGCTTGTGAAATAGTCATAGATAGAGACAATATAACACAATCATAATTGCATAATAATTGAAGTCCACTTCATTTGGAATCAAAAGTGATAACAAAGTAGCAAATTAACAATGTATACGTATAAGTGATGATGCAATTAAAAATTTATTGCAAAGTATTGAGATCTACTTGATGCGCTTAAGAAATTCTCTCACAATATCAGGCAAGTTGTCTTTAACTTCATTCGCACGATTTTTGAGCAAGCATAATAAAAAATGCTTTCTCAATTCATACCCATTCTGCACAAGTAATATACGTAGTTAGTATGAATACTTCATGTGGAAGGTTTAAAAACATGTGTAATGCACAGTACTCACCGCACAAACCGGCTTCGCCAGGTTTTTACCGTCCCACAAAAGCATAAAATAAAAGAAAAAATAGCCTAACAAATCCTTGCAATTTTCTAAATTGTTATTGTATTAAATATGATGATAGAAAATAAATGTTTATATTCTAAATTTATTACCCGTCTACGCTCGTTGGAATACCATCAGGAGATAAACGTTGCCATTTTGATATATCGGAATGCCACCCTGGTTGCTTTATTTCCAGTGCTTCTTTGAATTTCCGCGCAAAACCTTTTAGTTTCATTAAGTGCCTCAGAATTTTCATCTCCAACAATTGTGTTGTATGAATAGGGTCCAGAATAGATACACGACGTGCCTCTTTGTCGATGACATACAAGATGTATCGGCCGATGGATTCATATGGAAGATAAATCTACAAGTCGTAGCTATTACAGACAATAATAAACCATGACAAACAATGGACAAAAGACCTTACTTACCATGTTGCACGATGAGATGTTGTCTATCCCAGGCCAGCTATCAAACAAATTTGCCAACTTCTGAATAGTTTCCTTATCGCAGAACTTTTGACCTCGTGTTGAATCTCGCATCATGGACTGAGTAAAAAACATCGTCATATACATGGATAATGAGGCGATACCAACCATATCTTGTTGTAGATAAGTATTAACATGTTGTACAATGTGATGATATTTTGATGGGTCAATGTCCGTGTCTCCGTCTTCTTTCATCTGGCCAGAAACAACTAATAATATAGACCTTTTCACCCACCCTGTCTCGTAGATGGTCGTGAGCCATCATGCAATATATGTAATCATTTATCACCTGTAACTCCACCTTTAGATTATATCTATGTCTTACGATATTATATGTTTTTTATATTATTAATTACAAAGTTTATGCAAATTGGTCTTGCATCATCGTGTAAGAATATATCATCCTTCATAAGGCACTCCCAATTGTCGTTTGATAAGAAGGCATCTTCAATGTCCACGAACATGATTTTTTTGGGGGCAGACATGATTGATTCAATGACTGTAATATATCTAGGAGTACAAATATAGTCTATCGACATGATACAAAAACGAGCCAAATTAGTATGAAAAATTAGACAAATTGGTTGAATACATAAAACAATATGTCGAAGGAAAGATCGATAATAAAATTGAAAATAATACCTTGTGCAATAACATTTACATTGGCATTCTTTTTTGGTTTTTTATGAGATATCACCGCCCCCACATCATTTTGTTTTGAAAAACTCGGTGAGTTTTCGGCCCCTTTCAGCGTCGCCGCTTCAGAACCCTTGTCGATGCATTCTTTTTGTGCATCTCCAAAATCCATATCTATGTCTCCTATATTCTGAAAAATAATAATATGTAAAATATAAACATTTTGTATTATCATATATAAGACACAAACAAAGAAGAATTAGCTATATACCTCTTCTCGTGGTGTTTCAGTCTGGTCTGTCATCGTTGCATCCAGCCTGGTTACATCAGTGTGTATGTCGGAACCCATCACTCTTTATCTGCGATGAAATATAAATGATGTTTTCTACTGCATCATATAAACATATACAATATATAATAAAAGTAAGAGTGAAACAAACACAGCTGTTTTATTTTGTAAAAGCGAAAAACTGTTTTTCATATTATTAGTCAAAGATGTTGCATTTATTTCGGAGGAAACAACCAACTATAATGTGCATATATAAATAATATATCATCTGAAATTTCTTAAATCATTTTAAACTATTTATATATTTTAGTAGAAGAGTTTAGTTTTTTATGCAGGCTAAGGAAAATTGTCCGACAAAAGATAAAAACATGCAAGCAATCCAACATAAACCAAGTATATTCGGTTTTTTCCCTACAATTTTACTTTTTTGTGTTACTTTGAATATATGTAATAAGTATAAAAACATTTATTCATTTTTTTCGAGAAAACAACATTTATTCGTATTTGTTTTTGAAGGTTAAAACATTTATTCATATGATCCATGTATATACTTTAGTGTATTTTTTTCTTCGGAGAGAAAACATTGCCGATCAAAGGCCCAAACTGGCTATACAGCACGGCCCAACAAGCACCCAACCCAGCAGTATTACAGAAAAAAATTTACTCAAAAAAAGAAAAGCACCCAACCCAGCCGGCGACCTCATCCACTCCACTCACTGGATCTCACCCACTCCCCTCCCTCCCCTGTCCCCCATAGCCGGCGACCTCATCAACCACGGCCGCCGCCCCTTCTCATCCCTTCCCCTCCACACACCCGACGGCAATCAGGTGCGAGCTTGTTGAGGCTCCGTGCCTCCGTCGTCTCCCACCGCCGCTCCATCCCATCCCCTTCCCTCCCACTCACGAGACCCGGGGCTTGCACATCACCATCGTCGTGCGTCATGGACGAGGTCTAGTGCTTGGCCGGCATGGCCGCCCCGAGGGTGACCGCCACGGCCCGGCACCTGTCGTCCTCATCGCGCAGCTTGGGCGGGTCGCGGCTGGCGCCTGTCGTCCTCGACCGTGGCCAGCTGGTTCAGCAGGAGCGACAGGGGGAGCGGGTGGTCGGAGCAGCGGGGGGTGGTGGAGCACGTAGGCAACGAGATGATGAGAAGGACATGGACCCCGCGGCGGAGCAGCAACGGCTGGGGGAGCAGCGCAACTTACCACTTCGCCGCCGTCACTGTCGTGCAAGCCAGGCCAGGTGAGTTTGGATATTCCACCGTGGGGGAATTTTATCAGGGGCAAATCATTAAGTTTCTAGCAAAGTTAGTATTTGTCTAATATGTGCGCTGCATCATTTTAGTTTTCCAGTGAATCCTGATTGTCAGTGTCAAAACTCTTGTTGCCGTCCAATATTCAAGTTGAATATTCCCAAAGATTATATGTCACATAGACAGAGCCCAACTTCTAGGCATGTGCACTTGTTGAGAACTTACACAAGTTAGGAAACATGCAGGTTAGGCCATCCTATCAATTGACATGTCCCTAGAATTTTTCCGAGTTAAGCTTCACTTGATGCCATCTAATCAGGGACCAGTCTGTACCATCTGAAACTCACAACGAAACCTCGTGTTTTCATTCAGTACCTACTCCCATGATAAAAAAATTATGAGGATTGTGCAAGTTAGGTTCTGTGTCAGCATGTGACATGTCTTGACTGTTGTAGGAGTACAAGTGTGCCAGTGTGCGCCAATGATGTATCTTTTTCATATCAAGTTCATATCATTGAGACTATGAACTACATAAAGTCTTAAGTGTCTTTATTACTCTCAGAATTGCTTGGGCAGGAGCTTAAGTTTGTTTTGTCGACATCAAGTAACGAGTATATTATGGTCTCTCTTTATTTCAGCTACATGAATCTAGTGTTGATCGTGCAGCTTTTGTGGAGTTTGTGTTTGGCTTGTCAGGATATATTTTCTCTGAGGAATAACAGGGATCTTCATGCCCCGGATTTTCTATTGTTCTTTGTTATCATTGATTGGGTAAGTCGTGCACTTTGTCACTGCTATTGTCCATGCAGCTGCGCCTGAATTATCTGAAGGCATGCACTGAAACAACTGAACCCAATATTTTTTATCAACATTAATTAGTTCTTAGGAAAAAATGAAATTCAGGAAAACTGCAAGTCATGCTTCTCTATTGGCCAAGCTTTTGTTTTCCTCCCTGTATGAGAATAAGGCAGCCTTAAATAGACTTGCTGTTATGGGTGCTTTGCATTACTTCTTGGTTGACCAACGGTATGTGGGTGATCACATCACTTGTGAACGCATTGTAGGTCATGGTGATTCTCATGTTCTCTGGATTCCGTGCCTCTGCCAGCGTGACAATTTTCTTCATGAAGGATATGAACTTTTGCGCGGAATACCGGCGTCTGGACTGCAGTCAGTTCACACTTTCAGTCACTCTGGCGTTCTTTACATGGTTGTTGCAAGCTGCGTCTTCTTTCTCTGGGTTCTGGCTACTGATTTCATTCTTCTAGTGATCTCTCTCATGCGCTCATAAGCACCGTCAGCATCATGCTAATTGTCGGTCAGGAGGGCAAATCAGTTGTAATGTGCTCGGGCACCCATTATACATCACTTGTTACATAGATTGTCTGTTTGATTCATAGCTCATTTTCAGTTTAGGTGTTGGTTATGAGCGCCTTGAGGTGGAACAGTTACATGTGGGAATATTATGTCTTGTTAGTTTCGCAAGTTTGTGATTTGATGGTTGGCTCGGTCATTTAGTTATATCCAGAGCTTGCCACTGAAGTTCCTTCCAGCCAACACTAATTGGTTTCTTTCTGAATAGCTTTGGCATCTCTTGATTATAATAGTTATTAGATTATGTACTTTAGTTGTAGGTTGTGCTGAATGTAAAGGAATAATTGAAAAGAACCTGGTTAGTATAACTTTATAGGCTTTCTTGTTGCTTGTCTGGGTGAACAATAAATTGATCACGATTTGTCTGGGTGAACAATATATTCAGAACTGCAAATACTCCTACTGCAAACAAAATTCAGTAAATTTCAGTGCATCTACTGCAAACTAAATTCACCCAGACAAGAGTTGTGATGGCAATTTATGAGTAAAACTGCTTGAACTAAACTGCTTGTCTACTGCTTGCTCTAAAAACTGCTTGTCTACCGCTTGCTCTAAAAACTGCTTGTCTACTGCTTTGACATGTTTTAGATTTCAGTACATATGTACATGTGTGTGGTGAGCTTCATGACTGAATTTTGCATTGTGATTACAAGTCATTAGAGTCATCTAATGCCAAATAATCTTTTTAGCTAACAGAGGTCGATCATGTGACTATATCTTCATGACTTAGAGACACTATAAGTCCTTGGAGTCATCTAAGCCAATATTTTATTTTGTTAATATTTGCCCAAGGATGAGTTTTTGTGGTGGAAGTTGGATGGGGGGTCCATCAGGTGCACCTATGCTGACAGAGGTTCATCATGTTGTGGTGGAAGTTTGCTTGGCTATGAAAATAGTTTGCTTGGCTATGCAGCCTAAAATGTGTGATGAATCTATGTTTCTTCAGTTGCAGCCCACCTAATAGGACTGCTTGATTAAATCTACAATCAATTGTAGTATACCTGAAGAAAACATGATCATAATCTAATAACTATTATACTTTTAGAGAAGAGACAGAACCTAGAGGAACTCGCCTTCTTGATGCTCCTAGCTTACGCAAGGTACTCCTCGGGAATTTTTCCTCCAGGTCTGGCTAATTTGATCATGTGCTATTAGTGATGGGCGAAGGGAGAGCAAGGAGGGGGAGGAGGGATGGCGGAGGTTAAGGCCTCTTTTGGTTCATAGGATAGGATTATCATAGGAATAGGAATTTTGTAGGAAATGAGATGGCATGTATCTCAAATCCTATGAGTAGGAATAGGAAATGAGATGTCATTTGGTTGACACCAAAGGAATTTTTCCATTGAGTCTAGGCTCATTTTTATTTTCCTATGAAATGTGGAGAATAGGAACCAATCCTATGTAGGAATAGGAATCTATTCCTATGAACCAAAGGGCTCTAAAGAAAAATTCCTATAAGAATCTTATCCTCTAAAATTCCTATGAAATTCCTCCAAACCAAAGGAGGCCTAACATATATAGGTAGGCCACATCCCACATGTGCCATGGATAGTTGGCCACATGTGCCATGTGGTACGTCTAGATCACTTGTTGGGCGTATTTAGGACTGCTCTCGCCGTACATGTAGCCACTCCTATATGTACAAGTACCTCACCATACCGCTCTCACCGTATAGGTAGCCCCCTCACTGCACAGCAGCCGCTCACACAAGTCGCTTCTCCCCACAATGGCGCTGCTTTTCCGACCTCCTCTCCCGCCAGCCTCCACAGCGTCACGCCCATGTCCTCTCCCCACCATGGCCTCGCGCCGCCCCGCCATGGTCTTGCCCCACAACCAATGCCGTTGGTATCACATAGATTGACGTGCCGCCCCGCCATGGTCTCGCCCCGCAACCAACTCTGTCGGTATCACAGAGATCGATGTTGTTGCCGGCATCCATCCTCGACGACGATGACCTGGCATGGCTCCAGGCCAAGGCGGTTGCCAAGGCGAAGAATCTCTGCCTGGCCACCTGGAAGGGCGTGCAACTGGCGGCCAAGTTGCCATCCAAGCACACTCCACCTGTGGTCTTCCTGCAGGTCGTATTGTGGCTGAAGATACTAAAGATACCTCGTTTTGATTTTGAAGAAGTTAAAGCCACTTCTTTCCTGGATGTTCGGAAGATACTATCATACTCGAATCGGATGCCTATATTGTGGTCTCTGCAGTCCTAAACATGGGCCCAAACTTTTCCATACTCCATGCTATCTACAAGGAAATTAAAGTAAATGGTTGCACTTTGATCCCCTGGTCAGTAGCCAAGACAAGGAGAGAACAAAATCATGCTGCTCACATTGTAGATGTTGGTCTTATTACAAATACGGGAGCAGTGGATGTTGGCTATCAAAACTCCCATGAGTTGCATCGCAATCATGTACTATTATATCCAGTAGAGTGTAAAAAAAATTAATTCTACACCTGGACTTACTGTAACAAGCAGGAACACATCGACGTTATATCTTTCCAGAAAAGAATTCTATGAGACCAGGTCTCACGTGAGACCCATTCTGATGGATGACACGTGGCATTCACAAATCACAAAGCATCCCCCACTCCCCACTTAAAATCAGGGGGGAGAGAGATTAGATGTTTTGTGATTTGTGAATGCCACGTGCCATCCATCAGGACGGGTCTCACCTGCTAACCGTGAGACCTGGTCTCATATAATTTTTTCCCTATCTTTCCTGTTAAGTTTTGCATGCTAAGCATTTAGAAGTTGGCATATGCAAAAAAAAAGCTTCTCGTTTCCCCTGGTATATTCTTCATCCCTACTAAAATGGATAAAATAAAGGACTGATACTACAGATGTAGGCATTCTTCATCTCTACTAAAATATATTCTTCATCATGTGGTTATCCACCTGTAATAAATCACCCCTGCATACCTACTGAAGGAAATATGCCCTAGAGGCAATAATAAAGTTATTATTTATTTCCTTATTTCATGATAAATGTTTATTATTCATGCTAGAATTGTATTAACCGGAAACATAATACATGTGTGAATACATAGACAAACAGAGTGTCACTAGTATGCCTCTACTTGACTAGCTCGTTAATCAAAGATGGTAATGTTTCCTAACCATGGACAAAGAGTTGTTATTTGATTAACGAGATCACATCATTAGGTGAATGATCTGATTGACATGACCCATTCCATTAGCTTAGCACCCGATCGTTTAGTATGTTGCTATTGCTTTCTTCATGACTTATACATGTTCCTATGACTATGAGATTATGCAACTCCCGTTTACCGGAGGAACACTTTGGGTACTACCAAACGTCACAACGTAACTGGGTGATTATAAAGGAGTACTACAGGTGTTTCCAAAGGTACATGTTGGGTTGGTGTATTTCGAGATTAGGTTTTGTCACTCCGATTGTCGGAGAGGTATCTCTGGGCCCTCTCAGTAATGCACATCACTTAAGCCTTGCAAGCATTGCAACTAAATAAGTTAGTTGCGGGATGATGTATTACAGAACGAGTAAAGAGACTTGCCGGTAACGAGATTGAACTAGGTATTTGGAATACCGACGATCGAATCTCGGGCAAGTAACATACCGATGACGAAGGGAACGACGTATGTTGTTATGCGGTCTGACCGATAAAGATCTTCGCAGAATATGTAGGAGCCAATATGGGCATCCAGGTCCCGCTATTGGTTATTGACCGGAGACGTGTCTCGGTCATGTCTACATTGTTCTCGAACCCGTAGGGTCCGCACGCTTAAGGTTACGATGACAGTTATATTATGAGTTTATGCATTTTGATGTACCGAAGGTTGTTCGGAGTCCCGGATGGGATCACGGACATGACGAGGAGTCTCGAAATGGTCGAGACATAAAGATTGATATATTGGAAGCCTATGTTTGGATATCGGAAGTGTTCCGGGTGAAATTGGGATTTTACCGGAGTACCGGGAAGGTTACCGGAACCCCCCGGGAGCTAAATGGGCCATGATGGGCCTTAGTGGAAAAGAGAAGAGGCAGCGCTACATGGGCTGCGCGCCTCCTCCTTAGGACTAGGAGAGGTGGCCGGCCCCCTCTCTCTCTTTTCCCCCTCCGTGAATCCTATTCCAACTA
>NC_041384.1:698662530-698676870 GCF_002162155.2 Triticum dicoccoides
CCTACTCCCAAAGGGAGTAGGACTCTCCTGGCGCGCCACACCTTGGCCGGCCAGCCTCCCCCCTCTATTCCTTTATATACTGAGGCAGAGGCACCCTAGAACACACAAGTTGATCCACGTGATCTATTCCTTAGCCGTGTGCGGTGCCCCCAGCCACCATAGTCCTCGATAATACTGTAGCGGAGTTTAGGCGAAGCCCTGCTGCTGTGGTACATCAAGATCGTCTCCACGCCGTCGTGCTAACGGAACTCTTCCCCGACACTTTGCTGGATTGGAGTCCGGGGATCGTCATCGAGCTGAACGTGTGCTCGAACTCGGAGGTGCCGTAGTTTCGGTGCTTGATCGATTGGATCGTGAAGACGTACGACTACTTCCTCTATGTTGCGTCAACGCTTCCGCAGTCGGTCTGCGTGGGTACGTAGACAACACTCTCCCCTCTCGTTGCTATGCATCACATGATCTTGCGTGTGCATAGGAAATTTTTTGAAATTACTACGAAACCCAACAGTGGCATCCGAGCCTAGGTTTTATATGTTGATGTTATATGCACGAGTAGAACACAAGTGAGTTGTGGGCGATATAAGTCATACTGCATACCAGCATGTCATACTTTGGTTCGGCGGTATTGTTGGATGAAGCGGCCCGGACCGACATTGCGCGTACGCTTACGCGAGACCGGTTCTCCCGACGTGCTTTGCACAAAGGTGGCTAGCGGGTGACAGTTTCTCCAACTTTAGTTGAACCGAGTGTGGCTACGCCCGGTCCTTGCGAAGGTTAAAACAACACCAACTTGACAAACTATCATTGTGGTTTTGATGCGTAGGTAAGATTGGTTCTTGCTTAAGCCCGTAGCAGCCACGTAAAACTTGCAACAACAAAGTAGAGGATGTCTAACTTGTTTTTGCAGGGCATGTTGTGATGTGATATGGTCAAAACGTGATGAGATATAAGTTGTTGTATGAGATAATCATGTTTTGTTAAAGTTATCGGCAACTGGCAAAAGCCTTATGGTTGTCTCTTTATTGCATAAGATGCAAGCGCCAAATAATTGCTTTACTTTATTGCTATGCGATAGCAATAGTTGCAAGAGCAATAGTTGGCGAGACGACCGTGTGACGACACATTGATATAGATCAAGATGATGGAGATCATGGTGTCATGCCGGTGATGATAGAGATCATGATAGTACTTTGGAGATGGAGATCAAAGGCGCAAGATGATGATGGCCATATCATGTCACATATTTTGATTGCATATGATGTTTATCTTTTATGCATCTTATCTTGCTTTGATTGACGGTAGCATTATAAGATGATCTCTCACTAAATTATCAAGAAGTGTTCTCCCTGAGTATGCACCGTTGCCAAAGTTCGTCGTGCCTAGACACCACGTGATGATTGGGTGTGATAAGCTCTACGTCCATCTACAACGGGTGCAAGCCAGTTTTGCACACGCAGAATACTCAGGTTAAACTTGACGAGCCTAGCATATGCAGATATGGCCTCGGAACACAGAGACCGAAAGGTCGAGCGTGAATCATATAGTAGATATGATCAACATAATGATGTTCACCATTGAAGACTAATCCATCTCACGTGATGATCGGTTATGGTTTAGTTGATATGGATCACGTAATCACTTAGAAGATTAGAGGGATGTCTATCTAAGTGGGAGTTCTTAAGTAATATGATTAATTGAACTTAAATTTATCATGAACTTAGTCCTGGTAGTATTTTGCAAATTATGTTGTAGATCAATAGCTTGCGTTGTTGCTTTCATATGTTTATTTTGATATGTTCCTAGAGAAAAATTGTGTTGAAAGATGTTAGTAGCAATGATGCGGATTGGATCCGTGATCTGAGGTTTATCCTCATTGCTGCACAGAAGAATTATGTCCTTGATGCACCGCTAGGTGACAGACCTATTGCAGGAGCAGATGCAGACGTTATGAACGTTTGCTAGCTCAAAATGATGACTACTTGATAGTTTAGTGCATCATGCTTAACGGCTTAGAATCAGGACTTCAAAGACGTTTTGAACGTCATGGACCATATGAGATGTTCCAGGAATTGAAGTTAATATTTCAAGCAAATACCCGAGTTGAGAGATATGAAGTCTCCAACAAGTTCTATAGCTAAAAGATGGAGGAGAATCGCTCAACTAGTGAGCATGTGCTCAGATTGTCTGGGTACTACAATCGCTTGAATCAAGTGGGAGTTAATCTTCCAGATAAACTAGTGATTGACAGAATTCTCTAGTCACCATCACCAAGTTAGTAGAACTTCGTGATGAACTATAATATGCAAGGGATGACTAAAGTGATTCCCAAGCTCTTCGTGATGTTGAAATCGACGAAGATAGAAATCAAGAAGGAGCATCAAGTGTTGATGGTGAACAAGACCACTAGTTTCAAGAAAAAGGGCAAAAGGAAGAAGAAGGGGAACTTCAAGAAGAACAGCAAGCAAGTTGCTGCTCAGGAGAAGAAACCCAAGTCTGGACCTAAGCCTGAAACTGAGTGCTTCTACTACAAGCAGACTGGTCACTGGAAGCGGAACTGCCCCAAGTATTTGGCAGATAAGAAGGATGGCAAGGTGATCAAAGGTATATGTGATATACATGTTATTGATGTGTACTTTACTAGTGTTTATAGCAACCCCTCAGTATTTGATACTAGTTCAGTTGCTAAGATTAGTAACTCGAAACGGGAGTTGCAGAATAAACAGAGACTAGTTAAGGGTGAAGTGACGATGTGTGTTGGAAGTGGTTCCAAGATTGATATGATCATCATCGCACACTCCCCTATACTTTCGGGATTAGTGTTGAACCTAAATAAGTGTTATTTGGTTTTTGCGTTGAGCATGAATATGATTTGATCATGTTTATTGCAATACAGTTATTCATTAAAGTCAAAGAATAATTGTTGTTCTGTTTACATGAATAAAACCTTCGATGGTCATACACCCAATGAAACAAGTTCATTGGATCTCGATCGTAGTGATATACATATTCATAATATTGAAACCAAAAGATGCGAAGTTAATAATGATAGTGCAACTTATTTGTAGCACTGCCGTTTAGGTCATATTGGTGTAAAGCGCATGAAGAAACTCCATGCTGATGGGATTTTGGAATCACTTGATTATGAATCACTTGATGCTTGCGAACCATGCCTCATGGGCAAGATGACTAAGACTCCGTTCTCCGGAGCGAGCAACTGACTTATTGGAAATAATACATACTGATTTATGCGGTCCGATGAGTGTTAAGGCTCATGGCGAGTATCATTATTTTCTGAACTTCACAGATGATTTGAGCAGATATGGGTATATCTACTTGATGAAACATAAGTCTGAAACATTTGAAAAGTTCAAAGAATTTCAGAGTGAAGTGGAAAATCATCGTGACAAGAAAATAAAGTTTCTACGATCTGATCGCGGAGACAAATATTTGAGTTACGAGTTTGGTCTTCAATTAAAACAATGTGGAATAGTTTCACAAACTCATGCCACATGGAACACCACAGCATAATGGTGTGTCCGAACGTCATAATCGTACTTTATTGGATATAGTGCAATCTATGATGTCTCTTACCGATCTACCACTATCGTTTTGGGGTTATGCATTAGAGACAGCTGCATTCACGTTAAATAGGGCACCATCTAAATCCGTTGAGACGACACCGTGTGAACTATGGTTTGGCAAGAAACCTAAGCTGTCGTTTCTTAAAGTTTGGGGTTGCGATGCTTATATGAAAAAGTTTCATCCTGATAAGCTCAAACTCAAATCGGAGAAGTGCGTCTTCATAGGATATCCAAAGGAAACTATTGGATACACCTTCTATCACAGATCCGAAGGCAAGACTTTTGTTGCTAAATTCGGAAACTTTTTGGAGAAGGAGTTTCTCTCGAAAGAAGTGAGTGGGAGGAAAGTAGAACTTGATGAGGTAACTGTACCTGCTCCCTTGTTGGAAAGTAGTACATCACAGGAAACTGTTTCTGTGACACCTACACCAGTTAGTGAGGAAGCTAATGATGATGATCATGAAACTTCAGAACAAGATACTACTGAACCCCGTAGATCAACCAGAGTAAGATCCGCGCCAGAGTGGTACGGTAATCCTGTTCTGGAAGTCATGCTACTAGATCATGATGAACCTATGAACTATGAAGAAGCGATGGTGAGCCCAGATTCCGCAAAGTGGCTTGAAGCCATGAAATCTGAGATATGATCCATGTATAAGAACAGAGTATGGACTTTGGTTGACTTGCCCGATGATCGGCAAGCCATAGAAAATAAATGGATCTTTAAGAGGAAGACAGACGCTGATAGTAGTGTTACTATCTACAAAGCTAGAATTGTCGTAAAAGGTTTTCGACAAGTTCAAAGTGTTGACTATGATGAGATTTTCTCACTCGTATCTATGCTTAAGTCTGTCCGAATCATGTTAGCAATTGCCACATTTTATGAAATCTGGCAAATGGATAAACAAAACTGCGTTCCTTAATGGATTTACTAAAGAAGAGTTGTATATGATGCAACTAGAAGGTTTTGTCGATCCTAAAGGTGTTAACTAAATATGCAAGCTCTAGCGATCCATCTACGGACTGGTGCAAGAATCTCGGAGTTGGAATATACGCTTTGATAAGTTGATCAAAGCATATAGTTTTATACAGACTTGCGGTGAAGCCTGTATTTACAAGAAAGTGAGTGGGAGCACTACAACATTTCTGATAAGTATATGTGAATGACATATTGTTGATCGGAAATAATGTAGAATTATTCTACAAAGCATAAAGGAGTGTTTGAAAGGAGTTTTTCAAAGAAAGACCTCGGTGAAGCTGCTTACATATTGAGCTCCAAGATCTATAGAGATAGATCAAGACGCTTGATAAGTTTTTTCAATGAGTACATACCTTGACAAGATTTTGAAGTAGTTCAAAATGGAGCAGTCAAAGAAAGAGTTATTGCCTGTATTACAAGGTGTGAAGTTGAGTAAGACTCAAAGCCCGACCACGGCAGAAGATAGAAAGAGAATGAAAGTCATTCCCTATGCCTTGGCCATAGGTTCTATAAAGTATGTCATGCTGTATACCAGATCTATTGTATACCCTGCACTGATTTGGCAAGGGAGTACAATAGTGATCTAGGAGTAGATCACTGGACATCGGTCATAATTATCCTTAGTGAAATAAGGATATGTTTCTCGATTATGGACGTGACAAAAAGGTTCGTCGTAAAGGGTTACGCCGATGCAAGTTTTGACACTAATCTAGATGACTCTAAGTCTCGTCTAGATACATATTGAAAGTGGGAGCAATTAGCTAGAGTAGCTCCATGCAGAGCATTGTTGACATAGAAATTTGTAAAATACATGCGGATCTGAATGTGGCAGACCCGTTGACTAAGATTCTCTCACAAGCAAAACATGATCACACCTTAGTACTCTTTGGGTGTTAATCACATAGCGATGTGAACTAGATTACTGAATCTAGTAAACCCTTTGGGTGTTGGTCACATGGCGATGTGAACTATGGGTGTTAATCACATGATGATGTGAACTATCGATGTTAATCACATGGTGATGTGATCTAGATTATTGACTCTAGTGCAAGTGGGAGACTGAAGGAAATATGCCCTAGAGGCAATAATAAAGTTATTATTTATTTCCTTATTTCATGATAAATGTTTATTATTCATGCTAGAATTGTATTAACCAGAAACATAATACATGTGTGAATACATAGACAAACAGAGTGTCACTAGTATGCCTCTACTTGACTAGCTCGTTAATCAAAGATGGTTACGTTTCCTAACCATGGACAAAGAGTTGTTATTTGATTAACGGGATCACATCATTAGGTGAATGATCTGATTGACATGACCCATTCCATTAGCTTAGCACCCGATCGTTTAGTATGTTGCTATTGCTTTCTTCATGACTTATACATGTTCCTATGACTATGAGATTATGCAACTCCCGTTTACCGGAGGAACACTTTGGGTACTACCAAACGTCACAACGTAACTGGGTGATTATAAAGGAGTACTACAGGTGTCTCCAAAGGTACATGTTGGGTTGGCGTATTTCGAGATTAGGTTTTGTCACTCCGATTGTCGAAGAGGTATCTCTGGGCCCTCTCGGTAATGCACATCACTTAAGCCTTGCAAGCATTGCAACTAAATAAGTTAGTTGCGGGATGATGTATTACAGTACGAGTAAAGAGACTTGCCGGTAACGAGATTGAACTAGGTATTTGGAATACCGACGATCGAATCTCGGGCAAGTAACATACCGATGACGAAGGGAACGACGTATGTTGTTATGCGGTCTGACCGATAAAGATCTTCGTAGAATATGTAGGAGCCAATATGGGCATCCAGGTCCCGCTATTGGTTATTGACCGGAGATGTGTCTCGGTCATGTCTACATTGTTCTCGAACCCGTAGGGTCCACACGCTTAAGGTTACGATGACAGTTATATTATGAGTTTATGCATTTTGATGTACCGAAGGTTGTTCGGAGTCCCGGATGTGATCACGGACATGACGAGGAGTCTCGAAATGGTCGAGACATAAAGATTGATATATTGGAAGCCTATGTTTGGATATCGGAAGTGTTCCGGGTGAAATTGGGATTTTACCGGAGTACCGGGAAGGTTACCGGAACCCCGCGGGAGCTAAATGGGCCATGATGGGCCTTAGTGGAAAAGAGAAGAGGCAGCCCTACATGGGCTGCGCGCCTCCTCCTTCCCCTAGTCCTATTAGGACTAGGAGAGGTGGCCGGCCCCCTCTCTCTCTTTTCCCCCTCCGCGAATCCTATTCCAACTAGGATTGGGGGGGGGGGAATCCTACTCCCAGAGGGAGTAGGACTCTCCTGGCGCGCCACACCTTGGCCGGCCAGCCTCCCCCCTCTAGTCCTTTATATACCGAGGCAGAGGCACCCTAGAACACACAAGTTGATCCGCGTGATCTATTCCTTAGCCGTGTGCGGTGCCCCCAGCCACCATAGTCCTCGATAATACTGTAGCGGAGTTTAGGCGAAGCCCTGCTGCTGTGGTACATCAAGATCGTCTCCACGCAGTCGTGCTGACGGAACTCTTCCCTGACACTTTGCTGGATCGGAGTCCGGGGATCGTCATCGAGCTGAATGTGTGCTCGAACTCGGAGGTGCCGTAGTTTCTGTGCTTGATCGGTTGGATCGTGAAGACGTACGACTACTTCCTCTATGTTGCGTCAACGCTTCCGCAGTCGGTCTGCGTGGGTACGTAGACAACACTCTCCCCTCTCGTTGCTATGCATCACATGATCTTGCGTGTGCGTAGGAATTTTTTTGAAATTACTACGAAACCCAACACCTACCTGATTTTCTTCTGTCACAAGTCACAATTCATAAGCAGTCTTACTTCTTAGGCGAGCTCTGTATTTTACTATTCTCTTTATCTTTATTTTTTCTTGACTCGGCACATTTACTTTTTTCGGTTATACCTTTGTACTACACTGAATCTAGGAAATATAAAGTAGATGAATGATGTGTTTATTCCTGTGTATACTATGTGACCTTCAATTATGTTTGCTTTCAGGAGTAAGAAGTCAGTTGGAGTGGAAGTGAGAATAGTACCATGAGCTCAAGTGATTCATTCACGAAGCTGGTAAACGCATAAACTTTAAAAAGATCATCTCAACAAGGTATGCAAGTAATTTCTTTTGGGTGTTTGAATTTCCACATCTTGGGTTTTGTTTTCAGTCCATTATATATTCTAGGGACAAACTTCATCTCATTTCTTAGACCAAATAATATTTAACTACAGGATCAGATTCACGTAAAGTAATTTGCAATGTTTATTCGATTTTGTGCATGACAAGGGGCAAGTAGAATTTTTTTCTGTATGCACTTAGCAAGATTAAAGTAACAGGCACAAAGTGAATCAAGTGTCTTCAACAAGCAATTTAAAAGTGAAAGTAGATAAAAAACTTACTGATCCACATAGAAGAGTGTTGAGTATTGAAATTTGATTTGCCGCATTGCAATGGTCCGCTATGGTCCTGCAGTAATATGTGTATGACAGCAAAAGGATCTTCAAATCAGTATGTACACTAACTATCCATTATAATTTGATATAGTATATGAGATAACTTGAACATCTCTAGAAACCAGTGTGAAAAAAATATAACAGCCAAATTGCATTACAATACTATTACGTGTGGATTTTCATGTGCACATTCCCAAACGCTACAAACTTGATAAGAGCCGAAAGCAAGGAAATGCATATCACAGTTGCAATGACCGCTAGGAGAAGTCTCTCCACATCTGCGTGTTGAGAGACTTGAGCTATTAATTTTGCAGGCACTCCACACAAGCACATGCATGTTAAGTGAGGGTATACGTTATCATTTTGGGTATGATCGAATGGAAATACCTGTTCATGTCATCCTCTGATCCACTCATCCAAATCATCCTGCAAAGCTCATGCATAATGGTTTAAGAAATAAAGTATAGATGCTCAAAGGACAAGATTGATAGCTAACAAATAGTTGATGCTTACAATTAGCCTATGGTCTCCTCCTCCAACATGTGTTTCCTGTTTGAGCGTTGTGAAAGGTTAGGAGGTCCAGGCAGGTCAAGGCGATGGCCACCTTTGACTTTGGAAATGCAAACCCCCTCTCGTGGCCATCTCCACAACATCATCCAACATATTGACGTTTAGCTGACCGAAAGGAACTATACATATTTAGCTAGGAAATCTAGGAACAACAAAATAGACCGGTCGACGTGTATGATTAAGGATAAAGAATGCACTAACTTTCAAACTTTTTTGATGCTATCTTGCCTGACCACATATATTGTCAACATGGAAATTCTGGTTTCTGAAATCAGTTTCCTTTCTCAGTAGAACACCTATTATGAAATCTATTTGTTCCCCATACACACATATGGAATATCAGCTCCCTGACACGAAATGAACATTGTCTGATGGCAAGAAAGTTTGAAATAGCGCGTGTGGGGGTAGCAAGATTGATTAGAGCGCACCATTTACAACCACAACAGCAGTGCTTCAAAAAGTGGGATGCGGCAAGCTAGCCCCCTAGGCATTCATTGTGGCCCCAAAACAATCTGTTATGTTGTATTCCATATACCCTATTTTACAGTTGTCTATTTTCTCATCATCGTCAAGCAAAATTAATTAGAATGTACCCATTCCAGCCAGCATGGCAATACTTCAACAAGCCAGATGGACCATGTGACCCTGGTTATGCATCGTTCGCCCCTGTACATGGTCGTCACCAGGCACTGTGGCAGCAGCCGCCACCATCAAAACAGCAGTTGACTTATAACAGTGAGGTTGGACCTCATGAGGTAAAAACATTGGTGAAGCTTATGATATTCTGCTATCTCCTCTATTGACCTGTAGCTCTGTAGCCCTGGAATAGACCATCTTCACTTGTTAAAAATTACTCGCAAGATACATATTCTTAGTAGTAATTCTCTCACATGTGCTGTCATGGTTGATGGATCCAACTTGACATGTTCTGTGCAATTTTGCATTATGTGTTTTGAAAGTAAAAGATGAAAAAAAAACTATGGGCACCAAGTTTAAAACTATGTAATCAGTAAGCCTAAAAGCAACTAAACTGTTATATTAAATTCATTATTTGAGTTCATTGGAATATACTCCCTCTGTCCCATAATGTAAGATGTTATAGTATATTGGATGTAATAACGTCTTACATTATGGGATGGAGGAAGTAATAAGCAACAAAGATGAAATTATGTATTTTTGCTATGCTGTGATGGGCTACTTTTGATGTGTTGCCTGGGTGTCTATTTTTCCATCATCTTACCATCAGCTGTTGCCTATGATTTCAGGCACCCCTGCCATCCTTCAACAATTGAAGTGGAGCTGGCTACCATTGGTATTCACAGCAATTTTCTGCCCCTAACTCATTTGATTATGGCGCACACACAACCTATGGCAACCACCAACACCAGTGGGAGCAGCTTCCCAGTACTCTGGAGCTGCCTATTGCATCTTGGCAGCATCCACCTCCTCCGTTGCATTGTCGTCCAACACCTAGCAAGGTAAAAACAGCACTGAAAACCTGTGTTTGCTGACATGGTCCTCTTTTAGACAATATAGACATGGAGTGAACCTTTCATTAAGATTACTTTTTCAAGATAGCTTGTTGCATATGCAAAACCCTTGTGTGTTTCAAACTCAAATTAAAGAGGGTTACACAGTGTCAGACTATGTAAGGTAATATCCTCTCATAGTTTGACACTATTGCTTATCTAGAGGATCATTGCTTATGGTCCGAACTATGAGAAATGTTTATTTCCTAGAAATTCTTTGACACCAGGTACCAAAATAACTTCTACCTGGCACAACATTTAGGATCTTACTTTTGTTTGAGGGACATTTAGGATCTTACTACTGGAACTGAGCACGGGAACATTAAGGTTTTACACACGCTCATGTCTAGAGTGACCTACAGGCAAGTTAATGGATCAACACTCTTGTCCTTTTTGGTCTTTTTCACCTGTGCTACTCTTCAACAGGATCAATTATGTCCTACAATGTGATGTTTCCTTAGCATAGACTTTCCCACTAAAAGAGTGATTTTAATGTGACAAAAAGTAAAGATCATGTGTGTATAAACTTTCTATTGCCTGTATGAGCATGCGTTGGCTGTATGATAAACTGTGTACTGTGTAATACCTTGATCGCTATCGGTGGCGGATCCTCGACGCGATCGGCGGTGGGTCCTGGAACGATCGGCGGGGGGTCGTGGAAGTGATCGGCCGCGGGTCATGGAAGTGTTCGGCGGCGGGTCCTGGAAGCAATCGGTGGCGGATCCTGAATCCTAAACGACAACAGCGCCGGATCAGGGGATCCGCGTGCGACTCCAGAAGGGGATCGACGTGAAAGTGATCCGCCGCAGACCCTCAACGGGATCGGCTGCAGATCTGACCTTGCTTTGCACTGGGAGGGCGGCGGCGGACGTAGGGACGAATGAAGGCGGCGAACGACTCGTGCGGGCGAGTGCTTCGAGGGCACGATGAATCGCTTGTGGGTGCTGGCGTCTGGTTAATTTTCGTAGGTTTTATTTCGTAGATTTTTTTACTCCGTTCTTTCCTCCATCGACCGGAGGTTTTCCGCTGGAAATCATCGATGCATAGAAATTTTTTTTGGTTTGCGGGTCCTGGGGGGAATCGCTGGGACGTGGGAGGTGGGATTGAGGACGAAAAAAACCCGGCTTTGGTGGGACGAAAAAAAACCTGGAAGCGAGACTACCAACTGCTCCACTAGGAGTAGAGATGAAGGAAAGTCACGGTGCTACAGTGCTAGCCTAATATAAAATGAAGAAGGAATTTTTTTAATTTTCATCAGGGAAAAAAATAATTCTTCTCACCTGAATTGTATTCATTTTGCCTATAAGGCTTTGCAGCATTTTGCAAGATAGGGTTCAAATGAACCTGAAGTACAAGGAGGCACAAGGGGAGAAGAGATAAAGCAAAACAACACATGCCGACAACACACAAGGCGGAAAAAAGAGGGAAAATACAAGACAAAACAACAAAGAGCACCGCCAGCGTAATCGAACGGCATCAGCCAGCCAAGACCAAATCAAGACACTGCACCGTCGGCACAATCGAAAGGCACCGCACATTCAAGACTGCACAACGCCGCGATACCACCTGTGTCATGGGGCACATTCGAAGGGTCACATGAGGCCGAGACAGCGCCACGACACCTGTGTGCCACCGCCAAAGTCAAAGATGAAGAGAGAGCACGAAGCGTCGAGCTTGAGGGAGAAGATTGATGTCATGGTGCAATCAAATGAGTTGATGTTATTGAAGTCGTTGGAGATCAAGAAAGAGTTGGCCGAGAAGAAGACAAGAGAGAAGCAACAAAAATGGCAATTGCTCAAGAAAGAGGGGCTGCGCAAAGCGGCCATTGAGGAGAGAAGAGCACGCGCCGCTAAAAAGAAAGCCATGTCCAAGTTTTGCTCGCCGAAGAGAACAAGATCATGACAATGAACCGCAATGACATGGACGACCTCACCAAAGAATGGCATGATATGGCAAGAAGAGAAATCTTGAAGAGGAGAATGGTTGCGTCGGCTACTGTGTGTTACAGTGCCGGAGATGATTTCTCAACGGGGTTTGGAATCAATGTCGATGATTTCGGCGCGGGAGTTGAAACAAGCCCCGGAGGTGGATTCGGTGGTTCCGATGAACTCCATGGACTCGGTGGTGCGGAGTGAAGATCGACCAAGATGATGCCGGATGTGGTCGTCACTTTTGCAAGACCTTCTTTTGCATTTGTCCTACAAAACTTAAGCTTTTATTTGCGCGTGAACTGTTTTCTATTGTTTGAATTTCAACTTATTTGTCGAAACTGATGTCAAATTCGATAATTGGACGTTTTCAATTTGCGGGTCAATCGACGCGGCGGTGCCCGAGCAAATCCCGCGTAATCGACTCGTAAAAGAGCATATTCGTCGAATATCCTTTTTTACGGATCTATTCTGCGGGGTCTGAGTCTGACATCGCCCATGCCCGTCTGCATATACACTTTTCCGCAAATTGCAAAACACTTATGCGGGTTGAGATTTTGCAGACTCTGCTAAAGATGCTCGTACGGGGGCGGTGCGACAAAGTCCAGGAAGGTGAGGTTGACAGAGGTCCTCCAGGCCCACCTCCTGCTGCGCCATGCGCACCACCTTCTTGTTTGTGGCCATGTCGCCCATCCTTGCTTGTTTAGCTCGGTCTAATAGCTAGGTCCAATTTTTTATTTATAATAAATAATAAATCTGTAATTATAGAACTGGTAAAAGGCCTGTGAAAATTGTCAAAATAGAAAGGACGCTATGAAGGACAGCGTCCAAGCCTGGACGCCATTGCTAAGTGCGTCCTTCTATGGACGCCGTTACACATGACGTCTGGCTATGTGGTTCGACTTAGTAGGCTCAATCGAGTCGTCTTTTTCTCTCTCTGATATACGTAACTCTTTCTGGTCTGCAAACCCTAATACGCATCCAGAGGAAGCTCCAGCGGCCGACATTAGAAATCATCATAGGAGCCGTGTTGTCTCACCGGCCGCTCGTCATTAAGATCGTCCACTTGACCTGTAGTTGGCGCATGTGAATTGTACCACTGCCATATTGCATCTTCTCTATCAAGTTTTCTGTATAATTCATTCAATGATTGCAAGTGTACTGCGTACATTGTATAGATGATTGGGTTGTTATTCTTGGTAATACAATTAGTAATTAGCTAGTTTATGAGAACTGATAGGTCGTGAAAAAATCAATCTTGAGTCAATAGTAAATCAATTCAAGATCTTGATGCTTACTTCCTATATGTCCATGCCTGCAGGTGAATTGGAGAACGTGCTAATTGTTCTAACGTATGTGGATGTGGAAATGCAACATGGATCCATGGGTATGGAGTATAGTGTTCCTCCTAAAGTCACACTTCCAGCATCTGAGGAAACAACTTTTCAGGACATCAAGAGTGAGACATGTCAAAGACATAGACATGGAAATAGCAGCGATCAAAACAACATGAATATCCATGCTCGCTTTGATATTGGAGCTCCTGGACCACAATGTTTTCAATTAATTCCAGTATATGAGAAAAGAGGATGAAACATGATTTTTGAGAAGACCAAGTCCCGACCAACATGGCAAGTGATAGAGTTATATGTTAAATTCACATAAAATCAAGATACGTTGATCCAATTTATTTCCATTGTTTTTCTGTAATGTGGTGACACGTGAACTCCATATACAACCAGATTTGTTTAGTGCCTTGCTATACATTTACAGCTAATATTAAACACGGCTACTACTGCAATAGTTTTTCCCATGCTTTCGTACGGTCCTAGTAATCAAGTTATTGTGGTACCAATTGAAAGAAATGTACTACAACTGGAAGTGAATTAAGATTAAACCTTGCATTGCACTAAATCAAGACACTACTAGGAAAAAGGCTATAGATGATATGGCCACTAATGGCACATCAGACATGTGGTGCGCCACTACTATATAGTAATGGTGCACCATGAGTTGGTGCGCCATTAGTGTGGTAAACACTAATGGCGCACCACACACATGATGCGCCATTATTAACAATTTTTTTATTATTATTTTTCCAAAAAATACTAATGGCGCACCATTACTAGTTTAACTAGTAATGGCGCGCCACCAGCGCAGTGCGCCACTATTTTTTTTGCAAAACTACTATAATGGCGTACCTCAAGCCGACGACCCACCGCACCCTCCCCCGCTCCACCACCGCCGACGACCCACCACACCCTCCCCCACTCCACTGCCATC
>NC_041384.1:698677089-698690298 GCF_002162155.2 Triticum dicoccoides
CTCCACCGTCACAAATGAATGCAACTAAAAATCCAAAAAAAAACAAATTTGATTATATTTTCAAATAACAAATTGGATGATATTTTTAAATAACAAATTTAATGAATGCAACAAAAATAATAAAAAATTTGATGATATATTTTTATATTCATAAATATTTTCAAATAACAAATTTGATGATATTCTTTAAAAAATTATTACTGTTTTTATAAAAATTTATTACTGTTTCATATTCATATTCATGTTCTAAAAAATTATTAGATGCAACATAAAATAATAATAATTTTTTTTACTTATGTGCGCCATTGCTATCTAAAAAAAAGATTACTTATGGCGCACCGCTCGGGGATGCGCCATTCCTATCAAAAAAATAACATACTAGTGGCACACCGCCAGGGGGTGCGCCATTAGTAATCTTCCTCCCTAGCTAATTCGCCTGATCCCTTCGCCCCTCCCTCGCCAGATCCACTTCCCCCCTCGCTCCACACCCGCTCCGACGACCCCCGCGCCCCGCCTCGCCGTCTCAGTCCTTGCCGCCGACGGCATGCCGCCACGACTGCCAGCCCCCGGAGCACTAGGAGGAGGAGGCCTGCGTCCACCAGGAGAGGAGGCCCGAGCACTTCTTCTTCCTCCGCTCGTCGTCGCCACCGCAGCTCCCCATCTCGCCGTCGCCAACGCGGTGAGCTCCTCCCTCGCCCCCCTTTCCCCCTTCGAGTTAGATGTCGTAGGATGCCGACTCCATCGTGCCCGAACCCTAGTGCTGCTGCGCGGCATACGGCCTCGCCGCGCACCGGGCTTCCTTCTGCTGCCCCGTCCTGCTGCACGCACGCCGTGCCCGACCGCGCCTCTGAAGTCCATTGCTGCGAGCCCCGCCTCACCTGGCTGGTAGCCCTGCGCCCATGCCTGCCTTCCCCTGACCCCCAGGCCATCCCCTGCTTGCGCTGGCCGCCCTCTGCCTCACGCCCGCTCGTCCACACCGAGTGTTGCTGCTACCACCGCTTGTCGAAGTTGCTGCTGCCTGCGCCTGTG
Source organism: Triticum dicoccoides (assembly GCF_002162155.2). Taxonomy (NCBI): domain Eukaryota; kingdom Viridiplantae; phylum Streptophyta; class Magnoliopsida; order Poales; family Poaceae; genus Triticum; species Triticum dicoccoides. The sequence goes on from NC_041384.1 coordinate 698,678,119, forward strand.
GCCGTCCGGGCTGCCCTGCTGCTCGCTGATCCCGCTCTCCTCTACTACTAACTGCTGCTGCATTTCAGTTACTGAGATTTTCTTCTAATTTAGTTAGTTAGTCTAATTAGTTAGTTTAGTTTAGGCACTAGTTTAGTTAGTTATTCTAATTAGTTAGTTAGTCTAATTAGTTAGTTAGTCTAATTAGTTAGTTGGTTAATTAGTTAGTTTAGGCTCCTTGTTTAGGGACTAGTTTAGTTAGTTAGTCTAATTAGTTAGTTTAGTTTAGGCACTAGTTTTGTTGCCCTGTGTGTCCATTTCAGAGACTGAGATTTTCTTCTAGTTCCCGGGAGAAAAGAATTTGTAAATGCACCATTTACCTGATTAAATGGCCTCCTCCTCTGCTCTGCTGCTTACCCAAATACATGTGCAGCAGAGTGTCAAAGGATTCTTGTATTTTTCTGCTGTGTATTTCTACATATGCTCCTTTCCTTTAAACCTCCTCTGCTACTTGCTGAAATAGTGATTAAGGAGTTATGTCAGTTTTGTTTTGTAACTAGAAGACCAAAGTGTGTTACTCACCTGGGATCTTAACTGTTAATTTTGTAATATTCCTTATATTGAAATCGAACATGATGGTGCTACTTGATATTTTTGAGACATGGCATCTCCCATGACTGAATCAGCAACAAGGGGAGTTGATTCCATTTCTTGATTTCTGTAATAATTTAATGGACCTAGGCCTAGTTAAGTATAGGCTTGGGCTTGTGGTTGAATGCTACTGTAGTCCTAGCCATGTATTTTCAGAATTGAGCTAAAAAGATTTGGGGGTAGTATTTCTGATTTTAGAGCACCTTTGCTGGATGTATTTTACAGCAGCTGTTGGAATCAAAACAATGCTTGTGGGTTGTCCTATTAAGTTGAGTGAGTCATTAGAGGGAAGATAGAGTCACCCACACCAATTAATGTTTATGAAGAAGAAGAATAAACCTGTTGCTGCTGCTGTTATGTCTGTATTCACTGCTGTTGCTGTTGTACTTGTGATGATGTTGTACTTGTGATGATGCTACTTGTGATCTTCTGAAATGACCCATTGGCGACTTCATTACGCAGGGATAATGATTTTGCAGGTACCCCGAGAGGCCCTTGAGTTTACTGGAATGTCGATTAACTTCCGTTCCGGCAAATTCGGGTACTCCATATGTCCTATTTTCAGCAAAGGTCATGCTGAAATTTTCCGTGAATTTTATCATGACTTTGCCAAAAATAGGACATATGGGGTACTTGCGACTAATGCATGGGCCGGGGTATCTTAGTACTTAATTAAGTAGGATCAACTGCCACTTATGTTATACATATAGAAGTGTGATATCAACTCATAGTTATTACTAATGTCAGTTGCTCGTCATCGATAAACCCTAATATGGCAGGATGACCTACTAAAAAAGCCCATACCACATATTCTATTTGGATGGCCCTGCTAACCATTGACCATAAATACTTGAGATGGATGTAGCAGGCTTAAAGAAAGAAATGTTTTTAGGCCAACTCCACTGGGCCTGGCTGTAAATGCACAAGTGTGCATGACTAACAATATTCTATTGTAAAGCTAAAGAGGAAAGAGGAACCACTCATCCTAACCATTTTCTCTCAAAATTACCACTTCACTTCTTACTACTGAAAATCTTAGACCATCTCCATTCACCAATAGCTCAAACCAGTTCGAAGGGCGTGTTTTCACCACATTGTGGATTATCTTATTGGACCCAACGCAAGAGATGATGTAGTTTTGAATTATGAACGTAGGATATGTCGTCATCGGACGACGAAAGTCTCCCGGGGGAGTGCGGCTGGTGCCACGACGATCGAGGTCTGTGCGACATGCCTCACCTAGACGATGATCGGCGCTTCAACATTAAGCTCGAGGAGACCTTCGAAGTTGAAACGGTATACAATGACGACAAGTGTTATTTTCATAATTAAGCATGACTTCAACTATTTCAACGTGTAATTTTCATCTTTTACAATTCGAGTATAGCTTATCCCATGCCATGCAAGACGCTATGTCTTGGAGATGATGGATTTTGAAGACCATGAAATTTCTAAAACAAAGAAAATTCACCTAAGGACTCATCACGATATGGATTTTGAAGTAAATCTGTATAATTCTGGGAGCGTAACCCATTTTGGTTGCAAAAATTGGGAAGCATTTTGCAAGATGTATGGTTTTGACACTAGTAGAAAAAGGGGCTTTGGTCCAGCCAGAAAAGAGCATTAATCCCGGTTGCATTACGAAGCGGGACTAATGTGAGCATTAGTCCCAGTTCAAGCGGCGAGGGCACCATACAGGCATTACTCCCGGTTCAAATGGAACCTTTAGTCCCGGTTCATGGCACGAACCGGTACTAAAGGGTGCGATGCCCATTAGTACCGGTTCGTGGCACGAACCGGTAACCTTTAGTACCAGTCCGTGCCATGAACCGGTACTAATGGGGTTGAGAACTTTAGTACCGGTTCGTGCCACGAACCAGTACTAATGGTGCAATTTTCAAATCCTACTCCCCCCAGGTGCATCGCCTTTTCAGTTTTGTAAAAAGCAAAAGAAAATGATAGAAACTTCAAAATTTAAAATCCTTCGAGAGGTAGTTATGTTACTACATCTACTAGTTAGGAAAATTTAAAAACTTACATTTGGACATGTTTTGCAAAAAAATGTAGGGAAAATGTAAAACGACTATAACTTTTACATACGATGTCGGAAGAAAACGTATAATATATCAAAATGTTCGGAATGAAAATCCGCATCCGATGGAGACTGCCTACGGCCTGTTTGCAAATTTTTAGAATCCTCAAATTCTAAAAGGAAAAAAAGTTATGCTCAAATTTCAGTTTTTTTGAATTTTTGTTAAATCTAGTCAAACTATGGTCAAACTACTTATTCAAGAAGTATTAGTGTTACTAAATAATTATTCAAGAATATTAGTGTTACTAAATAATTATTTCAGTTTTTTTAAATTTTGGTCAACTATGGTCAAACTGTGGTCAAACTACTTATTCAAGAAATATTAGTGTTACTAAATAATTATTGATTTTTAGAACAATAGTTTCAAACTCAAACAGTGAAATGTGTGACTTCATGCTCAAGCTAAATTCCCGAGGGTTAATAGGATTGTCATCTTACTATTGTTAGGAAAACAACAAGTGCAGACTTGGAAACGAGGGAGAATAGAACCCGAAAGTTAAGCTTGCTCAGGCTGGAGTAGTGAGAGGATGGGTGACCGTTCGAGAAGTTAGATGATTTGGAATGATGAGGGGTGATTAGAGATTAAAGGTTTAAATTGAGCAGTGATGAGGGGTGATTAGAGATTAGAGGTTAAAATAATTCCGAAATTTGAAATTCAAAAAAAATAAAAAAAATTCAATTTTTTTTTCAAAAAAAAATCATAAAATATCCTTTAGTACCGGTTGGTGTTACCAACCGGGACTAAAGGTGGACCTCCAGGCAACGGCGACGTGGAGGGCCTTTAGTCCCGGTTCCAGTTAGAACCGGGACTAAAGGGGGAGGCTTTAGTACCGACCCTTTAGTCCCGGTTCCAGAACCGGGACTAAAGGCCCTTATGAACCGGGACTAACACTAGTAGAAAACAGGGCTTTGGTCCAGGCCAGGTCAGCCCATTAGTCCCGGTTCAGTCCAGAACCGGGACCAATGGGGGCATTGGTCCCGATTCGTGAGCCCAGGGGGCCGGCCAGGCCACGTGGGCCATTGGTCCCGGTTCATCTGGACCTTTTGGTCCCGGTTGGTGGGATGAACCGGGACCAATGGGCCTCGCTCCTGGCCCACCACCATTGGTCCCGGTTGGTGGCTTGAACCGGGACCAAAGGCTCCCCTTTAGTCCCGGTTCATGTCACCAACCGGGACTAATGAGGTGCCTATATATACCCCTCGCTCGCGAGCAAAGCACCCCAGTGCTCTATTTTTCTCTGGCCGAGGGGGAGAGGGCTTGGTGGTGCTCTAGCTCACCTCCTATGCACACAAGGTGTTCGATGGAATGCCCGAGCCACACTACTTAAGCTTTCTCCTCTACAAGCTCGACCTCCAAGCTCCATTTTCCATAATATTTGTCTAGGTTTAGCGGTCCGTCACGCCCCGTCCCCGTCTTCACCGCCGTCGATCACCCACGCCGAGCTCATCGCCGGCACCACCGTGGTGAGCCTCTTGTTCTTATCTTCTTTCTGAAAGGAAAAATATTCTTACTTGTATGTTTACATAGATACTTGTATTATTTTCTTACTTTTATTATTGCATCTTATATAGTGTGATGGTTTTGGTATCCGCCCCCGTCGGCCCTCGTCCTGTCTATGATTCGGATGTGGTATATATATTATCTTTATAACTATTGGTTCATTTATTGTTTATGAAAATTATGCCGACCAACGTGACATAAATTTTATTTATGTAGGATGTATGTGAATCGGAAATGCCAACCGACCCTATTGTCGAGAGGTTAAATTTAGTTGAAGAAGAAAACAATTTGTTGAAGGAAAAAATAAAAAAAATTGAGGAGGAGAAGATGATATTGGAGTTGCATGTTGCGGATGTCGTCGATGATCACAAGATCAAGATGGATGCAATGCGCTTGAAGATTAGAAAGATTAGAAAATATGTCATTCATACCGAGGCTTGGTATCATTATGCCGTTGGATCAAATTGTTACCTTGGTTGCGATTATGATCGCATTTGTTTTCGCATTGAAATGTTTTACATAGTTTCAATGTATGTTTTAATTAATTAGATGCTCTGGAGAGCTATATGTTGTTATATGAGAACTATGTATGCACTTTGGTTTTAATGTGATGATGAACTTCTATTAATTTGGACACTTAATTATATATAATGCACGCAGATGAACCGGCAATGGATGTACGGTGATAGACGCACGTGCGAGTACATTAAGGGCGTGCATGAGTTTCTCGATGCGGCTGAGGCAAACAAGCAGAATGGTTTCATGTGTTGTCCATGCACTGAATGTGGGAATACGAGGTCTTACTCTAACCGGAAAATCCTTCACTCCCACCTGCTTTACAAGGGTTTCATGCCACACTATAATGTTTGGACGAGGCACGGAGAAATAGGGGTTATGATGGAAGACGGCGAAGAAGAAGAGTACGATGACAACTATGTGCCCCCTGAATACGGTGATGTTGCAACGGGGGGAGCTGGTGAAGATCAAGAGGAACCAGACGATGTGCCCAATGATGCTACAACAGGTGAAGCTGCTGAAGATCAAGAGGAACCAGACGATGTGCCCGATGATGATGATCTCCGCCGGGTCATTGTCGATGCAAGGACGCAATGCGAAAGTCAAAAGGAGAAGCTGAAGTTTGATCGCATGTTAGAGGATCACAAAAATGGGTTATACCCCAATTGCGAAGATGGCAACACAAAGCTCGGTACCATACTGGAATTGCTGCAGTGGAAGGCAGAGAATGCTGTGGCTGACAAAGGATTTGAGAAGCTACTGAAAATATTGAAGAAGAAGCTTCCAAAGGATAATGAATTGCCCGACAGTACATACGCAACAAAGAAGGTCGTATGCCCTCTAGGATTGGAGGTGGAGAAGATACATGCATGCCCTAATGACTGCATCCTCTACCGCGGTGCATACAAGGATCTGAACGCATGCCCGGTATGCGGTGTATTGCGGTATAAGATCAGACGAGATGACCCTGGTGATGTTGACGGCAAGCCCCCCAGGAAGAGGGTTCCTGCGAAGGTGATGTAGTATGCTCCTATAATACCACGGTTGAAATGTCTGTTCAGAAACGAAAAGCATGCCAAGTTGATGCGATGGCACAGTGAGAACCGAAAGAAAGATGGGAAGTTGAGAGCACCCACTGACGGGTCACAGTGGAGAAAAATCGAGCGAAAGTACTGGGATGAGTTTGCAAAGGACCCAAGGAATGTATGGTTTGCTTTAAGCGCGGATGGCATTAATCCTTTCGGGGAGCAGAGCAGCAATCACAACACCTGGCCGGTGACTCTATGTATGTATAACCTTCCTCCTTGGATGTGCATGAAGCGGAAGTTCATTATGATGCCAGTTCTCATCCAAGGCCCTAAGCAACCCGACAACGACATTGATGTGTACCTAAGGCCATTAGTTGAAGAACTTTTACAGCCGTGGAATGGAAACGGTGTACGTACGTGGGATGAGCACAGACAGGAGGAATTTAACCTTAAGGCGTTGCTGTTCGTGACCATCAACGATTGGCCCGCTCTCAGTAACCTTTCAAGACAGACAAACAAAGGATACCACGCATGCACGCACTGTTTAGATGACACTGAAAGTATATACCTGGACAAATGCAGGAAGAATGTGTACCTGGGCCATCGTCGATTTCTTCCGACCAACCATCAATGTCGAAAGAAAGGCAAGCATTTCAAAGGCGAGGCAGATCACCGGAAGAAGCCCGCCATGCGCATCGGTGATCACGTGCTTGCTATGGTCAATGATTTACACTACGTAATCTTTGGAAAGGGTCTCGGTGGACTAGCTGTTCCGAATGACGCTGAGGGACACGCACCCATGTGGAAGAAGAAATCTATATTTTGGGACCTACCCTACTGGAATGACCTAGAGGTCCGCTCCTCAATCGACGTGATGCACGTGACGAAGAACCTTTGCGTGAACCTGCTAGGCTTCTTGGGCGTGTATGGGAAGACAAAAGATACACCTGAGGCATGGGAGGACCTGCAACGTTTGCACGAAAAATAGGCATGCCTCCGAAGCAGTATAAAGGTCCTACAAGCTACGCTCTTACGAAAGAAGAGAAAGAAATCTTCTTTGAATGCCTGCTCAGTATGAAGGTCACGACTGGCTTCTCGTCGAATATAAAGGGAATAATAAATATGCCAGAGAAAAAGTTTCAGAACCTAAAGTCTCATGACTGCCACGTGATTATGACGCAACTGCTTCCGGTTGCATTGAGGGGGCTTCTACCGAAAAACGTCCGATTAGCCATTGTGAAGCTATGTGCATTCCTCAATGCAATCTCTCAGAAGGTGATCGATCCAGAAATCGTACCAAGGCTAAGGAGTGATGTGGCGCAATGTCTTGTCAGTTTCGAGCTGGTGTTCCCACCATCCTTCTTCAATATCATGACGCACGTCCTAGTTCATCTAGTCGACGAGATTGTCATCCTGGGGCCCATATTTCTACACAATATGTTCCCCTTTGAGAGGTTCATGGGAGTCCTAAAGAAATATGTCTGTAACCGCGCTAGGCCAGAAGGAAGCATCTCCATGGGCCATCAAACAGAGGATGTTATCGGGTTTTGTGTTGACTTCATTCCTGGCCTTCAGAAGATAGGTCTCCCTAAATCGCGGTATGAGGGGAGGCTGACTGGAAAAGGCACTCTTGGAAGAGACTCAATAATATGCAGGGACGGATATTCTTGGTCTCAAGCACACTACATAGTTCTACAGAACTCTACCTTGGTGACCCCATATGTCGTTGAACACAAGAACAGTCTGCGCTCCAAACACCTGGAGCAGTGCGACGACTGGATTACATGTGAACACATCAGGACTTTCAGCAGTTGGTTGGAAACACGTCTCAGAGGTGACAACACAAGAATAGAGGACTGCGCGGGCTTCAACGCCCACGTCACTTGTGGGACGTGGATGTAGTGTCCGACACCGACGGCCACATGTATCTCACACCCACGATACTTGCTATTTAGGGTTTCCTCTACCGCTCGGTGACCCTCGACGACCCTCGTTCCCGATAAAAAAAGAGGAAGAAGAAGAAAAAAAGAGGAGAAGAAAGAATAGAGGAGTAAGACTCCTCTATTCTTTCTTCTCCTCTTTTTTGTTCTTCCTCTTCTTTTTTTATCCTTGAAGCATTGTCGAGGCCACCCCAAACCCTAGAGAAGCAGCGTCGAGGCCACCCCAAACCCTAGAGAAGCAGCGTCGAGGCCACTAATTAATATTAGTTCTACGTTTGCCACTAATATATCCATCTGTCATGTTTGAATAATAATTGCCATGTTGTCATTATTTGTAGAAACTATGGACACCACCCGAGACGAAGTACAAGAAGAGTTGTTGGGGGACATAATCGCACGAGGAAGTGATGTCGTCATCTCGTTGTTTCTCAACGACAGCGATGGTCTGGAAGCAGCTGGCTATGATTATGATGGCTCCGGTGACCTAATGCCGGTGCAAGAAGGAGACCGTGAGGACGGCTCCGGTGACCCAATGCCGGTGCAAGAAGGAGACCGTGATGACGTCTCCGGTGACCGAACCGAGTCCGACCAGGTATATATATTAGTTAAGCTTCTGCTGACTAGCTAATTGATGCATTCATTGTTTTGGTATGTACACATATTAATTAAGTCTTTATTCTTTTTTCTAGCCCTCTGGGTCGAGCACAACTTCGGTAAAGAGACGAGGCCCGAAGAAAAAGTTGAGCTCGGATGAAAAGTTTGAGATCATAGCAATCGCGCCCGACGGCCAACCGATTGAACCCCTCCGGACAAAGAGCGCATTTGTTGCTCAGTGCGGGGTTTTGGTTAGGGACAAGATCCCGATCAGCATCCAGCAATGGTTAAAGCCGGCTACAGAAGACCCTGAGGTGTCTTATGTCAATGATATGCAAAAAACTGATCTTTGGACTGAGCTGAAGTCAAATTTCACCCTACTGCCAAAGGATGATCCAGAGAAGCCAGTTAAAGAGAAATTAATCAAGTCTTTTGCTCTTAAGAGGATGGTAGAACTATTCAGGAGGTGGAAGAAAGAGCTGAATAAGTTTGTCGAAAATAAAGAGACACCAGAATTCAAGGGCAGATATGAGAAGATCAGAGATCACTGGCCCGCATTTGTGGCCCACAAGACATCGGAAAAGAGTAAGAAGATGTCGGCGACAAACAAGCAAAATGCTGCGAAGAAGAAGCATCACCATCGCACGGGGTCAGGTGGCTACCTCGTAGCCTGGCCTAAGTGGGCCAAGACTGAGAATGATCTGGTTGATAAAGGGATCGAACTAGAGACAATTAACTGGCCAGACCGTTGCCGGACTTGGTTCTTCGGGGCTGGCGGAACCTTGGACCCTGTAACAGGGAAGTGCATTTGGACGAACGATCAAATGGACATACCAGTCAGGAAGCTTCAGTAGTATATCGAAGCAACGCAGCAAGGGACGTTCTTTCCAGACAGAGAGAACGACGAGCTCACAATGGCCCTCTGGAATCCTGATCACCCTGGACGGACACGAGGCACGCCAGGCTCCATTCCGTGGAAGGTTGGGTTTCCGGACACAGGCGGTTACAAATCCCAGGAGAGGAGGAAAAAATTGCAGCAGACCCAAATGCAGGCGCTGCAAGTAAGGGTACAAGCGATAGAGGAACGAGAAGCAAATTGCAGCAAACGTACGGCCGAAGCTTCCCCCGAAGCTACCCCACCATCTCAGCGGAGAAGCAGCGTGGCTTCCACCGAGCTGCTTCAGCCGGAGCATGCCTTGACGGCTCCTGCCAGCTATCCCGTGGATGCTATCACGGAGTCTCAAAATTGCCACCTTATGACGCAATGGATGAATTTGAAGGACAAGGCGGCTGTTGGCTCTGTTTATCCTACTGAACCCGACGCAACTTTTCACCGCCGGCCGATTCCAGAAGGATATGCTAGGGTGATGGTGGATGAAATAACGGAGGGATTTGAGGACCTCCGACTTGACCACCCTACCGGTGAAGGGGAGACTAGGCTGGGGTCTGCTCTGAAGACTCCATGCCTATGGCGGAAGGAGCTCATCAACCTTCCGAACTGGACGCCTCCGCCTCCTCCTCCTCCTCCTTCGGTAAGTCAGGGCACTCTGCCTCCTCCACCGCCTCCTCCTCCGGCAAGTCAGGGCACCCCACCTCCTCCTCCAGCGAGTGACGATCAGGGCACTCGACCGGCTCCTTCTCCGGCGCGTGGCGGCACTCCGCCTACGCCGACGCGCCCGAGCAGCTAGCCTCCTCCTTCTCCGCCTCGTCAGCAAGGGCAGAAGAGACCTGCCGCCGCTCCGGCTGCTCCGGCACGTCGTAGTCCTTCTCCTCCGCCTCGTAAGCAAGTAAAAAAGACAACCGCTCCATCTTCTTTGCCGGCATCTAGCAGTACAACCAGAGGCGGGAGGACATACAGATTCGGTCCTTCTCTGAAGACTCCAGAGAAGTTACCATACAAGAGGACCCCGGAGGAGAACGCCGAGATCGCGCGAGAAGAATTGAGGAACTTCTTTGAAGGGGTGAAAGCAAAGAAACATCCACCTCCGGAGGAGAAGGTAGATCCGGTGAAAGCGAAGCGCACTCTAGCTGCCCTGACAAAACCACCCAAGTCTCCGCCGAAAGGAAACTACGAGCACATTATTGGAAAGGAATTTGCCGAAGCGGAGCGGTCGGGAAGTACTGTCAGTGATCAAAGGCTGAAAGAACGACGAGCTAGGAAACAAATTGCCCAGCTCGGCGAACAAGCGAAGCAATCGTGCCCCCCGCTCAAGGTGCCTAGCGACAACGTCGCTAATGATCCAAGGATGGTGCCCGGTTATAGCAATCTTGGCGATTACTTGCCCGACGATGTACATTATGAACCCATGGAGGTGCAGATACAAAGATACGAGTACGGGAAGCCTCTCGTCAAAGATGAAAGATCTCTATCAACGATGATGCGAAGATTGCATGATTGGTACTTGAAAATCTGCAGAGACTTTGGGGAGAGGAGTACTTTGTATGTGAAAGTTAAAAAGGAGCATGACCTCGTTGGAATTGAACTGTTGCCTGTTCCATTTGAGGAGTTCTTTCAGTTTTTCAATCAATTGGCCCTCGATAAAACAACGGTAACCTGCTACTGTCTGTAAGTAGTACTACTTCTGTCATTAAGTCTCTCTATATAGCTCAGCTCTTTCATTGCATGTATTTATAATCATCCTCACTATATTATGCAGATTGAAGATCGCTGAATTGAATAAAAGACAAGTCGGTGATATTGGGTTCATTAACACATATCTCATAGATGCAACTCAGGTTAAATTTCATGCCGCAGATACCGAGGCCAACTTTCTACGATCATTGGTAATAAATGAAAACAAAGATATAATACTCTTTCCTTACAACTTCAAGTGAGTGTTACTGTCTTGTGCGTATTCGGTTTCCCTTATATATTAGTCAAGGTTATAGTAATGTAATTGATGAGTTATGCATGTGTGTGCAGTTACCACTATATTCTCCTAGAGATTAAGCTTGAGCAGGGACTAGTAACTGTCTTAGACTCAAGACGAAAAGATCCCCAGGACTATGCGGACATGACTCAAATGCTCGAGAAGTAAGTTAAATCGATCATTATCCACCATATCAGCAACTTTGTTCATTTCCTGATATATCAAGTAATTGTTTTCTTTGTCTGGCAGGGTTTGGAAAAAATTCTCCAAAAAAGCTCCAGGACTCCCGAAGAAGCTGCAATTTAGACACCCGAAAGTAAGTACTATAGTAGCATGTTTCGCGCATCTCCTATTGATTTGGCATTCTTGTTTATCAGTTTGATTGACCTCTATTTCTTGTAAAGTGGTTGTGGCAAGAACAAGGGAATGATTTCTGTGGATACTACGTTTGCGAGTCCATCCGCCACACGACCTGTGAGCGAGGCTACACTGACGAACAATATGAAGTACGTAAATAACAACATTCACAATTTTATTTTATTACCATCATTTGTGTTGAGTTTCATTCATTCATATATATATGTATTGACCCCCTTCTTCAAATTAGATGTTTCGGAAGCGGGATGAACTCCTAGCACCAGCTCGCATGCGAGCAATTCAAGAGGAATTGGCGGCATTCTTTCTTGACCACGTGATCGCTAGAGACGGAGAATACTATGTGGACCATCAGTCCGTATGATTATATTTGTAAGAGATAATTGTTATATATATGTAGCCGGTAGTGTCGGATAGATATACGAGAACTTGTTGTTCGGCCAATCTCTCGGAGAAGGAGAGGTGGTCGATATCACTTCTCTCTGTATGCATATATGTTCATGACGATCTTCTATTTCCTTCGTTTGCTTACTAGCTAGCTAGCGTGTCTAGTCCTCTCTATACGTATGTATAGTACGTAGCGTTGACCAAGCACGGACATAAGAGAGGACACTTCTCTCTATTAATTATAGCT
>NC_041384.1:698690308-698692876 GCF_002162155.2 Triticum dicoccoides
AAAACCCCAGCCACAGAAATGCTGACGCGTGGATGCCTATTGGTCCCGGTTGGTGCCACCAACCGGGACCAAAGGGTCTCCTGCCTGGGCTCCGCGCACAGGTCACGTGGAGGCCCATCAGTCCCGGTTCTGGATTGAACCGGGACTAAAGGGACAGGGCATTAGTACCGACCCTTTAGTCCCGGTTCAGGAACCGGGACAAAAGGCCCTTACGAACCGGGACAACATGCCCTTTTTCTACCAGTGTAAAGGCCCTTTTTCTACTAGTGTGATGAGGGTATGCTCCTAAAATCGAGCAAGACAATATGGACATTTGGGTCCTTGTTGATACACCTCCAATTCTACCGCTATGTGAGTTTCTCAAACATAGTTATTAGCTAATTTATATTATTTATTTCAAAATACTTGACAACTTATTTCCATTGACAGCTTATTTTTATTGTTCAAAGAATGTGCGGGAGATGGTAGACAAAACCCACTACACCGATGGCTCCGAATTAACAACTTACAAGGAGAAAAATCATCTGGTCGGATTTTGTACTGACATTGAGAATTACAATATCTACAATCAAACTCCTCAACATTATGGTCAATACATGCCAATAGTGCATGTGTTCAACTACGGTAACTACCATGGAGATACCCTGGTAAGATTTTTTACTATTACGACATCCGTGCATTTTTTGCATACTTCTAAAACTAGTACATCATTGCTAACTATGAAGTTATTACTATGTTTTTCAACAGATAATCCCAGAGAATTGTGTGCCTCATTTGATGTATCAGAAAGGTAGTCTTAATGTTTTGAACATACAGCCAGGTCATCCTACGAATCTCAACTGTTCATACGAGATTTCGAAAAGAAGTGGAGACATGAAAAATCAAAGAATGGAAAAAATGTATGGACAGCCGTAAGGAGGTTCTTGGAAGCAAAAGGAAGCGAAACGCAAGAATTGGAGACAAGATGATCTCCATTCTCCATAATGGAGAGTCAGGGTCTATATTGTTTTATACTATTTTACCTTAAATAGGGTATTTAGGTCCTGCCTAATACTGATGATCATGTGCTAAGAACAATTAAGTAGGGTTGGTTCGATGACTATCAAGATGATGATCGTATGACTTGTTATTAATAACGAGTAGAAGTTGTATGATGATGATTAGTAGGACTTGTTAGGATTAGTATTACTTCCGACAAACTCGCTACTCGCGGTCTCGAGACTTGTAATGTTCTATCTTTGTTCGGTCTTTTGAATTCGGAGACTAATATGATGAATTGTATTCGGAGACTAATCTTCTATTGTATTCGATGAATCTGTTGTTGCTGTGTGGTGCTAGCTATATTCTGTCTAATAATATATTTTGTAACCTGTGAAAATATCAGAAAAGAAAAAAAAATCCCTAATATTCATACTAGTGGCGCACCACCACATAGTGCGCCATTAGTAAGCCAGAGCACACTAATGGCACATCATCCACCAATGCGCCATTAGTATGCCAAAGCACATGGGTAAATATGGCCCCTGAAAGGCATACTAATGGCGCACCGTGGGCTATACTAATGGCACACTGCATGGTGCGTCATTAGTATACCAGATACTAATGGCGCATGGCGTGCTAGTAGTGGCGCACCTGTAGTGCGCCATTAGTAGGCAAAACAGGTGCGCCACTAATAGGCCTTTTCCTAGTAGTGAGAGTCGCAATCCCCAGTTCATAACATAGCTTGAAATGTTTACAACCATGTACTACTGGAAGCAACTTAAGATTAAACTCTGGATTGCATTAGATCATGACACACACTTTTCCTTTCATAACATAGGTTCAAACGTGTACAACCTTCTATGCCATATAAAAAAAGGAAATTAACATCTCGCCGCATTATGTGGTCTCATTCTGATCTACATCTTGTGTTGCCATTCCTTCATCTCGCATTGCATCCTCACCCATAATGTATGTTGTGAAACCTCTCCCAGAATATATCCAATCATTAAATACATCACAATTACTCTATTTTGAAGGGCTTGGTGGGTGAGCAATATCTGAAGCCTCATCATCAGATGAAATATCTTCGATCTTCAGTGGTAACCTAGCCTCAGCGAGCATGCTTTGCAACCTAGGCTCCAAGTTGAGATTCATCAAGTTTCCTACACATGACCTCAGTACAGATTTTCCTATGTTCTTGGAATCATGAGTAATAGCAAATTTGATTTCCCGTGCAGCATTCTTTGTCTCACATAAGCCCTGCAAGTGACAAAACAAATATTAAATCAAGAGACTGACCTTAATACAAAAAAATACAATGAACGTTTTGCACACACTTACAATGCGAGCCGGTGGCGGGCCGCTAGGCATGTAGCCAGTCCATTCCATGCTATCTCGACGATATGGGATAGGCTTATCTAATCCTCCTAAGCATTGAGAACTGAAGAATACTGTCAGTGGCGGAGCTAGGCAGGAATCTCAGGAGGAGCCAAAAGCCAAAACATGAACAATTAAGAGGGCAAAGATTGATCTTTTTCTTATCTAATCCTTGCACAGTAATTTTTCTTCACTATTTTGCCTAATGCG
>NC_041384.1:698693121-698754963 GCF_002162155.2 Triticum dicoccoides
GCCCCTAAGCTCCGCCACTGAAAACTGTGTACATACCGTTTTGTTGGAACCAATGTCCGTAGTTGGGTAAACAAGCTTACCGAAGGGAATATCCTCTAGCACTAATCTCGCTTGAACTCAGTTATACTCTTGAACATAGTTGGCTTGGATTTCTTTCCCTGCAAAATGCTTAGTTTTTCGCAATTTGCGAATCTCTACCTCATCACACGAAGAACAAGGTGGAATGGTCTGGCTTAACCCAAACTGCCGCATCACCCTTTCTCGATAGTGGAACTCTACAATTCAAAAATGGATTAGTGGTACTCTAGCAAACCACCAATCAGCATCGATAATAAATCACTGAAACATCCAACTGTACCCATTGCTAGCAATGGTTGCTTCTGCCAAATTGGATGAGAAACCAACTTAAATCAAATTAATGCATTTCATAACAAACCACCACAACTCGAGGATTGTCAAATACAGTGAAGCATTAGTCTAACTGTGAATTCATCGGCTATGAAAGGGTTGCAATGAAGTCCAATTGTTAATTCTTTAGCTGGGGGTTGCTTACTTGCTTCCAAAATTGCATGACACACAGCTGCAGACGCCTAGGAGAGCAAGAAGGGTGGAGACAAAGGGCTCACGATGATGCAGTCGTAGTCAGCATCGCCGGACGCAGCAACGTTGGTGGTGGGTGGGCCGTCCTTGGTGTGGAGGATACAACGGACGTTGGCGGAGTCTGACGAAGCAGCCGCAAGCGAAAGGCGATGAGGGGGGATGCAGGAGCACCATTACCGGCGGCTGGTTAGCGGCGGCGCCGCCTACCTGCGGCGACGAGGAGGTGCTCGAGGGGAATAAGTTAAATAGAATATTATGGCTGCCAGTTTAGGGGATTTGGGATTGGGGCATAACAAAACACAGGACGCTACTAACAATAGCGTTCACACCTGGGCGTTGTTGGCAACAGCGGCCCGGCCTAGACGCTATTAATCGCAGCGTCCTTTCTATTTTCACAATTTTCAGCGGCTCTTTATCAGTTGCGTAATTACAAAATTAATATTTATTACTAATAAAAAATCGATAGCTAGGTGATGCAGAGGTACTTCCTCCGCCCGAAAATACTTGTCATCAAAATGGATAAAAATGATGTACCTAGAACTACTATACGTCTAGACACATCCCTTTTTATTCATTTTGATGACAAATATTTCCGGACGGAGGGAGTAATATATATTGATCGTCCATGGCTGGCTGATCGCTCCATGACATACTAGAGCACGTAGCGTAGGTAGCAATACATAGTACTACCTCCGTTTCAGTTTACAAGTCCTGCACGTATATCTAGGTTGTCAATTTTATCACTTAATATAAACTATATAACACAAAAAATTATACCTTTTGAAAGTAGAAACTCCGAAGTTTATGTTGGTATATTTCTTGTAATATATGACTTGTATTAGGTTGGTTAAATTGACGACCTAGGGGTACGCGCACGCCCTGTAAACTGAGAGAGAGGTAGTACCAAATTAATTAAATTAAATTAAATGCATCTTTGATTCACAAAAGAAGAAATTAATGCATCTTCAACCAAACAACAGCCCAAACATATGTAGTCACACCAATCATTTTCTCCTCTTGTACATTCAGTTTACACATCTAGTATATGCCATCATAATTGACACTGCCTGTCTACCAATGCCAGTGGCCCAGCAAAAGAAGAATGTGAGTGACCTTGTATTTGACTACCAGCGCCACAATTCATCTAATGATCATACTATGTGAAATTTTAGTAGTTTATTTCCAAACCAACCAACAGCTACCACGGCAATCATACTCTTTCCACCATCTTCTTCTGCAGGTTCTGTATGGATACATGCCATCACAATACCTAACTGCTGACAAGACGATACCTAGTACGCATTACACTAGCTTATACATACATACCACCACCTTATATTTTCTACTGTACTTACCATCATGTCATCAGCTTAACGACTACCATCATGTCAGCAAAGGAATTGCGAGGCAGCAACCAATCTCGAGGACTCAACACTTTACTACTTCATGGACTCCACTCTCTAGAATTAAGACTCAGCTAATCTCTCTCTACCCAGGCTGTCCGTGCAACACATATATCTTTTCCACTCTTGTGAATCATATGCCCGCCTAATCGACTTCCAGAGATGTATATAAAGCAACAAGAGCCAAATGAACGTCTACTCTGCGTCGCTTCCAGATGAAACAAACTCCTCTACCAGCTCAAATGCATCGATCTCCGCGAAGTAGGCCCTCCGCTCCTTGATGAAATCCTCGCTCGGTACCAGGGACTCATCGCAACTCATCTCCTCCATCTGCAGCTGCTCTTTCCCGCTGCTGCCTGTTACCTATAATTCATTCATTCATGCACACATAGCAGCGACAAAATAAGATAAGAGACTTCACCTTCTTTTCTTCTAGTAAAACCAAAGGCAGTTCCACAAATGGAGAAATAAGCAGGGAGGGACCTCATAATTTCCACAACAAGGCCTGCTAGATATATTTACCTTGCTTGTCTTTTTTCTGGGAGGCAAAGATGCCCCAGGCAGCTCGTCTCCAGTCTTCAGCCCTGTTTTACTGGAGGCATACAAGGGGGAGATCAAAGGCTCTGTGCGCGGCTGCTCTTCCCTTGTTACCTAAAATTCATGCAAACACCACAGCGACGTAATAAGATAGGAGTTCACCTTCTTTTCAAAATAAACCAAAGGCAGTTTCATGAACGGGGAAAGGTCCGCAGGGTAGTAACACAGGGAGGGCTGCTAGATGCCAAATAAAAATTGGACATGATAATACTTGAGCAGAAAGCTCATATATACATACCTTCATTATCTTTTTGCTGGGAGGTGTTGATGCCCCAGGCAGCACGTCTCCACTAGTCTTCGCCTTTGTTTTACTAGAGGCATACAAGGGGGAGATCAAAGACTCTGTGCGCGGCTGCTCTTTCCTTGTTATCTGAAATCCAGGCACAGCAGCGAGGCAATAAGAAAGAGTTCATGTTACCAGACTATCACGAATGGGGAAAGACCCGCTGGGTGGCAAACAGGGAGGGATCTCATAATTTCCATATGCAAACAGTTAACACACTGATTGCTGAGCAGAAACCTGACATATGTGCATATACCTTCCTTGTGTTTTTGCTAGGAGGAGATGACGTCCCAGGTAGCACGCCTCCAGTCTTCACCTTAGGTTTACTGGAGGTATGCAAGGGAGAGATCAATCAATCAATATGAAATAATCATTATAACTTGCTATTTGGAATTGTGGTCTGTGTTCAGCGTTACACATACAGAGTTTCCCACGGAGGAGCAGCAGGAAAAAAAAGTGGAACAAACGAATGGATCTTTTAGTAAACATGAGGTGGAGCAGACTAAATCTAGAATACTAGATGGTTTTAAGTGTAATAATGCCCACCCACAGTTCTAAAAATGATGTAATGCATTCCCAATATTCGTCGAGTAAGTGCAGGAACAGTCTATGGAAATCATGGTGAGTGGAGTGCTGATGTACAACATACCTGATCTTTTGAATCTTGTTTAGATGAGTATTGGAACTTTGAAGCTCCCTTGTGGATTTATCCTTGCCCTTAGTCGTAGAAACTAGTGCCAGAAAAGAGAATCAAATCAAATAAAGGAACTCACAGTAATTAATTACTGGCAAAAAAAGGAAATCAAATGAAATAAAGGAACAAATCAAAGTTCTCTCGTTACTAGGAGCAAACTGGGAACAGACATAGTGAACTTGGCTAGCAAGTGTGGAGTTCTCCTATTCTTTGACCAGATGACCATTTCCACAATTGCGTCGCGTGAACGTTCTCTTACAAAAAATATCCATTCTCAATTTCTTTCGTCGTGGAAACTAGTACATATGCCTTTTTCTTCTTTCCAATATAAAGAAACAGAAGGCGCAATATTACTTACTGTCAGTGAAGTTAAGAAAGGGAGGAATAGTTTTCACATGACAACAGAGAAGAAAGACTAGTGACAGATATCCATTTTCTGCAGAGCATTCCGGTAACATTGGGCAACAGAAGCGGTTGCCTTGGAGCGGAGCACGGGTGAGAGCATCCACGTACAGCATGCCTAGTTGCTTCAGCTTAGCACAGATTAAACTAGGGCTGGGATTATCAAATTAGTAGAGGAGAACAAATTAGAGTAGCCTGAATGGGCAGTGAATGGATAATTAAGCATGCCAATATTACTGGTAGGATGAAATTAAGGAGCAGCGGCGGTTGTTGGCGGGGATGGGATGGAGGATCCATCAGCATTCAGCATTCAGCATCAGCACCCCCTAGGCTAGGTTAGGGTAGGAACAGGCAAGCCAGTGATTCCCGAATCCAGCGAAACCCTAGCTACTAAGCTGGCTCTTAATGAATAAGCAAGGGAAGGGAGAGGTTGCTCTGCTCACCGGAGAGGGCCGCGGGCGGAGGAGGCGTGGGGATGCGGGGAACGGTGGAGGAGCCAATGCTGCTGGCGCTGCTGGCGGGGCTCGTGCGGTGCTGGGGATTGCGCTTCAGGCGGGTGATGGGGGAGGTGGCGGAGGAGAGGTTCGTGAGGTCGGCGAGGGGCAGCCGCCGGCGCGAGCGCCGCAGCAGCATCTCGTCGCCTCCTCCGGCTCCGGCGACGGCGGCCATCACGCACCCACCTGCGCTTCCCCTCTCTCGCCGATGGGGTGGACTGGACTGGACTTTTTTTTTTTGAGACAAGACTGGACTGGACTGGACTGGACTGGAGGAGGAAACCAACATCGATATGGGCTTGGGCTTCAGGCCGAAAAATGGCCCACAAATCACAGACTCTGGCTCGCAAGGAGGTGGAGGTGCCAGCCGATCTGGGCCAGAATCCGTGCCGGATCCAGGTCATGCGGTTGCCGGCGTGTGGCTGTCCGTCGGAGTAGTGGGACGGAATTTCCTATTTGCCGCACGTTGGGGCAAATTTTCGCCCCAACGCACAGGCGATTAGGGCCGGCCCATTTCGTGACTGCACGCAAACCTTTCTGTTTCCGGTTTTGGAAATGTTCCACGGGTTTCCAGCCGGTTTATTTCGGGTTTGTGAACCATCTAGAAGATTCAGAACCATGTTTTCTTTCTTTTCCTTTTCCTTTCGTTTTTTAATGTTTTTTTCATTTTTATGTTTTTTCATAATCCTTTTTTATTTTCTTTCATTTTCATTTTCTTGTTCAAAAAATGTTCGAAAATTCAAAACATGTTTGCCTTTTCCAAAAATTTGTTCTTTTTTCATAAAATGTTCTAGTTTAGTAAAATTCAGAAATTCATCAAAGTTCAGGAAATTCATATTTCGTTCGTTTCTTTCAAAAATGTTCTAAAATTTAAAAAAATGTTCGTGCTTTTAAAAAATGATCAAAATTCAAAAAAGGATGTGCTTTCAAATTTCGTTCATAAATGCGAAAAATGATCACACTTTTAAAAATTGTTCGTGTACTATATGTTTTTATATTTTTCAACGTTATTTTATTTTGAAAAATGTGCAGAAATTTCAAGAAATATTCTTGCTTCTAAATATCGATCAATATTCAAAAAATATTGTGTTTTCAACTTTTGTTCATAAATACAAAAAATGTTCACATATTAAAAAAGTGTTCGGAATGTTTCTGCTAAAACACTTCACAACTTCTCAGAAACTGTTCCCTTTTTAAAAAAATGTTCATGTTTTAATTTTTTGTGTTTAAAAATATGTTCCCTTTTCAATAATTGTTCAAAAATTTCTAAAAATTGTTTGTGTTTTCAAATATTGTTCGGGAGTTTAAAAAATGTCCGCGTTTGCACAATTTTCATTTTGTTCGAAAAATGTTCCTGTTTTCAGAAAAAAAAGTGTTCGTTATTTTGGAAAGTGTTTCAATTCTGTAAAACAATTCGCAAATTTGAACAGTGTTTGCTTTCACAAAAAACTCGGTTTTTAAAAAACTGCTTTCAAAATTCCGAAATTAATTTGGATCTACGCTGCCTATTGGTTCTTATAGGTTGATGTCGCCTAATCAAAAAATCTCACTAGCTTAGCTGGTTGAGGCTCGTCGTTGGCAGCATGAGATCGCTGGATTGATTCACAGCGAAGTCGAACTTTTTTTGGAGCTATAGAGGTTCGCTGGTGGTCATGTGCCGGCCCAGTCAGAGGCCGCCTGTGTGAAACTACGTCTCTTCGCCGCAAAGAGCGGCACATAGGAGGTCCCTGGTGGGACGGCCACGGTCTGCGGCAGCCCATGTCTGCCCGGCTAGAGGTGGAAGCTGGCTCGGGGCTGCCAGTTCTTGGTCGTGCTGGAGGTGTAAGATTGGTTGTGTTCTCCTGCTCCTGCGCGTCTTTGGGTCACGCTCTCTCTGCTGTGGAAGGTGTTGGCGGGCCACGGCGGTGCAGCTTCGTTGGCAAGGCGCTGCCGTGGCGGCAGTGCGAGGCTTCATGGACGGTGCTACCCTAACCTGGAGGTGTGGAGATAGGAGGCCATACGGATGAAAACTCTGCTCGGTTTTTGTCGGGTCGGCGGCGATGGCATCCACGAGTGTCATTCCCCTTCTTGGCGACATCGTCGAGGTGCGTCGCCATTCCTCTCGCTCCTTTGGTGATGGTAGGTGTCTCCAGACGAAAGCCTAGATCGGCAGGATCGGCACGATGGCGACGTCTTCGATGTCGTCTCTCTGTTGGGAGCATCGTGTCGACGCGGTTTGGAGGTCCTACGATGTGCTTCTCCGGTGTTTGCCATTGTTCACGATCGATCTTCTGAGGGGCAATGTATGTCCATTGTTGGTGATTCCAAGACGACGCCTTCCTCGGGGCGAATCGAGTCCCGCCATTCTCTTGCCACCTCCTTTCGACATAAAGGGGGATGGTGCGTAGACAAGGATGATCGGTGGAGATGCTGTCTTTTGAAGGTGATCGACAGCGGCCGAGACGCGGCGAGGTTTTTCTGATATGGACATGCTCTTTTGCTTTGTAATTATGTTGTCGTTGGTGGTTGTCTTTGAACTAGCCCGAGTGTAGAGCAAGTGCTATCCTCATTGTTCGCAGCGGGTGATAGTTGTCTTGTATTGCAATTCTCTTCTTCTAAAGTTATGATACGCAATTTGCGTACTTCTGGAAAAAAAATCAACACCAGTGCTCGGCGACGACCAAAAATATGGACGGCGGCCGCGACTGCATCGGTGTCATCGGTGCTCGGCGACGACGACCTCTTCCGCGAGATCCTCCTCCGCCTCGGCTTCCCCAATTGCCTCGTCCGCGCCTCCCTCGTCTCCAAGCGGTGGCTCTTCCACGCGTCCGACCCGGCCTTCCTCCGCCTCTTCCGCGAGCGCCACCCACCCCGCCTCCTCGGCTTCTGCGTCAGCAACGACGACCGGTACCAGTTGGTGCAGCTCGAGCAGTCCCCGGAGCTTGCCGCTCTCTCACGCCGTGTGGCCTCCTCCTGCAACGACGCCTTCCGCTGCCGTGGGCTGGGTATCGGACACAGCCGGAACGGCCGCCTCGTCACTACGCTCTTCCACGGCGGTCAAGCGCTCCCTCCTCGCGCCGCAGCTCTCCGAGGAGTCCGAGTTGGCCCTCCCACCGATCCCGCCGCCCCACCGGGAGGAGCCCGCTCTAGGGGTGTTCAATAGGATTATCCTACCCGAGGATGGGAGCCGCGACTTCATCACCTTGGTATATCTGTGGCAGGTCCGGCGGAAAGTCCGTGCGGAAGTGTACGTGCTGGGATCCGGCGGTTGGGGCTTCCCTGCCACCGCAATGACAGAGGTCCCGAATCCTGCAGCCTTCCTTACAAAAATGCTTCCACCCGTCTGTGGCAAGGTTTTCATGGTGACCAGTTTTGGGTGCATCCTGGGTCTAGATTTGGCTGCGGCAAGGTTCCTCAAGCTCGAGCTCCCAGCTGAAATAGGGCGCAATTACATGCTCTCATCTGCCGAGGGTTCCGGGATATATCATGTCAATGCAGATGGGTTTCAGCTCAGTGTGTGGCTCCATCGGATGATGAGCAACAGCGATGGTGCCGGCGGCTGGCTGCTGGTGGACACATTTTGTGTCCGCGAGGCATACAGTTCTGCTGGTCACAATTGGGTTTGGATGCCACAAGATGGCGATTTTCTTGGTGTTGCTGCAGTTGGGGACAATGCCGAGTTTGTGTTCTTGGATTATGCGAGATATGGTGTTGTCCTTTAGGGCATCAACAATGCAGAGCGCTTACAGAGGCGCTTAATCGAGATATTTTTGATTTTTTTTACTTAGCGTCTTTGTTAGCATCGGGCTTCACAGCGCTAACAGAAATCTATAGACGCTAGAGGAATTAAAAAAGGAAATAAAGGTGTACGCTGGCGCATATCCTTCCAACGCATAGGTGACCAAGCGCCTGCCCAACAGAAAACAAATATACGCCCGCATCAGCCGTATTGAGCTGTTACGCTAGCGCCCGGCTCCAGCCTCAGCCCCCTCATGCGTAAAATTCTCGCTGAAGCGCCGGGGGAATCATCTGGCATCGACGCAAAGAAGAATCCCAAGATCGAACGGGAACGTAGCGTAACGGACAGGATTTTTCACCCTGGCGCCCACTCTTAGCGCCCCCGTTGTAGATGCCCTGATGTTCATCTGAGGAGCAGGGTGGTTGAGAAGGTGTATGAGCAGGCACCGTATCATCATGGTTTTTTTCGTCTGGGTTTGAGCCACATACATGTCTCTCCCTTTATGATGATCTGGCCGCCTATTTTCCCTGCACTGAAAAGGGACACAATCAAGAGCAATGATCCTGCTGTGCTTTGATCTTTGAACTATCATCGCTAGGTACGACTTCTACGATAGAAAGCTATGTTTCTCTGATGAGGTACAGAAATGTATGACCAATTAATATTATTCAGATGGGCTTGACTACATCTCATCTAGCTAGTGTATGCCATTTTATCGTGTTTTATTCTTTAGTATTTGTCACTACTCTGCAGTAAACATGTGTTGTCTTGTCTGCTATTTTGCCAATAAGTATGAGTAATAGGCTCCTACCTGGTTCCGAGATCATTAACAAATATTAAGCGAAGCAACTCAAATGTACAGATGTTCATGCCACGTCGTAGAACACTAGATTCTGCTGAACGTAAGTTGGATATTAAGAACCTCTGTTCATTTCACTGAAAAAATTCTGATGTTTGCAGAAGTGTATTGCAAGTTATCCAGCAGAAATACACCGAATCATCTAAGATTAACTGTGATGTGTATAGTACTTTGCTATTTATGTCTCTTCCTAAAACAGTAGATATTGCAGTCAATTGGTCATGTAAACTGGGTCTTAGAACCTCTGATAATCGTTTTATTCGTCCGGGTATGAACCATGGTATGAACCACATACATATCTCTCTCTTATGATGATCTGGCCTCCTAGTCCCCCTGCACTGAATGGGGGGCATGGTCAAGAGCAATGCTCCCCCCGTGCTTTGATCTTTGTACTATCGTCATTGGGTACAACTTCTATGATGGAAAGCTATGTTTCTCTTATGAGGTATGGAAATGTATGACCAATCAATATTATATTATTCAGATGGGCTTGAGTACATCTCATCTAGCTAGTGCATGCCTTTTTACCGTCTACTATTCTTTAGTACTCCCTCCGTCCCAAAATAAGTGACTTAACTTTGTACTAACTTTGTACTAAGTCACTTAATTTGGGACGGAGGGAGTATTTGTCACTACTCTGCAATCAACATGTGTTGTCCTATCTGCTATTTGGCCAATAAGTATGAGTAGGAATAATAGTCTGGTACTTAGTTCCCATTTTGATAGCAAATACTCCCTCCGTTCCATATACTTGTCGCTGATTTAGTACAACTTGTACTAAATCAGCGACAAGTAATATGGAACTGAGGTGTTAGAGTTATATTATAAGTTATGTACCCCTTTGTATTTATCCCGTTATATAAAGGGTTTCCTGTATATGTTTCATATCTGTACATGTATATATATCGGCCTATGGCCTCATGGGAATACAAGTTGCATATTCCTATCATGGTATTAGAGCTAGGTTAACTTTTTTGCACGCTGCAACTCGTGCGATTGATCCGTCTCTCCTCCCGATAGAGGCCGCAGCCTCGATCTCCTTGTCCCGCTCGGATCCCGTCCTGGATCGGATCGGGCCTCCTCTCCCGTTCTCGATCCTATAAGGATCGCTCGCAGCCCCTCCCCCGATCGATCGCTCGCAGCCCCTCCCCCGATCGAGAAGGACGCTCCTGCTCGAGCTCGCCCTTGTTCCGACTCGCACAGGCCCCTGCTAGATCCCGCCGCTGCCTCCAGCTGCCAGCCGCCCCTTGGTCTGGATCGACTGCCTGCTGCTCCCCCGATCCCGTCCTGTTGCCGATTGGAAGCTGGTGGTCTCGTCCCTGCTGCTCTCGTCGGATTCTGCTGATTTTGAATCTCTGCTAAAAAAAGAAAAAAAAGAAAAAAGAAGAAGATATGTCTGCTGCATCGGGCTATGTTGCTGTCCCTCGCTGTCCAGTGATTTTCGATGGTACTAACTATACCGAGTTCACTGGCTTTATGCGCATTCATATGCGTGGCATTCGTCTCTGGGGTGTTCTTTCTGGCGAGGTCTGCTGTCCGCCACGTCCGGTTCCTCCGGTGGCCCCTACTCCGCGACTCCACTGGTTCTTGCTCCGGATGCTAATCAGGCCGCCAAGGATGCGGCTAAGCTTGCTGATGAGGCTGCTGATCGTGCTTATGATGAGAAGGTTTTGGCTTATGAGGAGGCTCTTCAGATTTATCATGGTGCTCTGTCTGCTTACACCCAGTGGCTTGATGATGATGCTCGTGCTGCTGCTGTTCTCACTGCTAGTGTTCTGCCTCAGTTTGCTTCTGAGTTTCTGGGTCTTCCTACTGTCTTTGAGATGTGGACCCATCTTCGTCAGCGCTATCAGCCCTCTGGTGATGCCTTATACCTTTCTGTGGTCCGTCAGGAGCATGCTCTTCAGCAGGGTGACTCTACTGTTGATGACTTCTATGCACAGAGTTCTGCTATCTGGCGCCAGCTTGATTCTCTCCGCAGTGCCGGTTGTCGTACCTGCCCCTGTTGCCAGGCTGTCCAGGCCAATTTGGAGTTTCATCGCGTCTATGAGTTCCTGTCTCGGCTCCGTAAGGAGTTTGAGCCCCGGCGTGCTCAGTTGTTTGCTTGTGGCCGTATTTCTCTGATGGAGGCGCTTTCTGAGATTCGTGTTGAGGAGACTCGCTTACATGGTGCTGGTTTGCTGGAGGTTCCCTCTGTGCTCGCTACTCGTGCTCCTATGCCACCTGCTGCACCGACCCCTTCTCGCTCGAGTGCTCCGCCGCTCTTGCCCACTCCTTCTGGAGGCTCAGGTCGCCCCCATCCACATTGCGACTACTGCAACAATGATGTTCATCTTGAGTCTCAGTGCTACACGAAGAAGAAACACCTGCGCAAGGCGCGATCATCATCTTCAGGGACTTCGTCATCTACCTCGACAACTTCAGCCATTACTTTGACTGAGCAGGATATTCTGAGACTTAAGCGTCTGCTCGCGGCTTCAGGTTCTTCCTCGACGGGTACTGCTGGTTCTGTGACTGATGCTTCCCGCACTGAGCAATCACCCTCTACACAGTCAGGTACATCCCCATGGGTTCTGGACTCTGGACCTTCTTTTCATATGTCTTCTCATTCTTCCATTTTGTCCTCTCTTCGCTCGCTGGATTCTCCTGTTCATGTCCTCACCGCTGATGGTACTCCACTTTCTGTCATTAGTAGAGGCACTTTTACCACTCCTTACTCTGTTCCTGATGTTGCTCATGTTCCTCGACTCACCATGAATCTGTTTTCTGCTGGTCAACTTACTGATTCTGGTTGTCGCGTCATCCTTGACGTTGACTCTTGTTCTGTCCAGGACCGTCGCACGCACACTCTGGTTGGGGCTGGCCCTCGCCGCCGTGATTCTCAGGGTCTTTGGGAGTTGGACTGGCTTCATGTTCCTTCTGCTGCCACCACTATCGCCAGTTCCTCCGCTTCAGTCGCCTCTGTTACTGGTTCCTTCAAGCAGTGGCATCATCGACTTGGTCATCTGTGTGGTTCTCGGTTGTCGTCTTTAGTTCGTCGAGGCCTTCTGGGGTCTGTCTTAGGAGATGTCTCTTTAGAGTGTCAGGGTTGTCGTCTTGGCAAGCAGATTCAGTTACCATATTCACATAGTGAGTCAGTGTCTAAGCGTCCTTTTGATTTAGTCCATTCTGATGTATGGGGTCCGACTCCTTTCTCTTCCAAAGGTGGTCATAAATACTATATTATTTTCATAGATGACTTCTCTCGTTACACATGGCTTTATTTGATGACTTCTCGTAGTGAGGTGTTGTCTATTTATAAGCGTTTTGCTGCCATGGTTCATACTCAGTTCTCTTCACCCATTCGTGTTCTTCGTGCTGACTCTGCTGGCGAGTATATCTCTAAGATGTTGCGTGGTGTTCTTGCTGAGGAAGGCACTCTCTCTCAATTCTCTTGTCCTGGTGCTCATGCTCAGAATGGTGTGGCTGAGCGAAAGCATCGTCATCTTCTTGAGACGTCTCGTGCATTGCTGATTACTGCCTCTCTCCCGCCTCATTTTTGGGCTGAGGCCGTCTCCACCTCCACCTATCTTATCAATCTCCAGCCTTCCGCTGCTCTACAGGGTGGTGTTCCTTCCGAGCGTCTTTTTGATCGTTCTCCCGATTATTCGATGCTTCGCTTGTTTGGTTGTGTTTGCTATGTTCTTCTTGCCCCTCGCGAACTGACCGCTCAATCTGTTGAGTGTGTGTTTTTAGGCTACAGTAATGAGTATAAGGGCTATCGTTGTTGGGATCCTATCGGTCGTCGCATGCGTATCTCTCGAGACGTGACTTTTGATGAGTCTCGTCCCTTCTACCCACGCCCATCTTCCTCGACCTTTTCAGTGGAGGATATCTCTTTCCTCACTTTTCCTGACTCACCTATCACCCCCGTCGAGCCTGTGCCTATTCGTTCCGCTCCCTCTGCTTCTCCACCTCTAGTCGATTTGATGCCACCATCTTCCACGGTCTCCTCGTCTAGCATGTCACCGGATTCTACACCTTCATCTCCGGTGACTTCTTTGTCGCCACCCCTCGATTATACCTTGGCGATTCCTCCTTCTATTGTTCCATCTTTTCCTCAGTATTACACTCGTCGTTCACGTCCTGTGGATGCCTCCGTGGATGTGTCGTCATCTTCCTCTCAGCCTACTTATGGCTTGCGTTCTCGTCCTCGTCCGCCTGTTGATCGCTTTGGATTTCCCACCGCTGGTGCTTCTGTTCTTGAGCCGACTTCTTATCGTCAGGCTGTTGTTCATCCTGAATGGCAGTTTGCGATGGCAGAGGAGATTGCTGCTCTTGAACGCACTGGTACCTGGGATCTTGTTTCCCTTCCTCCCGGAGTCCGTCCCATCACTTGTAAGTGGGTCTACAAGGTTAAGACTCGCTCCGATGGTTCTCTTGAGCGTCACAAAGCTCGTCTTGTGGCTCGTGATTTTCAGCGGGAGCATGGTCGTGATTATGACGAGACTTTTGCTCCTGTGGCACATATGACCATTGTTCGTACACTTCTTGCCGTTGCCTCTGCACGTCACTGGTCTATATCTCAGCTTGATGTTAAGAATGCTTTTCTTAATGGTGAGCTGCGTGAGGAGGTGTACATGCAGCCACCACCTGGGTATTCTGTTCCTAATGGCATGGCATGTCGTCTTCGTCGCTCTCTCTATGGCCTTAAGCAAGCCCCCCGTGCCTGGTTTGAGCGTTTTGCCTCTGTGGTCACTGCTGCTGGTTTTTCAGCAAGTGCTCATGATCCAGCATTGTTTATTCACCTTTCTCCTCGTGGTCGGACTCTTCTTCTTCTCTATGTTGATGACATGGTCATCACTGGGGATGACCCCGAGTATATTGCCTTTGTAAAGGCCCGTCTTAGTGAGTAGTTTCTTATGTCTGATCTTGGCCCTCTTCGCTATTTTCTTGGGATTGAAGTCTCTTCTACCTCTGATGGCTTTTTTATATCCCAGGAAAAGTATATCCAGGATCTTCTTGCTCGTGCTGCTCTTACTGACGAACGCATTGTTGAGACTCCTATGGAGCTCAATGTTCACCTCTGTGCTACTGATGGTGATCCCCTCCCTGACCCGACGCGTTATCGTCATCTTGTTGGCAGTCTTGTCTATCTAGTTGTTACTCGTCCGGATATCTCTTATCCGGTTCATATTCTAAGTCAGTTCATCTCCGCTCCCACATCGGTCCACTATAGTCATCTCCTTCGTGTTCTCCGATATCTTCGGGGCACAATCTCTCACCGTCTATTCTTTCCTCGCTCCAGTTCTTTACATCTTCAGGCTTATTCGGATGCTACGTGGGCTAGTGATCCTTCAGATCGCCGTTCACTTTCTGCTTACTGTGTTTTTCTTGATGGTTCTCTCATTGCCTGGAAGACGAAGAAACATATTGCAGTTTCCCGTTCGAGTGCCGAGGCTGAGTTGCAAGCAATGGCTCTTTTGACGGCAGAGGTGACTTGGTTACGGTGGTTACTTCAGGATTTTGGTGTTTCTGTCACTACACCGACTCCGCTCTTATCTGACAGTACAGGTGCTATTAGGATTGCGCGTGATCCTGTGAAGCATGAGCTCACCAAGCATATTGGTGTTGATGCTTTCTATGTACGCGCTGGTGTGCAGGATCAGATTATTGCTCTTCAGTATGTGCCTTCCGAGTTACAGTTGACGGATTTCCTGACGGCCTATGGCCTCATTCCTATCAAGAGGGAGTATTAACTATTAAGCTTATGAATACAAATTTATAGACGTTCATGCCACGTCGTACAACCTCTGTTCATTTCACTG
This sequence comes from Triticum dicoccoides, assembly GCF_002162155.2. Classification (NCBI taxonomy): domain Eukaryota; kingdom Viridiplantae; phylum Streptophyta; class Magnoliopsida; order Poales; family Poaceae; genus Triticum; species Triticum dicoccoides. Next base: position 698,707,979 of record NC_041384.1, read on the forward strand.
AAAAAACATGAAGTTAGTACAAGTGTATTGCAAGTTCTCCAGCAGAACTATACTGTGTCTTCTAAGATTAACCACGGTGCGTATAAGATATTGCATATAGTTGTTTCTCTTCCTGAAATAGGTAGATATTGCAGTCAATCGGTCATGTAAGTTTGCAGAGGTATATTGCAAGATATCCAGCAGAACTGTACTGAATCTTCTAAGTTTATCGGCAGTGTGCATTAATATTGACTAGAGTGGTTTTAATGTCATTCCTTGTCACGCACGACTCCACTACTATGATAGAAAGATATGTGATGCATGACATGCACAAACTCCACCTCGGTGCTATTCCTTGTCACACACGACTGGCCATTAGAGTGGATCTTAAAGTTCATCAGGAACCTAACAAATCAACGGCTGAAGCATTGATTTTGATTGATCAATCGATGTTGAGTAAATAGGTAATTTCTCGATTAAATTAATCCATGAGTAAATCACTAGCATGGCATTGACTAAGTTGATGACGTACTGACTCTGATCTAAACATGCATGTACTAAGCAAACAGTAGACAAATCTACACATACTGCTAGTACTGCTAATATGAAAATAATCAGGAGCGGGATAAACGAGTTATACCCTCCAGTAGGCCACGCAGAGGCCGCGGCTTTGGTGGCAGCAGCGGCGTCCTCGGCGGCCTTCTTGTCGGCTTCAGCTTTCTCGGCGGCGGCACGGTCGGCGTCGGTGGACATAGTGATGATGAAGGCGACACAGACGTAGAGGAAGTAGACGATCGGAAGCGAGCAGTCGCGTAATCGCTGCCCAAAAACCTATTCGCCCCTCACCCCGTACAAGAACCAGAAGGGCGTGGTTTCGGAGACCTGCTCTCCCGTCGACCGTGTACGCGGCGGACGGGATGGAGTCACCGGCGGCAGCAGCAGCAAAGGAACGACGGTGGGCGTGCGCCTGAGCAGATGTGATCTGTTCGTGGCGGCTAGGGTTAGGAGACACCGCATACTTATAGGCGCAGCCGCGTGGAGAGACGTGGGCTCGACCCACGTCCGAGTCCGTGACAGCCCACGATCCGACATCTCAGATCGTGGCCCAGCTGTCAGAAAACTCTCCGTTAGTGACTGGCAAAAATAAGCGCGTAGGTGTGAGCTCGGCTCGGCTCAATCCCGCAACCTGCGGCGCGTCGTAACGAGGCATGGCGTGGCGTGGCGTGGCGTGGCGTGGCGTGGCGAGGCGGGCGGCGGAGGAGGAGTGCGCGAGGGCCTCTTCTCTTCTCAAGCTTCAATAGCATGTAGAAGAGAAACCCTTATAAACCACTCCAACTCTCCTTCCACTTCCGGGGTGGGACTAAACTTCCCACCACACCTAGTGCCATATAACCCACATGGGCCCTTAGAGATTTTTCAGAAATTGCAATATGGGCCTAGAGCCCATCTCAGATTTCAGCAATCCCCCACCAGATCTCGAGGGCGCATTGTGTCCTCTGTTCCAATTGCTGTTTCGATATACCAGTGTTTCAGTGAAGACCTGTTAAGGTTGAACTTCACCTAGAACAAGTGGCTACACTCCTTCACAACTGAACAATGGACTATGCCTTGAATTGTCAGTTTGGCGTAAAGAAGTTTCACTACATGTCTTACTAGTACTAGGCTGCCGAAGGCTGACCCCTCGGGTGGAGCATATAAGTCACACTCCTGGCCTATTCATGAGCTTACTAGAGATCACCCCAATCTCATAGACTGTGACCAGCAGTCGGGCTCATATAGGTGTGTTCCTCCAAAGATCGCTCTGTAGGATAGCATCTTGCTTTTATAAGCTTTGGAACATATTGAGACCATAGTCATCCTACCATACAGTATCGAGAGTATTGCATTTCCAACGGAATGGGTTAGTATAGTTACTCTCCTCAGTTCACCACTGGCTTGTTTTCCCAGGTCCTACTTCACGGGATCTCCGATCACATAGGTTGGGTTATCACCATGGCAACTCATGTGGGTCTCATACCCATCTCCCTCGATGCATTATCTATCACAACACGTGATAGCCCTTTTGTAAAGAGATCTGCCAGATTCTTAGCCGTATGGACATAGTCCAACGCTATCACTCTGGAGTTTCTTAATTTTCTGACAGCTTTTAATCTCATTCTTATGTGTTTGGTGGACTTCATGTTGTCCTTTGAACTCTTCACCTTGGTGATGACAGTCTGATTGTCACAGTTCATAAGGATAGCCGGAACCGGTTTATCAACCAATGGCAAGTCCATCAAAAGATCTCGAAGCCATCTCGCTTCAACACCAGATGTGTCTAATGCCGTTAATTCTGCTTCCATTGTCGATCTCGTTAAGATCGTTTGCTTGCAAGACTTCCAGGAAACAGCGCCACCTCTAAGAGTAAACATATACCCAGTTGTAGCCTTCATCTCATCAGCATCAGAGATCCAATTCGCATCACTATACCCTTCAAGTACCGACGGGTATCCGGTATAGTGAAGTCCATAGTTCATAGTACCTTTTAGATAGCGCATAACTCTCTCAACAGCATGCCAATGTACATCACCCGGTTTGGAAACAAACCGGCTCAGTTTGCTCACAGCAAACGCGATGTCAAGCCTCGTTGCGCTCGCTAGGTACATCAGTGAACCAATGATTTGAGAGTATCTCAATTGATCTTTAGCCATGCCTTTGGACTTTCGAATCAATATGCTAGGATCATATGGTGTTTGAGATGGTGTGCAGTCCGAATATCCAAAACGACTCAACACCTTCTCAACGTAATGGGATTGCAGAAGTGTGATCCCACCCTTATTATCTCTCAGTAGCTTGATGTTCAAGATAACATCAGCCACACCAAGGTCTTTCATCTCAAAGTTCTGAGATAGAAACGATTTGACCTCCTCAATGACTTTGAGGTTTGTTCCGAATATCAGTATGTCATCAACATACAAGCACAGTATAACTCCTTCGCCCCCACCATGGCAATAGTATACACATTTGTCAGCCTCATTAACAACGAAACCAACAGATGTCAGAGTTGTATTAAACTTATCATGCCATTGCTTAGGTGCCTGTTTCAGGCCATATAAAGATTTTATCAACCTACACACCTTTCTTTCCTGACCATCTATCACAAAGCCATCAGGCTGTTGCATGTAGATTTCCTCCTTTAGCTCTTCATTTAGAAAAGCCGTCTTAACATCCATCTGATGGACGAGAAGACCATGTGAGGCCGCCAACGAGAGTAATACTCGAATGGTGGTCAGTCTAGCCATAGGTGAATAAGTATCAAAGAAATCTTCCTCTTCTTGCTGGTCATAGCCCTTGGCCACAAGCCTAGCCTTGTACTTTTCAATCGTACCATCGGGCCTAAGCTTTTTTTTGAACACCCACTTACATCCCAGTGGTTTGCAACCATAGGGACGGTCAGTGATCTCCCATGCCCCGTTAGCCATGATGGAATCCATCTCGCTACGGACCGCATCCTTCCAGTAGTCAGTTTCTGGAGAGGCATACGCTTCTGAAATAGAAGTGGGAGTATCATCCACGAGGTACACGAAGAAATCATCACCAAAGGTCTTTGCAGTCCTTTGTCTCCTGCCCCTACCAAGGGTTTCCTCGTCATCCTCCTCAGGATTTTCATCATGTGTTTGTTCATAATATTCCATAGGGATGGCAGGTTCAGGAGTCTCCTCAGATTCCTGTCTAGAAGTGCTTTGCATATCTCTCATAGGAAAAATATCCTCAAAGAATGTAGCATCCTTAGACTCCATAATTGTACCGATCTTCTGGTCAGGTACCTCAGATTTCACTACTAGAAATCTATAGCCAACGCTGTTCTTAGCGTAGCCCAAATTAATACAGTCCACGGTCTTATGTCCAAGCTTACGCTTTTTGGGGATCGGCACGTTGACTTTCGCCAAACAGCCCCAAGTGCGCAAGTACGAGAGTGCCGTCCTTCTCTTTGCCCATTTCTCATAGGGAGTGATCTCACTATCCTTTGTCGGAACTTTATTCAGGACATGACATGCTGTCAATATAGCCTCCCCTCATCATGCCTTGGATAAACCCGATGTATCTAACATGGCGTTAACCAAATCAGTTAGAGTACGGGTTTTCCGCTCGGCAACCCCGTTTGACTGGGGTGAATAGGGAGGCGTCCTCTCATGAATAATGTCGTGTTCCGCACAGAAGGAATCAAACTCACTCGAGAAGTACTCTCCACCACGATCTGACCGGACTTGTTTAATTTTCTTTTCAAGTTGATTTTCAACTTCTGCCTTATAGATTTTAAAGTAGTGTAGAGCCTCATCTTTAGTATTTAACAGATACACATAGCAATATCTAGTGGAATCATCTACCAATGTCATGAAGTATCTCTTTCCACCTTTAGTCAACACACCATTCATCTCGCAAAGATCAGAATGTATGAGTTCTAATGGTGCCAGGTGTCTCTCCTCCGCGGCCTTATGAGGCTTGCGAGGTTGCTTAGCTTGCACACATGAAAGGCACTTAGAACCTTTGGCTAAAGTGAAACTCGGGATTAAATCCAACTTGGCTAGCCGCGTCATAACACCAAAACTAATGTGACAAAGACGTGAATGCCAAACTTCAGATTCATTAACATTCGAATGAATATGGTTCACGACTTTATTACAAAAATCTGCGAGGGAAAGGCGGAACATCCCTCCGCTCTCATAACCTTTTCCAACAAAGAGTCCATATTTTGTAATAACTAATTTATTAGACTCGAAAACCAACTTAAACCCTTCTCTACATAGAAGGGAGCCACTAACGAGGTTCTTCTTGATGGCGGGGACATGCTGCACGTTCTTCAGCTGCACGATCCTTCCCGAAGTAAACTTCAGATCGACCGTGCCAACACCATGAACAGAAGCACTCGCGCCATTCCCCATCAATACGGACCCGTGACCTGTGACCTGGTAAGAAGTGAACAATGAAATGTCAGCACACACATGAACACCTGCACCTGTGTCCACCCACCAATCGTTGGGTTGAAACACTGAAAAAACAGTAAATAAATTACCGTACCCAGATGCACCATTCTCATTGTTGCCCACAATTATGTTGACAGACTTGGAGTCCTGTCCTGACTTCTTGTACTTGTTTGGGCACTTGTTGGCCCAATGTTCAACCGAACCACAAGTAAAGCAGCCCTCGTCCTTCTTGTTCTTCTTGAAGGTCTTCTTACCCTTCTTCTTAAAGTCGGTATTGTGTTGGGCAGCGTTCTTTCCCTTGGGCTTGTGGGAGTTGAAGTTCTTCTGGTTCACCATGTTGGCAACAGAAGTCCCTTCGGCCCCTTTTCCGTGCGAGTCTTTTGCCCTCGAATTCTGCTCAGCACTCACATGGCCAATGACATCCTCCACAGAGAATTCACGCCTCTGATGTTTCAGAGTGGTGGCAAAGTTCCTCCAGAAGTTAGGGAGCTTAGCGATTATGCAGCCCGCGACAAACTTGCCCAGTAACTCGCACTTGAGAAGCTCAAGTTCCTTAACAATGCATATTATCTCATGAGCCTGCTCCAATACAGGATGGTTTTCAACCATCTTGTAATCGTGGAACTGCTCTATAATATACATCTCGCTCCCTACGTCGGCGTCCCCGAATTTAGATTCGAGCGCCTCCCACAAGTCCTTGGCGACATGCACATGTAAATATGCGTCGACCAGTTTATCTCCGATCACGCTAAGAACTGCTCCGAGAAACACAACGGTAGCCTCCTTGAACGCCTTCTCCTGTTCAGGAGCAATCGTTCCCGTGGAGACACCGGTGACCCAGAACACGTTCATAGCCGTGAGCCATAACGTGGTCTTAGTCTGCCAACGCTTGAAGTATGTGCTGGTAAACTTATCCGGTTTCAGTGCAGCGGCAAAGCCACTTGCCGAGAAATTCCTACACATAATAGGTTTTTGGATTGTTGAGTAAATAGACAATTTCTCGATTAAATTAATCCATGAGTAAATCACTAGCATGGCATTGACTAAGTTGATAACGTACTGACTCTGATCTAAACATGCACGTACTAAGCAAACAGTAGACAAATCTACATATACTGCTAGTACTGCTAATATGAAAATAATCAGGAGCGGGATAAACGAGTTATACCCTCCAGTAGACTACGCAGAGGCCGCGGCTTTGGTGGCAGCAGCGGCGTCCTCGGCGGCCTTCTTGTCGGCTTCAGCTTTCTCGGCGGCGGTGGACATGGTGATGATGAAGGCGACGCGGACGTAGAGGAAGTAGACGATCGGAAGCGAGCAGTAGCGTAATCGCTGCCCAAAAACCTATTCGCCCCTCACCCCGTACAGGAACGACGGTGGGCGTGCGGGTGAGCAGATGTGATCTGTTCGTGGCGGCTAGGGTTAGGAGACACCGCATACTTATAGGCACAGCCGCATGGAGAGACGTGCGCGTAGGTGTGAGCTCGGCTCGGCTCAATCCCGCAACCCGCGGCGCGGCGCGGCGGGCGGCGGAGGAGGAGTGTGCGAGGGTCTCTTCTCTTCTCAAGCTCCAATAGCATGTAGAAGAGAAACCCTTATAAACCACTCCAACTCTCCTTCCACTTCCGGGGTGGGACTAAACTTCCCACCACACCTAGTGCCATATAACCCACATGGGCCCTTAGAGATTTTTCAGAAATTGTAATATGGGCCTAGAGCCCATCTCAGATTTCAGCAATCGATACCATGGATCTTTTTTCTATATATGATACCTAAAGTCCAGGTTATCTTGAATCCTATTCATCTTCGTTTTTCACTTATCGAAAACATTGTAAAATAATATTAAAGATTAGCCACATTCCTAGCGATACCTAACTGTATGAAATTTTGCCCCTCCCAAAGGCAAAGGTTACAAGTGGTGCTAGAAAAGAACCTTTTCACACAGGATATATGTTATCCCTAATTTTCCACACGCCAGTGTTTACCTTACACCTCGATTAAGCACTTCCTCTTACCCCCCAGCCATCTATAAATGTTGGGTCATCACCATCACAAAGCTGCAAGAAGCAACAGCCTACAGCTAGCTCAAGTGAAGTGAGCTGATCGATTGAGATACAGAGGAGAGATAGCTAGGCAATTCAGCAATGGCGGAGAGGGTGACCGCGATTGCGTCGCAGGGCACAGTGGTGATCTTTGGGGCGAGCTGCTGCTGCATGTCCCACACCATGACGAGGCTCTTTGCGGAGCTGGGTGTTAGCTCTACGGTGCACGAGCTGGACAAGGACCCCCAGAGGGAGGACCTGGAGAGGGCGCTCGCTGGCATGGTGGGCCAGAGCCCGGCGGTGCCGGCAGTATTCATCCGTGGCGCGCTTGTCGGTGGCACCAGGCAGGTCATGCAGCTGCATCTCGGCGGCCATCTCGTGCCGCTGCTCCGCCAAGCTGGTGCCCTGTGGTCCTGAGGCATTATTAATAATAATGGCTGATGCGTACTTGCATAGTAATCTACGTGTGATCATAACCTCAAAAGCTGTAGCTAGTGATCGACAATACAGTGTGTGCCGCTACTTAATGTTGAACAATGCTTCTCGCCGGACATTGAACCCAACTCTCAGGCTTCTTGCCAGATAGATATCTGTCTCACTATGATGATCTGGCACGAAATATAGGACATGATTGTTAGGAATCATCCCCCGTGTTTGATCTTTGTGATATCTTCACTGGCTATGTTTCTGATGAGGTTTGATTGCATCTCCTCTGACCAATGTGTGCTATTTCACCGTGTTTAATTCCTCTCCTTAGTTTCAAACGTGTTTGCATGCATAGTACTTGTTATTACCTTCGAAACAACGTTTTCAATTATATCTGCAATTTGGCATGTACTGGTTACAGAATTGATTAGCAGTTACTAAGCTTAGCAATGCGAATGTGTAGAGTTTGTATCATTGACTCACAGTTGTAGAACACTAGGTCATGCAGTCATGTAAGTTTGATCTCAAGAGCCTCTGTTCATGACAAGAGAAGAGCCTGGAGCTTATACACAAGTGTACTGCCAGATATCCAACAGAACTGCGCCAAATCTTGTAAGCCTGACTTGTCAGTAATGCAGATTTTATCATAGCGATCAGTAATGCCAAAAAATCTTTGATGACAAGCAAGTAAATTGAGCAGCAACTGGAACAGAAATAACTGAAAGTATTGCTTGTGGTGAAAGTATTACTTGTTGTGAGGATGCTTCATTTCTGTTTCTGGATAGGGATGGCTCAAAGGATACAACAAGGTGTGCATCTTTTCACATTAAAACTTAATTTTGTTTCCAGTATTTTTTTCACAGCTTTTTTTCCATTATATTTTGTCCACAAAAATATTAATCCGGCCATCATCACTAGTTCACTACTAGTATTTCCAAGGGAAAATCGTTAAGTATGAACTGGTTCGCTACTTAATTTTGTGATATCCTTTGGCCCAATGGCATCAGGAGAGAAAAATATCATGCTAGATGTCCACATTATGCACCGATGGTATTTCTCCTTGCGCACAAATGGCAAAAACAGTCAATTAGAGTGGATCCAAATCTAGCTTATCATGAACCCGTTGAATCATCAGCTGAGGAACTGAATTTGTTTGATAACGTCGTTCCTTTTTCTATATACGGAAGTTCAGCCTTTCTTGGAACTTTCTTCTTCTTCATTTTCACTTATATATTCACAATCCTGGCCATGGCTAACTGTATGATTTTGACCCCTTCAAAAGGCAAAGCTTACAAAACATGGTAGAATATAAGCTTTCAACAGAAGACATATTTTCAAAAGGTTAGAATGCAATATGCATCAACAAAGAATCTAGTAGCTCATAGTGGATTCAATTAATATATCTTGCAGATCGTCATGAGGATACATACATCTAGGATGCCAAGAAGCACCAGCCCACTAAACAACCTTCAGATGAAAGGCAGAGCATTCACAACATAACCCTCTAGTGTTGGAAAGAAGTGATGTGGAACAAGACTTTGCTTCAGCTGAAAATAAGTAGGATCAACTTCTTTGCGGTGGAACGCGGCGACCAGCTTGCCATCCATACCAACCCGAATTAGCCACTCGGCAAATTTGACCAGCATGAACAACTCACCATCCCCAGGCACGACCACCACATCCAAATCCAATGGACCGGCATACCTATTGCATTGCCCCCTGATCTCTGTAACAGGTAATTCAATCCGGCAATTAAAGGCCCAGACCTCCCTCTCATAGTTTTGCAACATCCAGATATCAACGGTCGGCACAAAATCCAAGATGGCCATGCCGAGCTTGCCATCTACCTCAAACAGGTGAGCGTAGTCGGCAACGGGAGCGCACATCTCTCGGAACGACTCGGATGTGGTGTCGAACAACACTATCATCTTGCCTTCAATGTCTTCATGTGACGGGAACCAATGCAAGTTACCACGGAATAGTACATGATGTTCAGACTCCGGCATAATCACATCTGGCCACCCGATGCGCCTCGGTGGCTGGCCGGAGCCCAATGACAAGACATGGCACGAAACTTGACCACCAGGTGCTAGCTCATCGTCATTGTATGGGTTAGGCTTGTATGAGTAGAGCAGTAGCCTGTACTCGCCGGTAGGGGTGTGCGGGTACATTCCCAGGAGCGTCCACCTACGATCCGTAGGCAGCAGGAGGGGAGCATACTGTCGAGTTGCCGGATTGCAGACGAAGAAGTCGTTGTCGTCGATGCAGAAAATGAGGATGCCATCACAGGAGGCAACCGGATGAGAGTAGGCGAAGTTGCCGCCCAGATTCAATAAGGCGACGGACTGAAGCTGGTCAGGGGCGGCAAGACCTGGCCGATTGTTCAAGCAGCAGATGTCTATGGAGTTGTTGATGAGGTCTATATAATCGCCGTTGTCGAGGAGGGGGAGGGCAGGCTAGAGGGCATGGTGAGCGAGGAGAAAGTCATGGGTGGAGGTTACACTGCGCCAGGAGCGGCAGACGGCGCGGCAGCGGAGGAGGGCTTTCGGGGGCAGGCGGACGAGGATCTCCCAGATGACGATCTCCTCCGGGAGACCACCGAGGGAAGGCATCGCTCCTGCCCTTGCGGCCTTGGCCATGGTCGCCGGCTGAGAGCTGTCGATGCGTCCCAGGAGCAGACAGGACGGCGGAGGCAGCTAGGTCTCTTCTTATACTTTCACGGAATATGCATGCGCTGCGGACCTGCGGTTATGAGATACGATCCATCTAATCTCTGCTATATATACAGCTCGTTTGTTTTCACCTCCGACGGAGAGTTGAAGACGGAAAGCAGACCGGCCTCGATCGTGTGGTTTCACCGAACGTGCTGGCCATCCCGAATCGAACTTGGTGTACGTGTGTCATCGTGGTCGGTGGTCCATCCAAGGGATCGATCAATTAACCTGTATACCATGCATCAATCGATCAGACTTGTACTCCCTGAATTTCTTGGTTGACGCTGTTCAACCAGACTTGTCCCGCTTGAATGTATAAAGTCCAGATGGGCGGTTCTCAGAAAATAACCTGTTTACTTGTACAGCTCACATCCTTGTTTACTTGTACAATTTTTTTCAGATTTTTCCGAAACTGAAATTTTTGAATTTTGATTTTTTTTTCAAAAATTCAGCCTGCATGGAGGGCGAGTTCCAAAACGCCACTCCCCTACTTATCGCCTTTTGCATCTGATCTGCCACCATTTATCCTATGTCATACACGGGAGGGCTGAGCAGGTTAGGGCATCTCCAGCCGCGCCCCCAAGAAGGCTTCCCCAGGCGTTTTTTTTGCGCCGGCGACGAAAAAACGGTTCAGTCGCGTCCCAGGAGCCCGATTTTCGCCGGCCTGGGCCGAAAACAACGCCGGTGGACTTAGGCCGAACCCGGCGCGCTGGGGGGCGCCCGGGGACGCCGGGGCGAACTGTTTTGGCGCGAAAAAGCCGGGGGCCAGCCGCGTCAGGGACACGGCGGCTCGTCTTCCCCCAACTGCCTCGGTTCCCGCGGGGAATCAATGACAAGGCTGCCGCCGGTCAGCCTTGCCGTTGATTCCTCACGGGCGGCGCGTCACGGGACGGCACGCCGACGCCTCCCCTCCCTCGCACGCGTACACACGGGCGCGGAGCGGCTATAAAAGCCGGCGGTCTCTCGCCTGTGCCCACACCAGACTCGCCCCTCGCCGCCGCCCAGCCCCTCTCTCTCCGTCTCCGTCTTCCTCTCCCGAGCGCCACCGGCAGCCACTCTCTCTCCCTCTCTACCATCGCCGAGCCCGTCGCCATGGCAGAGCGCTTCCCCGGAGACGAGGTGGCGGCGAACGGCTTCGGCCGCCGTTCGCTCCGCGAACAGGAGTCCTGGCTCCTGTTCCAGGCGAACATCCCGGCGCCGCCGGACATGCGCGCCGGGTCGACGGGGTGGCGGCTCAGTGACGGGGGAGTGCCCGTTCCCCCGTTACCCGACGCCGTGGCAAAGCCCAGGTACTTCGCCGAGGAGGTCGAGGTCGCACGCGCCTCCCTGACCGACGACGAGCGCTCCCTCCCCCAGTACGCCGCCGGCAATCACACGGCTTGGGCGGCGTACTTCCAGTGCCGCCAGCAGCAGCGCCTAGCCTCCACCAACGACGCGCCGGTGGTCGGCGGCGCGAAGAACAGCGAGGGGCGCCGCCTGTGGTGGGGCGTCCCCGGCCGCACGCTGGATAGCGTGCTGGCGTACCCCGACGGCGGCAGCAACCCGCCGTTGACCTATCCTGCGACGGGGGCCGCCCCGTTGCAACACCGACGCGCATGGGCGCCAAGGAGGTTCGCCTCCTCCTCGTCTTCCTCCTCTCGCTCATCTTCCCACTCCTCCGGTTTTCCGGCGCTTCTCGGCGTCAAGGCCGAGCCCGCGACGGAGACGCCAATCGGTCGGCGCACTCATAGTGTCGGCATCGTCATCAACGAGGGCGGACGGCGTGCCTCCTCCTCGTCGGCTCCTCCGCGCTTCGTCAAGCTAAAGACGAAGCCGGGGCTGGCGTCGGTGAAGGCGGAGTTCGACGACGACGACGCGACCCTAGAATGGACGCGCCAGGACTCCATTGCGATGGAGAAGGCCCGCCGGGAGAAGGAGAAGGAGCGCCAGCGCGCCGCCCTGCGCCGCTTCGAGGAGCACCGACGCGGCCGCGATGAAGACGGGGTCATCGTCTTATGCGACAGCGACGACGACGACGACGCGCCGCCGCCGGTCCGCCATGGCGACGCCGGGCGGGGATCCAGCGGGGGCGCCCGCGTCAAGGAGGAGAAGGCCGCCGCCGACGACGGCGGCGACGACTTCAGCCCCTTTCTTTTTTAGATTAGGTTAATGTAATGAAAATGCGCGAATTTCACCGAAATTTGCCATGTTTGGTCGAAATTTAACTAGTTTTTATCATAACTTCGCTGAACGGTCCTTCTTTTTTTATTTTAATATGCGCCTGGGGGCGGCCCTGAGGACCGACTCACCCCAGGGCCATTTTTTACGCCGGCTCACCCCCAAGCGGCGCTTTTAGACGCCCCCTGAGGGGCCAACGGCTGGAGATGCCCTTATGTACAGAGAGTGCTACATTGCACAAACACAGCCGCAAGCCCATCCATACTAGTCCATCAGGTTCCCTTTGGTCGCAACAGGTTCATGCCACGGTCAATGGCTTCACTCTGCCGCCTCGGAGAAAGAAACTATCTTTTCCTTCACCAACGAGCAAAATATTTCTTCCGTTCCAGAAAATAGAAACATCACCCAGATAATTCTTGACATATTTCAAATGCGTCAAAATGAATTTTGATAATCTTAGAATCAACACGCACATCACTCACTTCCTTCAACATGGAAGGGTATCGACACACCTACAGATTTCATGCAACTATGTAACAGTCAAAGCTTCGAGAGATTAGAATTTTATGTGCATCGACAAAGAAGGTAGTAGCTCATAGTGTATCCAATTCATACATCTTGCAGCTCGTGAGGATACAAACGTCTAGGCTGTTAAGAAGCACCAGTTCACTCAACGGTCTTCAGATGAAAGGTAGAGCATTCACAACATAGCTCTCTAGTGTCTTGTCGGGGGTTGGGTGCGACATATGCTAAGGGATGGCTTATCATGGTGGGAGCGAATAGAACGTCGCCGGTGCCCAGAAGCGGGATGAGGCGTAGACACGTACGCCGGCGAACTTTACCCAGGTTCGGGGCTCTCCTAAGAGATAACACCCCTAGTCCTGCTCTGCGGGGTCTCCGCATGATCACTAAGGCTCAAGTGTGTACAATGGTGCTCCTCGAGTTGTATGCTAGAGGTGGGAGAGGGCAAGGCTTGCTCTTCCCTCCCCTAGGTATGAGTCTAGTCCTATCTGGGTGCGAACCCTTTGCATGGGTGCCCTGGGGGGTTTATATAGGCCTACCCCCCAGGGGTACAATGGTAATCCAGTCGGGGCGTAGGGCCCGGCTGTCAGTCTCTCTGACCGCCGGCTTCTCTGCCGGCTGCTGGGGCCCGCCGCTTGGTGGGTCCCACCGGCTGGTCTGGTACGGAGCCAACAGGCCGCCCCCGCCGCTCTCGGGTCTTGTCGGCTGCTGATTACTGTAGCCGTGACTCTAATGATGCAGGCTTGGTCAGCGGATCGTGGCTGCAGCTCCTGCCGCCTGGTGGGCGGTTACTGTAGCCACTCCGTGTTTCGTCTGGTTAATGGCGCGTGGGACCCGAGGAAAGGGCGGGCTGTCTGCTAGGGGCCGACCTCCCTTGGGTCCGACTGGTGAGGCTCTGGCCGTCTTCCGGGCTCTCGTTGACTGGTGGGACCCGTCGTTCTTGGGCCGTACCGACATGCCGTCGTGGGAGCAGGGCCCCGCCTGCTTGTGGTGACGTTAGGAGCGCGTGGCAACAATGCCGCGCCGGACGGAGATCTCCGCCAGTACGGCGCACTGTGGCCACGCCCGTCCCTGAATCGTGGGGAGGGGGATGGTCTATACTGTAGCCATCCCCTGTCTTGTCTTCTTAAATGGGGGTGTGGGCTTTGCTAGCGCCACGGGCCGACTACTAGGGGCCGGTTTCCCTAGAAGCCGCTAACTAGGAGTCGGCTGGTCTTGAAGTCGGTTTCTGGAACTCGGCCGCCTACGGGCAGCCGGCTATTCCTTCATCCGGCCACCGGGAGGCAGCACTCCATCTTGGTGCCTTGAGGGGCACTGCATGCCCCGATGTCTTGAAAGGCTCTGGGCTCTGGGTTAGCCTACCTGTGGCCCATTACTCCGACATGTCTGAAAGAAGGTATGCGGGACAAGCGTTTGTTTGAGCTGATAGTGAGTAAGATCGACTTCTTTGTGATGGAACGTAGCAACCAACTTGCCATCCATGCCAACCTGCAGTAGCCACCTGTCAACTTTGACTAGCACCAGCAATTCACAATCCCTAGGCACAACAAGCACATCCAACTGCAGTCAACCGTTATACTTGTCAAGTGCATCCTGATCTCCGCAACCGGCAATTTAAGGCCCAGACCTCCCTTTCATAGTCTTGCAAAACCCAGATATCAATTATTTTCATATTATCAAAGATGACCATGCCAAGCATGCCGTCCATCTCAAACAAGCCAGCCCGGTCAGTAGCAACAGGAGCATGCATCTTCCTGAATGACTCAGATGTGGTGTCAAACACTAAAAATGCTACACTCACGGACTATTTTTACTTAATCAACGGCCTTTCCTTTCAAATTAGTGCCGGCATTGGCTAATGCCCAATTCCAATTAGTGCAACCCACGTCAGCATAGCCCCGTAAAACACGCGTAAAGCCCCCGTAAATGTAGCATTGCTCATCGAACACCACTATCATATTGTTTTCTCTGCCATCATCCGATGGGAACAAATGCAGGCTACCACGGAATAGCACATAAGTGTAGAATTCCAGGGAAGTCGCATCTGGCCACCCGATGTGTCTCGGCGGCTGGTCGGAGCCTAATGGCCAGACGTAGCATGAAACTTCATTGCCAGGTACCGGCTCATGCTCCCAACCCTCAGGGAGAAGCAAGAACTTGTGCGAGTAGAGAAGTAGTGGGTACTCGCCAGTAGGTCGGTGAGGGTACATTCCCAAGGGCATGATACCATGGCGCAGTGGGAGGCGAGCATACTGACGAGTCGCCGGATTGCAGATGAAGTAGTTAACAACGTGGACGCGGAAGATGAGCAGACCATCGCAGGAGGCGAGCAGTTCGAAGAAGCAGAGTTCCTCATCGCGTACGTATATAATTCTCGTGGACAAAGAAAGGAGATCGAGCCGGCCGGATCACGATCAAATTAACCAGACGCGTAGTGGACAAAGAGAGCACCTCACCTCGGTCGCAACTCGCAAGGCTAGCTAGAGCACGGACGCAGCTCCTCTGACGTACGGCGCACTCGCTGACGTGTGGACCCGGACCCACGCGTCAGTGGCCCAACGTCAGGTGGCCGTACGTCAGGGGATCCGGCTCCGCTAGAGCACAGCTATCCCGATCGATCTTGGTGTGCTTGTCGTCATGGTCGTTGATCTTGGTGCACTTGCCAGTTGCCACGATACGTGCTGGTATCACCACCCATCCATCGGCCGGCTGGCCCTCATGCAGCAGTGGTGCATCGACGTAGCACAAACACAGCCGCAAACACATCCATACTACTCCATCAGGTTCCCTTTGGCCGCAAATAACGGTTCATGCCGCGGCCAATGGCTTCACTCTAGAGGAGCTCCTCAACAATATTCAGCCCCTCATCTGTGACCGCCGAACAATCACAGTCCATGCTTGACGGGAGTGTGTATAATATTTCCTCCATGAGGACTTTCTGTTAATGATCGGTACTGTATAAAAACTTTGTAAGACAGCCAAAAAAAAATGGCGAGCAGCAACTGAAAGAGAAAGAACTGTAAATACAGATTTTGTCAAGGAAGTTTCATCCCTGTTCTGGACAGGGATGGCTCAAACAACAAGACAAGGTACAAATGTCAATGTTATCATCAATATCCATTTTTTTCAAAATTATATTCCTTCTTTCCAATATTTATGTCAGCAAATCTCTAATCCATCGATTTACCACTAGCAGTTATTCTAAGAAAAAATTTGATAGATGTTCTTCCCTCAGTTCGAAAATAACTAAAACCACATCAATTATTTCTCCAAATGAGGGAATATTTTATAGAGGGGTTTTAATTGACATTCCTTGTCACCCACAACTCCACAACTAAGAAAATAAATGTAATGCATGATGTCAACAACTCCACACTAATGGTATTCCTGGTCATCATGCACCAATGGCAAAACTGGCAATTAGAGTGGATCCTAATCTAGCTTATCAGGAACCTAATGAATCATCAGTGGAAGCAGTGATTCTAACAACTAAAGTTCGGCTTATCTCAATCTTGTTCCTCTTCATTTTTACTTATCAAGTACTACCTTCGTTTCTAAATATAAGTATTTTAAGATATTTTACTACGTACCACATACGGATGTATATAGACATATTTTAGAGTGTAGATTCACCCATTTTGCTTCATATGTAGTCCGTATTGGAATCCCTAAGAAGACTTATATTTAGGAACGGAGGTAGTATATGATTGTTGCCGCTCCAAAACAGTAGTGCTCCCAAAAGCAAAGGTCACAAGTGGTGCTAGAATAGAACCCTTTTTAACACAGGACATATATACATTATCCCCTATTCGCCACACGTCACAGCAATTCCCTTACACCTCGATTAAGCACTTTCTCTTCTTAAAGCACTTGCCCCCGGCCATCTATTGGGTCGTCTCATATTCTCATCACCATCACTAAGCTGCAAGAAGCAAAACCCCATAGCTATAGCTCAAGTGAAGTGAGCTGAGGGATTGAAATTTAGAGGAGAAGCCTAGGCATGCAATTCAGCTAGCAATGGCGGACATGGTGACGGCGCTCGTCTTTTTCAGGGCACCGTGGTGATCTTCAGGGTGAGCAGCTGCTGCATGTTAAACACAATGAAGGCGCTCTTCGCGCACCTGGGTGTGAGCTCGACGATGGTGCACGAGCTGGACAAGGCCCCCCAGGGCGAGGAGGTCGAGAGGGCGCTGGCCGGTATGGTCAGCCAAAGCCCAGTGGTGCCGGCAGTATTCATCGTAGGCGAGCTTGTGGGCCGCACCGACACGATCATGTCGCTGCACCTCAAGGGCCAGCTGGTGCCGCTCCTCCCCCAAGCCGGCGCCCTGTAGTCCTTGGAAATACTGGTGTGTTACTTTACATACGTGTGATCACAACCTAAAAACCTAGTGATGGTATAAATACAGTGCATGCCACCCTCTTGTTATTTCAGTTGTACTTCTTGTCAAGAGAGGAGTGATAATATCTTGATTATTAGAGGAGAGCTAACGACCTAAATCATATATTTTTTTAACTGGGCTTTACCCCTTTCCATTGCAAATGAACGGAAATACAACCAGTTCCAGAAACATTGTCAGGAGGAGAGAAAGAGATAGAGCGAGTTCAGACACTGCCAGGAAACTCACTGCATTCGCCCGCTGTCGAAACGAATGTTGTGGGGCAAAAACCTGGACAGCACACAAAGTTCAAAAGAACTCACACGCTTACATCATCTAACACAAGTATCAGGAAACAACACTAGATCGAGCACATAAGCAGCGATCCTACGACAAGGCTAAACCCCAAAGCTATCTTTTTCCTCCGCATCGAAACATGATGAAAGCGCGACAGTCATGCTCCTCCAATCGGACAACTTGTAGCCTCGCACACCTTCATCAGCTGCATCGCGCTGGCCCTTATCATAACTTAAGGCCTGCTGTGATCAGGCCTGAATCATCGTCGCACCTTCTGCTGCACTATCTGTACTCGTGCTCTGTTTGACTGGACCGGTGAGCCTGTTCTGAACCTTCCTGTTAACTGCAGCCCCTCTCCTTGAGTCTGGTGGAACTGACATGGAATGCAATATCAGTGCTCATAAGCCGTGCCAGCGCCATCTATTGCTTCTGGAACCTTCGGAAGGAACACAACACAAAAGGCTAATGCAAAACACACTAGGCTACCAAATTGATTAATAGATACTAAGCTGTGTAGTGCAAATTGTATCTTAATAGACTCACAGTTCGAGAATGCAGGTGTTTCAGTCATGTAAGTTTGACCTTAAGAGCCTCTGTTCATTTCAACAAAAGAAGCTACTGTATTGCCAGATATCCAGCCGGGCTGCACTGGATTTTCTAAGATTTGACTGCAATACGCATAAGATATTCCCTACTATATGAAGAATTGCTAGTGATGAAGATTTTTCTGGTAGCAATCACTAGTGTAAACCAAACATTGAAAGAGAGTCAAGTAAAAAAGAGGAGCAGCAACTGGAACAGAAATAGCTGAAACTACAACTTGTGGCAAGGAAGCTTAGCTCAAGCAAACAAGAGTCTCTAGCTAGCTCAAGTGAAACTAGCTGACAACAGCTTCAGCTAGCTCAAGTGAACTAGCTAGCAACAGCCACCTCTAAACATCAGGTAAAACTCACCAGAAAACAAATTAGGAGGATAAACTGCCACACATTTATTAGTAAGCTAGAACAAGCTTAGAATGAGGAAACAACACGCTTGGATTGCTAATTAAGTAGCAAGTACTAATAAAAAGACAAATAGATAAAAGAGCAATATACTTATTCTTCAGTCCAGGAAAAAAGAAATCGAAATGACTTTTGATAATCTTAAAATCAGATGCACATTAGTCGCTTTCTTCAGCATGGAAGGATATCAACACAAGCATAGATTTCATGCAACTATATAACAGTCATAGCTTCGTGATTAATATGCATCAGCAAACAAGCTGGTAGCTTATAGTGGATCCAATTCATACATATTGCAGCTCTTGAGGATACAACAAACTTCAGATAAAAGGTGGAGCATTCACAACATAATTCTCTTGTGTATGAAAGAAGGTATGCGAAACAAGAGATTGTTTAAGCTGAAAATAGGTACTATCTAGTCCTTTGCGATGTAAAGTGGCGACCAACTTGCCATCCGTGCCAACCACAAGTAGCCAATCGGCAAATTTGACCAACACAAGCAACTCACCATCCCCTGGCGTGACAGACACATAAAACGGCGACCGAATGTATGTGTCATACTTATCGCACTGCACCCTGATCTCCACAAAGGGCAATTCAATCCGGCGATTTAAGGCCCATATCTCCCTTTCATAGTCTTGCAACACCCGTATATCAATGATTTTCTCACAATCAAGGATGGCCACGCCAAACATGTCGTCCATTTCAAACAGGTCAATGCAGGAAGCAACAATGGGAGTACGCATCTCCCGGAACAATTCAGATCTGGTGTCGAACACCCCAATCGTTTTGCATTCTCCGTCATAATCAGATGTGCACCAATGCAGGCTACCACGGAATAGCACATGAGGGTCGTCTAATCCCAGCGTAACCGCATCTGGCAACCCGATATGCCTCGGTGGATGGCCGGAGCCCAATGCCAAGACGTGGCACGCATCTTGACGCTCATCGTCTGTGATACGCTTGTATGAGTAGAGCAATAGTCTGTACTCGTCAGTAGAAGGGTGAGGGTACATTCCCAGGAGCCACCACGCATGACCCAAAGGGAGCGGGAGGCAAGCATACTGGCGAGTTGCCGGATTGCAGATGAAGAAGCCGCTGCCCTCGACGCAGAGGATGAGGAGGCCATCGCAGGAGGCAACCGGATGATAGTAGGAGATATTGTCGCCTCTGCAGCCGACCCTCATCAAGGCGGCATCTAGATGAAAGGAGGTTTGGGCAGTAAGTCGGGCGACGGGCTGGAGCTGGTCGGGGGTGGCCACCCCTGCCCGATGGTCGAAGCAGATGATGTTTAGCGAGTCGGAGATGCCTTTTGCATAGTTGGTGCAGTCGTCGAGGAGGAGGAGGGCGGGCTGGCGGGCATGGTGGGCGAGGAGGAAGTCGCGGGTGGAGGTGATGCGGCGCCAGGCGCGACAGACGGTGCGGCAGCGGAGGAGGGCTTTGGGGGGCAGGCGGACGAGGATCTCCCATATCGCGATCTCCTCCGGGAGGGCACGGAGGGAAGGCATCGCTCCTGCCTCTGCGGCCTTGGCCACGGTCGCCGGTTGAGAGCTCTCGATCCGTCCTAGATGCAAAGCAGGCGTTGTGACGGCGGCGGATGTAGCTAGGTCATCTTCCTCTGTCACGGAATATATATGCATAGTCTGCGGTTATGAGATACTAGTTAAATGCACGTGCGTTGCTACGGGCAAATGATTGAAAATAAATCAGCTGGAGCATCTATATGTCAGATACCTGAAAATCTCTTCGCACCTGTCACTTTTATCTTTGTCTATCAAATCAATATCCAACGGTTAGGAGTACGCAGTCATCTGTTCATCTTCTTCCTCCCGCACCTTCTTCTCTTGTTCCATGACGTTCCTCCTCAACCATGCCCTACCCACAGTCCCAGACCTAAACTCCTGCCTCCACCCCCACCCCCCACCCCCACGGCCGGTGGATATTGCCGCCCCACCCTCCCCTCGACCTCCTCCAGGACCATGCTGGCTGCCGCCCCACCCATCCATCTAAGCCTCAGCCCGATGAACAACTCCGACCCCCTCCCCCCGGTACCCCATGCACCGTCACACATTCTTCCTCTTGTTTCGCGACGGTTCCTCCTCCTCAACCATGGTCTACCCAGGCCTAAACTCCTGCCTCCACCCCCACACGCACCCCCTGGGTCGGCGGATAGCGCCACCCCACCCTCCCCTCGACCTCCTCCACCATGCTGGATGTCGGCCCACACATCCATCTAAGCCTCACCCCGGCGGATACCCCACACCCCATGCATCATCACCGATTAAGTTTTAGAGTCGCTCCTGCCAGCTATGCCCACCCCCTAAGCCTCACCCTAATGAGGAAATTGCCCGTGCATTGTAAAGGGGGCATAGATAATATATTCTAATAGTTTGACAACAATTGTGGCTAACCATATATGTTTAGTATTGTATGCACGTCAATAGCATTGTCAACTTTTTATCGTTAAATCGTTACTTTTCTTCTTCTTCCATCTTCGGCTCTCAATCTATCAATGCCACACCAGGCTCAGAATCCCCCCCCCCCACCACCACCATGGAAGCATCTCCCCTGATGTATTGCAAGATGTAGTTGGGCCACTGACATGAGGGCCGCTGCAGTAGGATCCCTGTCCCACCAACACACCCATTTTGAATTTTAAGGAGATAACTGTAATTGTAACATTTTTGGTCGTTGATGACAGAAAAAGATGTAAGGGATTTTGACCAAGTCACCATCATGTATTGTACTCAGTCGCATCCTCGAGTAATTGATAATGGGGAAAATATCATATGGTAACCAACATTCGTATGATAAAGTACACTTACATACATTACTTGTCATTACAAACTTTGTGAACATCAAATTTTCTAAGGACACACAATATTTTTTGAAAATCAAATCATTACACTGAATCTACATTACCTTTGTACCTTGTCCGGCGTTACACATGAATATATTTGCATCACGTCAGTACACACAAAATACATATGCACTAAGTTGGTCCTACTAAACACTGATTCAGCATCACAAACTACATGATGTTACATCAAGATGCACACGCTCGAGAAGGACCTTCAGTTGTACTCCTATATGAAAGTTCAAGCCAACTCAACTGCTTGCACTATATAACTTAGAAACGTGTATTAGCATTGAAAACCTGAAAAATAAAATCTCTAGTGTTCTTCTAAACCTCTAGGACTTTTTTTCAAGATAGTTAGGGAGGCATGGAAGGATCTCAAACCAGTCGGTCTGGCCAATGTTGGGGCGATTCTATTGTCTAACATTGAACCAGTCCACACTATGCTGCTCACCATTATTCTGCTCCCCTGCAAATCGGCCAACAGATGTTACCGCTGCCACTGCTCCGCACCGTCAAATCAGTAATAGGAAACTATATTATACCTCCAAAAGATTGTCAAGGAAGGATCAATAATAGGTATAACATATTGCATATGATGAAATTGAAGCATCTTTGTTCTGCACACATGTCACAATTTCTTGGTGATCTGGTGCAATACACAATATAGATAAACTCTAGGATGTTTGACATCCTATTAAAATATGTACACAGAATAATAATAAAATATTTAATAAAAGAAACCTTTGTACCTTTGTACCTTGTCTGGCGTTACACATGAATATATTTGCATCACGTCAGTACACACAAAATACATATGCACTAAGTTGGTCCTACTAAACACTGATTCAGCATCACAAACTACATGATGTTACATCAAGATGCACACGCTCGAGAAGGACCTTCAGTTGTACTGTATATGAAAGTTCAAGCCAACTCAACTGCTTGCACTATATAACTTAGAAACGTGTATTAGCATTGAAAACCTGAAAAATAAAATCTCTAGTGTTCTTCTAAACCTCTAGGACTTCTTTTCAAGATAGTTAGGGAAGCATGGAAGGATCTCAAACCAGTCGGTTTGGCCAATGTTGGGGCGATTCTATTGTCTAACATTGAACCAGTCCACACTATGCTGCTCACCGTTATTCTGCTCCCCTCCAAATCGGCCAACAGATGTTACCGCTGCCACTGCTCCGCACCGTCAAATCAGTAATAGGAAACTATATTATACCTCCAAAAAATTGTCAAGGAAGGATCAATAATAGGTATAACATATTGCATATGATGAAATTGAAGCATCTTTGTTGTGCACACATGTCACAATTTCTTGGAGATCTGGTGCAATACACAATATAGATAAACTCTCGGATGTTTGACATCCTATTAAAATATGTACACATAATAATAATAAAATCTTTAATAAAAGAAACGAAAGAGAATCATAAAAAGGGATCATAGAACCAGTGTTGACATATATATTTCATTTACCCACCAATTCGTGTGATATAAAAAATAACACTCGCAAAAATCTCCTTCGATCTCACCACGTGATGCAACTGAATGACATCTCAACCTTCTCATGACTTCTAATTTTTTTTCAGTTGCAAAATTCTTTAGTTAAGCTCACTGTTTTTTATCATACAATATCCCAGAGCTATATTTTTGCCAGGTTGCAATATGAAAGATCACTCTGATTAGCCATCATAGCAATATGCATCATCGCAAGCAATAATTAGCACATAATTTCCATTAAAACAATTATCACCAATCAAGCTCCTGCAAAATCATTAGAATCAAACTTCTTATAAAAAATCATATTCACATAACTTCTACCATCAATGTCATATTATATTTATGCGTGCCTCAAAAAATATCTAAAGTTCAAACCCAATAATCAGTTAAGCTCTGTCTTTTACAACATTTCTGAAAACATGCCACTCTATAGCATGATTCTTTTCAGTGGTAATAGCTCATGGTGTTGACATAACTGACTCTTTCTCAGTCATCAAAAACCCTGTGTGTTTTAAGAAAATGAATGTTTCGAAAATTCATACAAACATATATATGAGTTTATTAACAGGTTAAACTCTTCATGCTTGTGACCATAAGTCAATTTTCTTGATTGCAATAAAACCTGCAAACTCAAAGGTTGAGACAGGATTCTCCAAGAGGCATAAAATACTGGGTGGTTCAACAAATTTAGGACACAAAAAACTATATCCAAGAGGCATAATATACATATAAGATGGCTTGTCGTCCTGCTCGTAGATGGTGGCTGCACCGAAAAACCTCATGGGCGAGACCTTGTCCCTGGCGGCCGGCGGGGTGGACTCCTCAAAGACCTCATCGGCGGGGGCAGTCAAGATGCATCTAGTAATATTGGCTAACACACATGAGCTCATTGCTAAGTGCTAACTCCAATTGCCTGTGTTGTAGAACTAATACTATCGTCAGACATTGGCATTGCAAAAGTCTAAAACGAACACCTAGCATATCGGAGTCTGGAGTCGATCAATCCACCTACCACCGGACTATGCACGACGTGAGCTAGTGATCGGAAGGCCTGCAACATGGGCATATCACGTCTTGGTATTCATCTCACAATCATCATGATCGGAAGAGTCCTCGACGGACATATCACGTGAGCCGACACCGGAATAACTGTACTGGACGGCAGTTCGATGACGTGAGGTAGTGCAGCGCCACAGATCGAGCAGCTCGATCGATGCATCTTTGCCGAGTGGCCGCGCGGCTGCCGACGACAAGGTTCCGTCGCGCGACCGCCACAGATAAAGAGTCCGTCCGGCCACAGGCGATGAGGTTTTGTCTTGCCGCCGCCGTAGACGAGGAGTCCGTCTGGCCACCAGAGACGAGGTCTTGTTTTGCGCCCACCATCAACGAAAGTACCATGAGAAAGCCGCAACAAAATGATAGGATGGAAATCGGGACTGGCTAGAAGCATGGGTTGAGATTAGGGTTGCTAGGTACTGATGAGGGGCAGTGTAGTCTGGTCGGAGGCAGCGCTCTTTTTACCTAGTGCATCACGTAATCAAATCGTATCTTGTCCTGATTTTTCTGGAGAAACTTACCTTACAGGAATACGAGGGATTGTATGCTGATTTTGTTTCTCGGCAGAAAAAATCGGTGAGGAGGGGAAGGAATCGATAGATTTAGGCAAGTCACGTAAAACCGGAAGGTGGGGAGCGAAAGGAATCGATTGGGATAAACAAAATCGGTGGGATCTATCGAGGTGAGGAGCTAACAAACGAAGGAAACGACCTACGGATGACGATGATGATGATTTGATTAGCGTCGTATATGGAAGGGAAGGATGGAAGGATTGGTGTTTTATATGGAAGGGGATGGAAGGATTGGTTTGGTTCTCGTGCATGAATTAAAACCGGTCTTGGTTTTCGGAGGGAGGAAAAAAATCGATGGGGGGAGATATCGCCTGGTGGGAGGAGATCGATGGAAGGGTGAACGAACGAAACGAACGAACGACTTACGTACTTAGACATTAGGACTATGCACGACGTGAGCTAGTGATCGGAAGGCCTGCAACATGGGCATATCACGTCTTGGTATTCATCTCACAATCATCATGATCGGAAGAGTCCTCGACGGACATATCACGTGAGCCGACACCAGAATAACCGTACTGGACGGCAGTTCGATGACGTGAGGTAGTGCAGCGCCACAGATCGAGCAGCTCGATCGATGCATCTTTGCCGAGTGGCCACGCGGCTGCCGACGACAAGGTTCCGTCGCGCGACCGCCACAGATAAAGAGTCCGTCCGGCCACAGGCGACGAGGTTTTGTCTTGCCGCCGCCGTAGACGAGGAGTCCGTCTGGCCACCGGAGACGAGGTCTTGTTGCGCGCCCACCATCAACGAAAGTACCATGAGAAAGCCGCAACAAAATGATAGGATGGAAATCGGGACTGGCTAGAAGCATGGGTTGAGATTAGGGTTGCTAGGTACTGATGAGGGGCAGTGTAGTCTGGTCGGAGGCAGCGCTCTTTTTACCTAGTGCATCACGTAATCAAATCGTATCTTGTCCTGATTTTTCTGGAGAAACTTACCTTACAGGAATACGAGGGATTGTATGCTGATTTTGTTTCTCGGCGGAAAAAATCGGTGAGGAGGGGAAGGAATCGATAGATTTAGGCAAGTCACGTAAAACCGGAAGGTGGGGAGCGAAAGGAATCGATTGGGATAAACAAAATCGGTGGGATCTATCGAGGTGAGGAGCTAACGAACGAAGGAAACGACCTACGAATGACGATGATGATGATTTGATTAGCGTCTTATATGGAAGGGAAGGATGGAAGGATTGGTGTTTTATATGGAAGGGGATGGAAGGGTTGGTTTGGTTCTCGTGATGCATGAATTAAAACCGGTCTTGGTTTTCGGAGGGAGAAAAAAATCGATGGGGGGAGATATCGCCTGGTGGGAGGAGATCGATGGAAGGGTGAACGAACGAAACGAACGAACGACTTACGTACTTAGACATTAGGAGTAGAGATTACGATCCAACATACCCGCTGCTGTATATAGCCCGTTTTCCCCTCGCCAAGTGTACCCAGCCTAAGCTACACATAACAACACGAATCAATAACAGCCCCATGATTAGGATCACTTAATTAGATCTAACCGTAAAAATAAAACTAACTCTCGGCCAAAGCTACGTTTAGCAATTTCTTAGTGCGGACGAAAACTCTGCCAGAAGCGAACGATAGGTTCACTGCACCCACGTTGCCGAAATTAGCGCTAACATCCATCAAATCTCACGCCAAAACGAAATTAGCGCTAACCTCCGTCTAATCTAACCCCAAAATTAGTGCTAGCCTCTCGGGCCGCACAAGTCTCCCACGGCGCGGCGGTGCCCGCTCCCCCTCGCCTCTCCGGCCATGCCGATCTCCTCCCTCAGCACGAGGCGGGCGCATGCAGGGCGGCCGCTAGCGAACGAGGCCGCGATCGATCGATCCAGTGGCGCTGCGGCGCCTGCATCCCTCGGCTCTCCGGTCACACTGGTCTACTCCCTAAGCACGAAGTGGGTGCATGCAGGGCAGCCGCCGGCGAATGAGCCTGCGGCGCGGAGCCCTCTGCTCCGTGCCAGTTTGAGATCCGCACCGATCTCCTCCCTGCTGGCCGTTCTGCCCTCCATCGCCCCTATCTCCTCATCAACTTGCAGATGTTGCTGTCGCACTCACCATAGGGAAGATCGCCGAGTACTTAGTCGAAATCTGCTGCAAACGACCACCGTCCTGTGCCAAGAAGTGGAAGTATTTCATCCCTCATATGTGCTTCCTTCTTCACATGTGATGTAAGTATCACGTGCTTCCTGACTCGCTTTCTTCTACAACAAAGAGTACATGTGGATCAATTACTTCATGTCTGCTAACAAAATCACATATCATATCTGACAGTTGGTTATTTTTCTCCTTTGAAATTGATGAACGGAGAGATAATGCCACGGAATAACATAAGTATTTCTGTTTTAAGTGTGTATACTATCCTGATAAAATCCTCAGAACACAAAAGTGTATGCATTCTTGGTTCCATGCACCATTTTGTTTCCATATTTGAGAGATTGGTTTTGAGCATGTGAATCTGAGCTTCACATACTTTGCCTAAGAAACTTCAGTTATTGATAAGACGACAAAGGATGAAAAATATGGAGCGACGTCTGAAGCATTTCAGTGTAATTACATTCTTGCACTTTATGTCTCATTGATAATGTTCTATTGCAAGTAACTTGTCTTAAGGTGCACCTTTTATTTATTATAATAATTGAGTTGTTAAAATTAAAATAAACTTCTGAGTTTATGTGAACAGGTTGGAAAACTGTGATGTGATGCCAGTACTACGAAGCAATTCTGCATCTCTTGCATATGACAATTCTTTTTGTGTATAGAGATGCATGACATGGATGCAGTGCAGGTGTGTGTTCAAATCTTCATTCGGAAATTACTTGTCCATCTTAGTATCTTACAACTTCATGACATGTTTTCTTTAAGATGTCTTGATGGCAAACAGGGACCATTTAATGGGAGCCTACAAAGTTGTACAGGCAACAACTCCAAGGAATCAATACGGTGTGGTGTTTTCAGTATTCCTAAAATGAATGAAGTAATGGTGTGATTAACGCTACCATTGATTTGTCAGTCTGCTATTGAGAAAATTATCATACTCTATTAAGCTGGATTCCTTTTTTTAGCAGAAGCTCACATCAGCATCTTATGAATTTTGGATGCCCCGAACAGTAAGGTACGGGTAGTTCCTGGTTGCTCTCCACAGTATGTTCATTTGAACACCAAGGATGTGAGTAGATTCCTATGATTTTATTACATGAATGAGGGCTCCTTTGATTCAAAGGAATTGCATAGAATTTTTGGAGGATTTAAACCCTTAGGAATTTTTCCTGTGATGCTCGTTTGATTCGTAGGATTGGCATCCTTAGGAATTTTTCCATATGATCCATTTGTACTACATTTTGGAGGAAAATTTCCATCCACTTAAACCTCTTTGTAGAATTCCTTTGTTTTTCCTATGCTATCAAACATTCTTTCAAATCCTGTAGGATACTATGGGACATGTCACCCTATTCCTGCATTTTTCCTATTCCTTCATTTTGACAATCCTGTGAATCAAAGAGGCCCTGAGTGTTTAACGTATCCCCTGCCCCTTTTTATCTATACATAAATTTTCATGGTTTGAAACCAACATTACTTTTCTTATGTATAGATTAGTGAGACTATAATATGAGAGATTCAAATAGAGAGTTACTGATCGGAGAATTAAGTGACTGTGTGCAATGTTTCTATACAGAGTATATATATATATATATATATATATATATATATATATATATATATATATATATATATTCTCAGTTTTGTTATTTGATTCTTCTGTAGTGATAAAAAGAACGCCTTTTTTAATTTCCGTTGATCTTGTAGCATTTCCTGTAGTCCTTCTTCAGTAACAACAACTCTCATGTTGCATTTGCATTTACTATCTCACCTCAAATTGAGGATTTTCGTAAGTCATTCTTTGCTTTTCTCAAGTTGTTTGTAACCTTGTACTAGAAAATAGCACTCATAGATTGCTAGAGATTTGCCCTTTTGCCATGCTAACTGAAAATCTATCTGCACTGGACATTTTTCAAGAGATGAAGAACTACTACAAGGAAAATATATACATCTACATGTCAGTGAAACTTAGGAGAGAGGAATGGCATTGCCGAATGGGCAAGGCAAACATCCACACCTGGAAGAAAAGGTATTTCAAACTCAGCTGAAAATATAGAATTGTGGTACTGTAAACTGTAAGCATGATCTCTGTTTTCAATTGAATAATAATGCCATGATTTCTTTTCAAAGATCTCTGTCCAAGAGCACAGGTTTCAGCCACTGAGATAAGATCCCAACAAAGAAACAGCGGAATTCAGCAGGCGCACATGGATATCATCTGATGAGTAGATTTCTGTGGAACCGATACTCCCACTTTTTCTGAAAACAGAACATAACATAACTTATACTACGAATGGAATGAAACCTTAACACTCAACCATCCCCTGGTTACTTGCGGTTTGAGGACGAGATATGTGCCCCATCCCTGGTTACTTGCTTGCACAATTAACCACGGCGGATTCGGTACATTTGTTAACCCATTTGTAGGAAGAGATGGAGCTGCCCCTGGTGGTGTGAGAGAGACAATGCCCTCCGGTTCTAATTTTATAAAGAAGATTCAGGTATGACTTCACGCCGCCGCTGCTGCTGCATCCGCAACCTCAGGCCGTGAAGAGGACACAAAAAAGGGCTGGTGCAACTGTCTCCAGCCTACTTTCAGGTATTGACATAGGTTGAGACGAGGATTTGCTTTCAAATGCACCAAGTAAAACATGTGTGCTGGGCCAGAGATTTTATTCATGATGATTTGTGTTGAATAATGGCTGGATGCCAAATGAAGCTATGTGTGCTATGTGTCTCTGTGCATTCCAAGAGAAGGGTTTGTCTCCTTGGGACACTTACGTACTCTTCCAATGTACTCCCTCCGTTCGGAATTACTTGTCACAAAAATGGATGTATCTACAACTAAAATACATCTAGATACATTCATTTCTTGAACGGTTAATTCCGAACGGAGGGAGTAACTTGGATGTGTGGTGTAATAATAGTTGTATTCTAAAGCCAACACTGAACAAAATGCAATGTAAGTTGACATGTTAAGTTATAAACATGTTAACCCTGGTACATGATCGATGTTTTCGTTTGTTGTAATATTTTTTTACAAGAAGTTGTGTAGAGGCCTGTCTCAGGCCTACATGTGTATGGTGGTGTACAAACTTAATATTTGCCACGAAAGAGGCGTGCAGACCTATAATATATAGCCTTCTCTCTTTGCCGGCAATACTAAGAAACATCGAACGCAGAATACATAACATCGAACGCAGAATACATAATATATAGCCTTCTCTCAAGGGCAAGTATTGCTTGCTGAAATATCTGTCATTCATACTCTAGGTTTTCTATTGATATCTGCATACATTATTTATAAATTTGCACTGAGAATTGTGTGTCAAGTAATACTAAGTTGTGTTTGAAAGACTATGAATCACTTGGGATTTGTTGCATGGTACTGACAAGATAACTGAACCTAAAATTTACGTGCCTTGCACGTACACATTTACTAGTTGAAGAAGGATAGGATCCGGTCCAGGACCAACGCGTCCGCGTGATTCGTATGTGAACAGAGAGCGCGTGTGCCTGCCCGGTCGCGTATGCGTTTCACGGTACCAAACGTGGTGTGCGGCGTGCCTGTGTCCAAGCCTCCCAGGGATCGATCTTTTTTTTTTCTTTTTTTGAGGATCAAGGGATCGATCATTGATGCATTAACATACGCTTGCCAGGGCCACGAAACCATGCATCGGTCGCGGACGGCGCTTTACCTGTAACACTCCAAGCGAGAATGCTATCTCACGATGCTAATAACCAATGGACTCCCTCTGCATCTTTTCCCCTTTTATAACAAGAATCATTAGTAAAAGCTTCCCTGTTTCAGAAATTATCTTGCACGTACGGAGGCCCATTGGCACCATCGCAAAACTCGACATCATTGTGAGTGTTGTCTTGACCAAGACAAGTTTGCCACCACGCTAGCAATGTAGCTCTCCTAGCATTTTTTGTGCTATAGTATTTTTAGGGGTCATTTTAGTGCTATAGTACCCCGCAAAAAAAATTAGTGCTATAGTAGAGTGGGAGCTAGCTCGTTATTTTTAGTTTTTTTTTCGAAAAAATTCTCTTCACCGAAAAAGGGTTTCCCCGCTTTGTATTCCAAAGCAAACCACCATTCTACACATCGCAATGCTGGGGCGAGCAGCACATCAAGCCCAAAGAAAAAGAAAAAGAAATAAATGCCAACAGCGGCAGCTCGACAAAGCGCGGAAGACCCGCGACCGCTGCACCCTCCAGAAACAAACCATCACAGCCCGAGGCTCCGATCTACCGCGAACTAAGCAGCGCCTTCAAGAAGGGATGCGACGCCCACGACGATGCTGCCCGGACAAGTCCTAGGGTTTCCTCCAGTACGCGGAGGGAGGTGGGGGGTAGCTACAACCGACACCCTCCAAGAAGGGATAGTGGCACCCGCCGGTGTCACCGCATCGGAGCTGGACGAACCGGCAAGGATTTCTCCCGCACGCCAAACCCCACCAGCCGACCGGAGCCGACCAGCCAAACCACCGCCCAACCATGCACCATCACGGTTGCGCTGCCACCAACGCCATCTCGCTGCGAGCACCACCACGAGGCCTAGAAGTCCGGAGAGAAGATCCAAGCGACGGGAGCAGCAGCACCAAGGCCGAGCGGGAGGGAACCACCTCCACCGCCGTCATGCGGGAGGCCCGTGCCTCCGGCACCGTCGCGGTAGCCGTCCGGACACGGCAGCGGGGCATACCCATGAGCGATTGTTGCTAGGGCACGACTTTGTCTTGTGTGCAGCGAATGTTTGCCTCTAGCGATGTCGTAGTGGGACGGCCCATTAGTTGCTACAAACTATTGTTCGGTAGTACATTTGTTGTGTTTCTTCTTTATTCCCCTTCTTTTCTCACCTTTTCAAAAATGTTTGTACCATTTAAAAAATGTTCATACCATTCAAAAAAATGTTTGTCATATTTAAAAATTGTTCACACGCTTCAAAAAAAGGGAAAAACTTTGCTTTTGCCACTCTAGTTTTTGTCCACTTTGCTTATGTCACTCTAAAATTAGGCATTTCACTTTTGTCCCTCTTAGCTTTTGACAATACATCACAATTGCCATTATGTGGCAAAAGCAAAATGTTCAAAGTGACAAATTGTGATACATTATCAAAAGTTAAGAATGGCAAAAGTGAAATGAACACATATTGCTTGTGCCACAAAAATGGCCTTTGTGATACACTATCAAAAGATAAGAGGGGAAAAAGTGAGTGGCATAAGCAAAATGGGTAAAAGCTATAGTAGCAAAAATAAAGTTTTTCCTCCAAAAAATGGTTGGTTGCTTTTTGAAAACCACACCATTCAAAAATAATGTATGTGACCTTTAAAGACATTGTTCACACATTTCAAAAAATGTTCATCACATAAGCAAAATGTATAGACAATGTAAAAGAATGTTGGTGGGGTTTAAGAAAATGGTTCATACCATTCAGAAAAATGCCATATCGTAGATGCTGCTACCACGTTTCATTTGGAGCTATTCCAAATTGTTGCTCCATTATACATATCCGGTATCTCTACTCAGATCTATCCGGATAGGTGTTAAGCTTGCATCGACGTAACTCTTTACGTCGAACTCTTTATCACCTCCATAACCGAGAAACATTTCCTTATTCCTCTAAGGATAATTTTGACCGCTATCTGGTGATCCACTCCTAGATCACCTTTGTTCCCTCTTGCCAGACATGTGGCAAGGCACACATCTGGTGCGGTGCTCAGCATGGCATACCGCATAGAGCCTATGACAAAAGCATAGGGGATGACCTTCGTCCTTCCTCTTTCTTCTGTCGTGGTCAATCTTTGAGTCTTACTCAACTTCACACCTTACAACTCAGGTAAGAACCCCTTCTTTGACTGGTCTATTTTGAACTCCTTCAAAAACATGTCAAGGTGTGCGTTCTTTGAAAGTATCATCGGGCGTCTTGATCTATCTCTATAGATCTTGATGCCCAATATGTAAGCAGCTTTATCCAGGTCTTCCTTTGAAAATCACTCTTCAAACAACCGTTTATGCTTTCCAGAAATTCTACATTATTTTGAATCAACAATATGTCATCCACGTATACTTATCAGAAATGTTGTAGTGCTCCCACTCACTTTCTTGTAAATACAAGTTTCTAGCAAACATTGTATAAACCTAAAAGCTTTGATCACTCCATCAAAGCATATATTCTGACTCCGAGATGCTTGCTCTAGTCCATAGAAGGATCGCTGGAGCCAGCATACCTTTTAGCATCCTTAGGATCGACAAAACTTTGATTGTATCACATACAACTCTTTCTTACGAAAACTGGTAAGAAAACTTGTTTTGACATCCATCTGTCAGATTTCATAAACGAAAAATACAGCTAATGCTAACATGATTCCGACGGATTTAAACATTTCTACGGGTGCGAAAATCTCATCGTAGTCAACTCCTTGAACTTGTGAAAAGACTCTTTGCCATAAGTCGAGCTTCATAGACGGTAACATTACCGTCGACGACCGTCTTCTTCCTAAAGATCCATTTATCTCAATGACTTGCCGATCATTGGGCAAGTCCACCAAAGTCCATGCTTTGTTCTGATACATGGATCCTATCTCGGATTTCATGGCTTCTAACCATTTGTCGAAATACGGGCCCACCATTGCTTCTTCATAGTTCGTAGGTTCATTGTTGTCCAACAACATGATATCTAAGACAGGATTACCGTACCACTCAGGAGTAGTACATATCCTTGTCGACCTATGAGGTTCGATAGCAACTTGATCCGAAGCTTCATGATCACTATCATTAACTTCCTCTTCAACCGACATAGGCGCC
This sequence comes from Triticum dicoccoides, assembly GCF_002162155.2. Classification (NCBI taxonomy): domain Eukaryota; kingdom Viridiplantae; phylum Streptophyta; class Magnoliopsida; order Poales; family Poaceae; genus Triticum; species Triticum dicoccoides. The sequence goes on from NC_041384.1 coordinate 698,741,375, forward strand.
ACAGAAACATCTTTCTGTGTTGCACCACTTTCTGGTTGAAATAAAGGTTAGACAACCTCATCAAGTTCTATCTTCCTCCCACTCAATTCTTTTGAGAGAAACTCCTTCTCGAGAAAGGACCCGTTCTTAGCGACAAACAATTTGCCCTCGGATCTGAGATAGAAGGTATACCCAACTGTTACCTTTGGGTATCCTATGAAGATGTGTTTGTCCGCTTTTGGGTTCGAGCTTCTCCGGCTGAAGCCTTAAGCATCGCAGCCCCAAACATTAAGAAACGACAACTTTGGTTTCTTGCCAAACCAATGTTCACATGACGTCGTCTCAACGGACTTAGATGGTGTCCTATCTAAAGTGAATGCAGCTGTCTCTAACGCATAACCTCAAAATGAAAACGGCAGATCGGTAAGAGATATCATAGATCGCACCATATCTCATAGGGTTCGATTATGACGTCCGGACACACCATTACCCTGTGGTGTTCCAGGTGGCTTCAACTGTGAAACAATTCCACAATGTATTAAGTGGTTTCCAAACTCATAACTCAGAAATTCTCATCGATCAGATCGTAGGAATTTGATCTTCTTGTTATGATGGTTCTTAACTTCACTCTGAAATCGCTTGAACTTTTCAAATGTTTCAGACTTGTGCTTCATTAAGTAAATATACCTATATCCACTCAAATCGTCAGTGAAGATGAGAAAATAGTGATATCCACCGCACGCTTCAATTCTCATTGGATCACACGCATCATCATGTATGATTTCCAACAAGTCACTTGCCCATTTCATTGTACCTGAAAACGGGGTCTTAGTCATCCTGCCCATGAAGCATGGCTCGCATGTGTCAAGTGATTCAAAATCAAGTGACTCCAAACATCCATTGACATGGAGTTTCTTCATGCATCTTACGCCAATATGACCTAAGTGGCAGTGCCACAAGAAAGTGGTACTATCATTATTAACTCTACATCTTTTGGCGTGAACATGCGTATTACCACGACCGAGATTCAATGAACCATTCACATAGGGTGCATGACCATGAAAGGTATTATTCATGTAAACAGAATAACCATTATTCTCTAACTTAAATGAATAACCGTATTGCAATGAACATGATCTAATCATATTCATGCTCAACGTAGACACCTGATAACATTTATCTAGGTTCAATACTAATCCCGAAGGCAGATGGAGCGTGCGATGGTGATCTCATCAACTTTGGAAACACTTCACACATCGTCACCTCGCCCTTAGCCATTCTCCATTTAGTCCGTAGCTTTTGCTTCAAGTCACCAATAATAGCAACTGAACCGGTATCCAATACCCAGGTGCTACCAGGAGTACTAGTGAGGTACACATTAATAACACGTATATACTTTGTTGAAGTTGCCAGCCTTCTTATCTACCATGCATTTGGGGTAATTCCGCTACCAGTGACCGTTCCCCTTACAATAGAAGCACTTAGTCTTGGGTTTGGGTTCAACCTTGGGTTCCTTCACTGGAGCAGCAACTGGTTTGTCATCCATGAAGTTTCCCTTCTAGCCCTTGCCCTTCTTGAAACCAGTGGTCTTGTTAAACCATCAACACTTGATGCTCCTTCTTGATTTCTACCTTTTGCGGTCTTAAGCACCGCGAACAGCTCCGGGATCAACTCCATCCCTTGCATGGCATAGTTCATCATGAAGATCTAGTAGCTTAGTGATAGTGGCTAGAGAACTCTATCAATCACTATCTTATCTGGAAGTTTAACTCCCACCTGATTTAAGTGATTGTAGCACCCAGACATTCTGAGCACATGTTCACTAGCTGAGCTATTCTCCTCCATCTTGTTGGCAAAAGAACTTGTCAGAGGTCTCATACCTCTCAACACGGGCATGAGCCTGAAATCCCAATTTCAGCTCTTGGAACATCTCATATGTCTTATGGCGTTCAAAACGTCATTGGAATCCCGACTCTAAGTCATAAAGTATGGTGCACTAAACTATCAAGTAGTCATCAGGATGTGTCTGTCAGGTGTTCACAACATCCACAGACGACGTTGTAAGGGTTTGCACATCGAGCAGTGCATCAAAGATGTAAGCCTTCTGTGTAGCAGTGAGGACACTCCTCGGACTACGGACCCAATCCGCATCATGGCTTACAATATCTTTCAACTTAGTCTTTCTCTAGGAACGTATGGAAACAGGGAGCTACAATGTGAGCTATTTATCTACAACATATTTGCAAAGACAATTTAGACTATGTTCATGATAATTAAGTTCATCTAATCAAATTATTTAATGAACTCCCACTCAGATAGACATTCCTCTAGTCATCTAAGTGATACATGATCCGAGTCAACTAGGTCGTGTCCGATCATCACGTGAGACGGACTAGTCATCATCGGTGAACATCTTCATGTTGATCGTATTTTCTATACGACTCATGTTCGACCTTTCGGTCTTCCGTGTTTCGAGGCCATGTCTGTACATGCTAGGCTCGTCAAGTCAACCTATGTGTATTACGTGTGTAAATCTGGCTTACACCCGTTGTATTCGAACGTTGGAATCTATCACACCCTATCATCACATGGTGCTTCAAAACAACGAACCTTCGCAACGGTGCACAGTTAGGGGGAACACTTTCTTGAAATTATTGCGAGGGATCATTTTGTTTAAGTTACCGTCGTTCTAAGCAAATAAGATGTAAAACATGATAAACATCACATGCAATCAAATAGTGACATGATATGGCCAATAACATTTTGCTCCTTTTGATCTCCATCTTCGGGGCTCCATGATCATCATCGTCAACGGCATGACATCATGATCTCCATCATCGTGTCTTCATGAAGTCGTCTCGTCAACTATTACTTCTACTACTATGGCTAACGTTTTAGCAATAAAGTAAAGTAATTACATGACGTTTAAGTTGACACGCAGGTCATAAATAAATTAAGACAACTCCCATGGCTCTTGCCGGTTTTCATACTCATCGACATGCAAGTCGTGATTCCTATTACAAGAACATGATCAATCTCATACATCACATATATCATTCATCACATCCTTTTGGCCATATCACATCACAAGACATATGCTGCAAAAACAAGTTAGACGTCATCTAATTGTTGTTGCAAATTTTTACGTGGCTGCTATAGGTTTCTAGCAAGAAAGTTTCTTACCTACGCCAAAACCACAACGTGATATGCCTATTTCTATTTACCCTTCATAAGGACCCTTTTCATTGAATCTGATCCGACTAAAGTGGGAGAGACAGACACCCGCTAGCCATCTTATGCAATTAGTGCATGTCAGTCGGTGGAACCTGTCTCACGTAAGAGTACGTGTAAGGTCGGTCCGGACCGCTTCATCCCACGATGCCGCCGAATCAAGATAAGACTAGTAACGGCAAGTAAATTGACAAAATCGACGCCCACAATAACTTGTGTTCTACTCGTGCATAGAAACTACGCATAGACCTAGCTCATGATGCCACTGTTGGGGATCGAAGCAGAAATTTAAAATTTCCTACGCATCACCAAGATCAATCTATGGAGTAATCTAGCAACGAGGGGAAGGGGAGTGCATCTACATACCCTTGTAGATCGCTAAGCAGAAGCGTTGCAAGAATGCGGATGAAGGAGTCGTACTCGCAGCGATTCAGATCGCGATTGATTCCGATTTAAGCACCAAACAACGGCGCCTCCGCGTTCAACACACGTGCAGCCTGGTGACGTCTCCCATGTCTTGATCCAGCAAGGGGAGAAGAAGAGGTTGGGGAAGACTCCATCCAGCAGCAGCACGACGGCGTGGTGGTGAAGGAGGAGCGTGGTAATCTTGCAGGGCTTCGCCAAACACCGCGGGAGAAGAGAAGGACTTCGGAGAGGGGGGCTGCGCCAGAACTTGGTTGCGGCTGCCCTCCTACCCTCCACATAAACCTGTGAATAGTTTCAAAACCAGATTGAAACCAGCCCAAACCATATATACCACTCAGCCTCTTTCATTCAGACCAATCCAGTCCAAACTTTAACCACCATAATCCAGACCAAACCAAACTACGTGCATTTTCCACCCAGCCCAACCAAACCATTTTCCGTTTGTAGGTTGAAACTGCAATCTAAAACCATGGACACAAAAAGTTGGGTGCTAGTCAACCAGGCCCGTGAGGATGGAGAACAGCGCACTAGCGTCCGCGTGCGCTTCCACACCGACCAACAGCTCTGGCTATGGGCGCCGCGCATAGTAGTTGATCTTCAGCTTCAAGTAGTAGGTCATCCTCGACGGATAGTAGCGCCGTGAGGTGGAGGCGGCGCTCGAGCGTGGGCACTGGGCACCAGAACACCTAGTCCGAGGGATAGGATGTCAAGGAGCCGGCGCGAGCAGCTGACATGCACCGCGAAGCTTTTGGTGACAAGAACGTACACGGGCGAGGCGGCGAGTGCGCCGACCAGCGCACATGGTCCGCAGCCGGAGGCGGGCTAGTGCACTGCGTCGATGAGGTTCACTCTCGATGCCATTGCCGCCCACATGTATGAGACACTCCAGTCTGCAGCGGCTGTGCGCTCGTCAGACAGACAGTCGGCGCTGGCAAGGGAGTTTGGGCCGGAGGCGTCGAAACCGGCCACGTCGACGACCATGGTCTACGGAGAGCTCCGGCACCGGCTTGCCGCCGACTGGTCGTAGCCTTGGCGATCCTCCTCTGGTCGCTCGTACTCCATCAGGACATTAATGAATGGAATAGATTGAACTATGTAGTACGTAAGCTGGAGTGCAGTGAACTGAAGCTGGCCGTCTCGTACAATTTAGTCGAGAGACTGGGTTATGTCCACAAATTGAAACGGTTTGAGATCAACTCGTTTGTGTCTAGATCAAACCAGTCAAATTCAGTGTTTGATAAATTCCAAATCACACCTGTTTTAAATTCTCAGCCCATTTACACCAACCAAACACAACCCAATAGGAAAACCAAACTGAAACTAAGGTTTCAAGTCCAAACTATTCCCAGGTCTACCCCCACATATATATAGGGGCAAGGGAGAGGGAGGCTGGCCCCTTTAGATCCAATCCGAGAAGAGGCGGCGGCCAGGGGGTTTTGCCTTGCCCCCCAAGGCAAGGAGGGCGCCCCCTTTAGGGTTCCCCCAAACCCTAGGCGCCTGGGTCCTAGGGGGGAGGCGCCCAGCCCATTAAGGGGCTGGTCCCTCTTCACACACAGCCCATAGGGCCCTCCGGAGCAGGTGAACCCTCCCGGTGGACCCCCGGAACCCCTTCGGTGGTCCCGGTACAATACCGGTAACTCCCTGAATTATTCCGGTGACCGTATGATGACTTTCCATATATAAATCTTTACCTCCGAACCATTCCGGAACTCCTCGTGACGTCCGGGATCTCATCCGGGACTCCGAACAATATTCGATAACCACGTACATCTATTCCCTATAACCCTAGCGTCATCGAACCTTAAGTGTGTAGACCTTACGGGCTCGGGAGTCATACAGATATGCCCGAGACAACTTTCCGATCAATAACCAACAGCGGGATCTGGATACCCATGTTGGCTCCCACATGCTCCACGATGATCTCATCGGATGAACCACGATGTCAAGGATTCAATCAATTCCGTACACAATTCCCTTTGTCTATCGGTACGATAATTGCCATAGATTCGATCATAGGTATCCCCATACCTTGTTCAATCTCGTTACCAGTAAGTTTCTTTACTCGTTCTGTAACACATCATCCCGTGATCAACTCCTTGGTCACATTGTGCACATTATGATGATGTTATACCGAGTGGGCCCAGAGATACCTCTCCATTACACGGAGTGACAAATCCCAGTCTCGATTCGTGCCAACCCAACAGACATTTTCGGAGATACCCGTAGTGCACCTTTATAGCCACCCAGTTATGTTGTGATGTTTGGCACACCCAAAGCACTCCTACGGTTTTCGGGAGTTGCACAATCTCATGGTCTAAGGAAATGATACTTGACATTAGAAAAGCTTTAGCATACGAACTACACGATCTTGTGTTAGGCTTAGGATTGGGTCTTGTCCATCACATCATTCTCCTAATGATGTGATTCCGTTATCAACGATATCCAATGTCCATGGTCAGGAAACCGTAACCATCTATTGATCAACGAGCTAGTCAACTAGAGGCTTACTAGGGACATGGTGTTGTCTATGTATCCACACATGTATCTGAGTTTCCTATCAATACAATTCTAGCATGGATAATAAACGATTGTCATGAGCAAGGAAAAATAATAATAACCAATTTATTATTGTCTTTAGGGCGTATTTCCAACAGAAAAGGCTATAATCGGTGTCGGACCGTGCCACGACATGTGTCCTAAAGCTGCAACCTGTGGCGACCCTGCAACAACCGGAGACCAGGCTATGGCGTGTGCCTGTGCTGCGACGACAGCAACAATGCGTGCGGCCGGGGCAGGCGGCGATGATGCGACTGTAGAGGTGGACTGGTGGCCAGCGATTCCCTTTTTACGGTGATGCAAACATGGCGATGATGGGGAAGACCTTCTGCGCAACGGCGCCCTAAGGTCCTGATGTGCGACGACATCACGGGGTCCAACTGTGACCTGCACGAGGGCGTTGGTGCTTGCTCGTGCAAGAGGTTGGCAACTTGAGATGTGCGTGTGTCGTGTGAGACGATGCAAAGAGGACTAGACGCACGTGTGAGACGAAGATGACGTAAGGGATGATGCGGGGGCACAATCCAACCATTATTAGTGTCGTAATCCAATGGTGAAAAATGGACCGGCGGAATACTCGAGGATGAGATGCATCGTGTGAGGCCAAAATGGCGTAAGGGATGACACGAGGGCACAAACCAACCGTTACTAGTGTCCTGTATAATCCAACACCGGAAAATGGATCAAGAAGAAAGAGGAAGGAAACGCATTTTCAAAAAAAAAAAATGGATCAAGAAGAAAGAGCGCAACCCGCCCCGCCTCCTCGGCGTCTGCGTCGGCTACCCCGGCAGGTATCGTTTCGTGCCTCTCCCGCGGCAGCCCCCGGAGCTCGCCGTCCCCATACGCCGCGCGACCTCCTCCTGCGACGCCGCCTTCGCTCGCAGATGCCCGCGAATCAAGAACTGCCGGAATGGTCGCCTCATCATCGAGGTCTTCCACGCCGGCAGATTCGATCACCCCCTCGTGGTGCCGCTTCTCGCCGGTGAGTCTTCAACCGTCCTCCCACAGATCCGGCCCCACCGTGACCGCTGGGTGCAGGGCACTCAAACGGGATTCACTGAGATGTTCCTACCCGAGGATGGGGGCCGCGACGGCATCACCTTGGTGAATCTGTGGAAGGACTGGCCAAAAGTGTATGCGGAGGTGTGCGTCCTTGGATCTGGCAGCTCTGGCCTCCCTGCCAGGGGCTCGGCAGAGATAGAGCTCCCTGATGACATCGTCTTCCATGAAATGCTACCACCCATCCATGGCAAAGTCTTCATGGTGACCAACTTAGGGTACACCTTGGGTCTAGATTTAGCCACCAGGATCCTTTTCACCCTGGAGCTACCAGTTGGAGTGCGGGGCAACTATATGCTCTCATGTGCGGAAGATTCCGGTCTCTATCTCCTCAGTGCAGACGGGTTTCAGCTCAGTGTGTGGCTCCATCGGATGTCGGGCAATGATGGCGCAGGCTGGCTGCTGGTCGACACATTTTGTGTCAGTGTGGGTCAGGCATGCACACCTCGCGCGGAGGACAGTTGGGTTCCTCACGATGTTTGCCTTGATGTTGTCACGGTCGGGGACAATGCTGACTTTGTGTTCTTAGATCACCCAGCAAGTGGTGCTCTCTTTTATGTTCATCTGAGGAGCAGGGTGGTTGAGAAGGTCTATCAGAGGGGGGCAGATGAATGTGGGTATAAACGTGCGACTGCTGGCCACGTACGTGTCTCTCCTGTTATGATGATCTGGCCGCCTATCTTCCCAGCGCGGAACGTGAGACGTGAAGAATGATTCCCCTGTGTTTGATTGTTGTACTATCTAAACTGAGTATGAGTTCTGCAATAGAGAGGTATGTACTTTTGAGTTATTTCTCTTCCTAAAAACAATAGATATTGCAGTCATGTATGTTGGGTCTTAAGAACATGTGTTTCATTTCAGTTAAAAAACCTGAAGTTTGCAGAGGTTTATTGAAATATATCCAGCAAAACTGCACTGATCTTCTAAGCTGACAGTAGTTTGTATAAGATATTCCATATATGATTGCTTTCTGGTAATGATCGGTTGCCTAGGAAAACTTTGGATGGTGACCAAATAAAAATGGCAAGCAGCAAATGGAAGAGAAATAACTGAAAATATAGCTTTTGGCAAGGAAGTTTCTTTTGTATTCTTGACAGGGATGTCTCAAGCGATAAGACGGTATGCATGTGTTGTGATGTCCATTTTTATTAAAACTGACTTGTCTACAAGCTATAATCCACCCATCATCACTAGTTCACTACTTCAGTTCTAAGGGAAAATTTGATAGATGCCATTAGATGAAGTTTTATCCCAATGGCAGCCAGAACAAGAAGTGATGCTTGGTGTCCACAAACTCCACAACAATGATATTCCTCATCACGGACAAATAGCAAAAACAGTAAATTAGAGTGCTAGCTTATCAGAAATCTGATTAATCATCAACTGAAGCATTGATTTGAATGATACCACCATCCATTTTTCTATATATGATAGTAATAACTAAAGTTCAGCCTATCTCGAATCCTGACTCTTCTTCATTTTTAGGCATCATTACAAAAAAAAATATCAAAGATTAGCTACACTCCTGACCATAGCTAACTATATCACTTTGCTCCCTCACAAAAGCAAAGAGTACACGAGGTGCTAGAATTCATTAGATGGAGTTTTATCCCAAATTCCCAATGGTGTCCAGAAAAAAGAATCCAAACCTAGCTTATCAGGAACTTGATGAATCATCAGCTGAAGCAGTGATTTCGTTCGGTACCACCATCCTTTTTTCCATAGATATGATACTAATAGCTAAACTTCTGCCTGTCTTGAATCTCGATTCTTCTTTAAAAAATTACTTATTGAGCACATCATTAAAAATATTATCAGAGATTAGCCACTCTCCTGGCCATAGCTAACTATGGTTTTGGCCCCTCCCAAAAGCAAAGATACAAAAGGTGGTAGAATAGAACCTTCCAACAGAGAACATATATTCTACCCAATCAGACACATCTATAAATAAGCACGTTGGGTCATCAGCATCATAAAACACCAAGAAACAACAGCCTACATCTAGCTCAAGTGAACTGAACTGATCAGATGATCGACCACAAAGCCCCAAAAAACAACATCCTACAGCCAGCCACCAATTGGCTCGATCAGCAATGGTGGACAGGGTGACGAAGCTGGCATCGCAGCGCGTGGTGGTGATCTTCGGTGTGAGCAACCGCTTCATGTGCCATGTGGTGAAGACGCTCTTCACGGAGCTGGGCGTGAGCTGGACGGTGCACAAACTGGCAAAGGACCCCTGGGGGAAGGACGTCGAGAGGGCGCTTGCTGGCATGGTCATGACACTGCACCTTGGCGGCCAGCTTGTGCCGCTCCTCAGCCAGGCTGGTGCCCTCTGGCTCTGAAGAGTCAAGGACAACAGTGGCTGATGCGTGTGTGCAGTTATGTGTGATCGCAGCCTCAAAATCGAGCCAAGCTAGTGATCATGTAGTGCGTGCAGTGCAGCTACATAGTTTTGGAAAGCTCATCAAACATATCAACGGTTAGGGATGAAAATGGAGTGGAAACTTTTCGCTTTTCTGGTGGAAAAACGAAAATGGAAAGAAAATATGGAAATGGAAATTTGCAAAATGGAAACGAAAAATGGATTTTTTTTACGCGGAAATGGAAACAAAACAGAACGTTGTTTTCTGGCGGAACAGGCATGGAAACGGAACTTTCCGTTTTCGTGAATATGAAATTTCCATCTTTACTATGAGACTATGGCTGCTTTACAGCACAACCACCAAACAAAACACAATGACAAGGTGAGCAAAATGACCCATGGGAGGCCCAATTCCACGACCATGCACGTAGTCAACTAGACCCTCCCCTATGCAATTCTCCAGTACTACTATAATACTATACTGAGTCGCTAACCTAATTATATTATTTGGTAGCCATGTTAATAATTGATCAAGTTTATTACTGTGCTTGTGTTTTTCTATGGTTAGGGTTATTAAGTTCCGACCAACACCTGCTTATGTTTCCGTGTCCGCCCTGTATTCGCTCGGTGTTCGTTTCCGGCAGTATATGCTTCCATATTCATAACCGGGGTTTCTGTATTCATTTCCACTTTAAAAAAAGGGCAGCCCGGTGCAAGTAACTCCCGCTTGAGCAGGGTCCGGGGAAAGGTCCGACCGCTTTGGGTGTACAATACGCAGCCTTTCCTTACATTTCTGTAAGAGGTTGTTTCCAGAAACCCATGACCTCATGGTCACAAAGCAACAGCTTTACTGCTGCGCCAAGGCTCCCCTTCATTCATTTCCACTTCCACAGTCATGATCTTTCAGTTTTGCCGCTTGTTGTCATATGACAGAAGCAATGGATGCTTTGTGATGAGCATTGTGAGCAATATTAAAGGAGCTTATGCTTATCTTATCATATTGTTGCTTAATTTGATGCTTTGCTTAATTTAGCCAGCTGTTGTGCTAAGATCATGAGAGAATCCACGGTATATATAATGCTCCTCCGTAAATGGAGAATATCATGTCATATCGTACACATTTTTCTCGAAGCTATATAACAGTAGTAGATAACTGGAGGTAGATGCACTAATTCAGGGAGATTAGTATGTTGAGATAGATGCACTGGTCCAATGAGCTAGGTATGGTATGAGCTAAGAAGAAGGATCTACCTAGGCTGCATTTGGCGTCGCAGTGGATCATTTGTTTGTCAAATAAATATTTTTCTACTTTAAGCGAATGATGTCGATGATTGGAGGTAGAGCACTTCATGGGCCAGGGTGACCTCCATGTCGCTTTACAAATCCCACAGAAACTCCAAATACATGCTGTCGTCATAAGTACAGACACACCGATTGGGTGCTCTTTGTTTAACCCTTTTCTTGTATACTTTTGTTGCTAATTTTCCACCGCAGATTACAAAATAAGTACATGCAACACAATTCAGAAACCACAAACTGGGGTGTTTAGATAGTAGTTGATATAAAGGTCTAAGAGATATGGTAGGTCAAGATTAGCCTTCTTTTCATTCTAGGGTCTTTTCGGTAATCTCATCCCTATCACGAGAAATTAAGAGATATGTCAAGACTTCTGTAACAAAGTGAAAAAAATGTTTTTCACTATCAAGTTCGCACACTAGCTAGTTTGACAGTGTAATGTAATCCTGGTATCCATGCATAGGATTGGCAGTCTTTTTTGGGAAGTTTGTACCTCTAGTTGTTGAAACACTATCCCTCATGACATAGCTTATCATCGCATCCCGAATAGGAAGGTATGTTGCTGACGAGGTAATGAAAATTGATGAGAAATCAAAATTATCTGGATGGTTTGATTGGACTCTGACTAATGTATGATATTTCACTGTGTTTAATTTCTCTCCTTGGTTTGAATAATGTTAGCATGCATAGAATTTGTCATGACTGTCGAAACAATGTGTGCAACTCTATATGCTATATCCTGATGCAAAATACAGTAGATTCTTGCATGTAATGGTTACCAACTTGATTAGCAGATACTGAGCTTAGCAATGCAAATGTGTAGTGTTCATGTCACAGACTCACAGCCGTAGAACACCAGGTGTTGCAGTCATGTCAGATTGATCTTAATAACTTTTGTCATTTCATTAAAAGAAGGTGTGAAGTTTACAGAAGTGCATTTTGCGAGATATCCACCCGAACTGCGCTGAATCTTCTAAGCTTGACTGCAGTGTGTATAAGTTATTGCATATATGAGGACTCGTCAGTAATGAAGTTTTTTTCTTTTGGGCCGAAACAGAAGGAGCTCTGCCTTTGCATTGAAGATAAGGAATTTATCTAGCGACCAGTGGTGTAAAAAAAACCTTTGGAAGACAGATAAGTAGAAATGAGGAGCAGCAACTGGAACAGAAATGACTGGAAGTACAACCTGTGGCAAGGAAACTTCATTTGTGTTCAGAAGGGAAGGCTCAAACGATACAACAAGGTGAGCATGTTGAGAGTTAGTTGTGATATCCATCTTACACATTAAAACTTGCTTTTTTTTTGCCAAAAAAGTACAATCCATCCATCATCACCAGTTCACTATTAGTAGTTCTAGGGGAGATCGTTAGGTGTGATGTGGAGCTAGTTTTCTACTTAATTTGTGGCATCCATTAAATGGAGGGGTTTTAGATGTGATGCATCATGTCCACAACTCTACACAACCAGTATTCCTTCTCACGCACAAATGGCAAAAAACTAGAAATTAGAGTGGATCTAAATCTAGCTTATCAAGACTTGTTGAATCACCAGCTGAAGCACTGATTCAGTTGATACCACAAAAGTTAAGCCTATCTCGAATCTTGATTCTTCGCATCATTTTTCTATGTGTGATACTAACAACAAAAGTTCAGCTTGTCAAGAATCTTGATTCTTCTTCATCTTTACTTATTCGAGACACTATTAAAAAATATCAAAGATCAGCTGCTCTGGTCGCCATAGAAAATATTAAAAAATATCAAATACCCACGTGTCGATTGAGGTCTCCTCCTATGAAGAGCTTCTCTCCAATTGGAACACTCCTAATCATGTCCTCAAGGCCTTCCCAGAACTCTTGTTGATCAAGATGCCTACGCCATTTCTGTTTGCACACGTCCCTGTGTACCACAGCTTGAAGCCGGTATCCTCCACCTCCTTACGAAAAAGGGTTTCCCCATGCTTTATATTATAAAGCGTGAACCACAACAACAAAGCATCTAATACAAACGCACACCACACACCCAAGGCAAGATACATGAATGCCGGGCACCGACACACAACCACAACGACTACAAAGCACCTAAAAGATGAGCAAAAAGAATCCGCTTAGAGCTGACGGAGAACACCACCACAAGGAGCGATCGTCCAGGAGGATGTGTAACGGACATGTCGGACCGAGGACTCCAAGACGGTGCCTCCAGGAAGGGCACGACCACGAACGTCGCCACCGTCCGATTCGAGGATCGAGTTTTCACCCGGAGTACAGATGGAAGGGGTAGAAGCACCACGACGGATTCTGCAAGGACCACAAGACATCCACGGACGCCGTCATCGTCGACCAGTACACAGACTGGGTAGGTGATGTACCCTGGTGCTTCAACTCTTCTTCCGCCCCGGTCCGTCAACACACGTAGCCATGCCGCCCAAGCGGCATGGTTGCCTGCACGCATCCGAGCCGCACAGCCCGCCCACGACCAACGCACGGCTCCCACCGCTAGGGCCACCGCCCCTCCATGAGACCACCCTGTAGTAACCAAAGGCCACGCCTTTGCTCAGATTGGCAACCCCAACCACCTCCAGAATCGCCGACGGCCAGCCTGCCTCGGGAAGGGCCGCGACCATACATCGACCAAGGGAAGGGGAAGGTGGAGAAGTGGCCCATGGCCACGACCGATGCCTTGCC